>NC_140991.1:130830069-131330076 GCF_052327205.1 Somniosus microcephalus
CACCTGTGAGCAACCTGATTAAAATGACTGAAAATGACTTTTTAAAAATATATAAAACTATTTTCTAGTTAGTAGTAAATTTTAAAAAAATTACATTCAAAACCTTTTAAAATGTACCTATTAGTGTCCTTGCTCCCTAAAGATCCAGCTTAATTTTTGGAGCCTCTTCGAAGGCCTGCAAATGTATGCAACTAGCGGAAACTCCCAATGGTGATTAATTCACCCTGGGGCGTGGCCAGTTTTGTGGGTGTGGCCTGCATGATGTTTTTAAAACTAATGCAAAAGGTTGCGGAAACTGGAGTTGCACTAACGCAAATTGTGCTTAAAATTCCACGATCTTTTGTGCCAGTTACGCCAAATATCGTCCGAATGACGCCGAAAAAACCAACACTATCGAACAGAAACTCCAGGCCACGCTAAATTTGTAGATGACACCACAGCATCTGAGAAGGAAGCGGTCAAGTCAGTGGAAGCAACAAGGAGCCTACAACAGAAGTTAGATAAAATATGTAAATAGACATAAAAGTGGCAGATTTAATCAATGCAGAAAGGTTAAGGTACTGTACATTGGAAGGAAAAATATGTCGTAAATATAGTATGGATGCTGAGGCAGAAGTGTAAGGATCGCAAAGTTACACATTTTCCCCAAAAGGAAGAAAGGAGAGATATTGGACTGTTTGAATTAATATTGGGCCAAAGGGATTTTAAAAATCAAAACCCCAGGAAGATTTGGCTGGTTTAAAAGGCATGTTCAGACTTGCGAAAGGCTGCGACACAGGGGAGTTGGGGTGGGCCCCCAAGTTTGGATATTGGACAGTCTGGGAATGTCCTGGGCCACCTCAGCCTTTACATAAAGACAATAAACCTGTTTCTCGCCAAAAACTCACAGAGCCAAAGTACATGAATAAAACATTACATGCCCACAGCAACACAAAGGAAAGAACATAGCCCAACAGGAAACAACAATCAAACAGCAGTCCAAAACCGATCAAGGAGTTTTACAAACATTTTACATTTTTAAACTAGTTTCAGGGCAATCCCGAAACCAGTTAAAGGCCAATTAAAGTTAGATGGACCATCCCCGAAACTCGTTAAGAGTAGATGGGCCATCCCCGAAGCTCGTTAAAGTTTTAAATCCTATTAAAAATAACGAGCCCGCCAAATTTAACAATGAAACCTGAGATTTGGCGGTCAGATAAGCCAGGCCTCAAACCAGTATAATTGAGGCCTGCTTGTACAGCTAAACAGATCACCAAGACCAGATCAGCTCAATACAGTTCAGCGAGAGCACAGTACAGCTCAACGGATCATCATCAGGATCGGAGACTCGAAGAAACAGGAGAAAAAGGAAAGTCGCGGCAACCAAAGGCCTAAAGAAACTAACAACCACCAATATTACCACCAACCAGGTAATATTGGGCCACTGCGACCAACAAGAAACTCCAAAAACAAAGACTTGTTTCCACTCTACAGGCTAGACTGACTTACCCCTGGGTAAGATTTTGACACAAAAGACCCTAAAACTTACCCTAACCAAAGAATATTGGATACTTACCTGATACATCCAACAGCGTGACTAACTGCATCAGCGGACAAACCCAAACTGAAGACCTAACGCAGGTTCAGTCTTCTACCACGTCCGGGGTACGGCAGGCCCCAACCACCACAACTAAGGAGAACCCCGAAATCGCGAACCTCTACAATCTGTCAAGAAAGTCGTTTGGTGAGCATTGCCTGGTCCTCTGGATTTCAACCTAGTTTAGGATAGTGGGGTTGGGAGGGTAAGGGATTTTTGTCTATTGTAATTCTCCCTCGCATATTCTGAGTGTTCCCCACCCTTTTAGAGCATAAGTTTTATTGTATTGTATATTTTCCTGTCTCAAAATAAAGATCTGAATTCTTTTGACCAACCCAGGTGTCTGTTGCAAGTTCATTACAACCCCCAAATAAGTCCAAAGTCTAGAACAAAAGGGAGTGGGAGCGATTCGAACCTCTCAAAGGAGTCAGAGGTGCAGCTGACAAACAACCCACACACCACCCCTTACAGAAGGTCATGGGTTCAAGCACCACTCTTGGACTTCGCATTACATAATCTAGACTGATACTTAATTGCAGTACTGAGAAAGTGTTGCATTATCAGAGGTGTTGCCTTTCAGATGAAATCTTAAACAGAGTCTGTTTGTTCAGGTGGATATAAAATATCCCATTGCACTATTTGAAGAAGAATAAGGAATTCTCCTGGTGTTTCACAACCAAGAATAGGTTAACTGATCATTCATCTAATTTCCTGTTTGTGGGATTTGCCTTGTACAAATTATCTTCTGTGTTTGCCTACATGACAACAGTGACTGCATTTCAAAAGAAATTCATTGGACGTGATGTGCTTTGAGAGGTCATAATTCCTGAGGACATGATAATATTCTATAAAAAGGCAAGTTCTTTCTTACACAAGTTAGTAAATGATATAGATAAGAGAATTCTGTAGCTTTATTTTAAGGTAAGTTAAGGCAAAGTGGTATAGACTAGAACAAATGTAAGAAGTCACACAACACCAGGTTATAGTCAAACAGTTTTATTTGAAATCACAAGCTTTCGGAGCGCTGCTCCTTCGTCAGGTGAAGTGGAGAGATGCATAAAGACACAGCTTATATAGTCAGAGAATAATGCCAGATGATTACAGGTAATCTTTCTAACTGCCATTTATCACACCTCGGCAGAGAAACAATCACAGCAATCAAAGGGTGAATGGTGTCCAAACAGGTTAGTCAGGAATTGAAGTTCTCAGCCAAGGGCTCAATTTCTGCCCCACCACCAAAATGGACCCCATCGGTCTCGCGGCAGACACAGAGGAATTCATCAGGAGAATGCGGCTCCGGGAATTCTTCCACAAGTCCCAAGATGTCAGCAGTGAACCCAATGAGACAACCAATGATCCGGAACAGCAGACAGAGGGATCCGCAGTGCAGCAACCGAAGAAAAAAGAGTCAAATTGGACCCCTCCGGAGGGTCGCTGCCCTAAGCTTGACATGTATGCTCAAGCTGTCAGCAGATGCATCAACGCCAGGTTCATCAGCCGCACTCACAAGACAGTCCAGAATGTCACCCGAGCACAACGCAATGCCATCCATGCTCTCAAGACCAACCGCAACATCGTCATCAAAGGAGGAGCCATCATCATACAGAACAGAACGGACTATTGCAAAGAAGCATAGACAACTGGACAACCAGGAACACTACAGACAGTTACCCGCAGATCCGACCAAAGAACACACCTGCAAACTCAACAGACTGATCAAGACCTTCGACCCAGACCTTCAAAGCATCCTACGTGCTCTCAGTCCACGTACTCCCCGCGTGGGAGACTTCTACTGCCTCCCAAAGATACACAAAGCCAACACACCCGAACGTCCTATCGTATCAGGCAACGGAACCCTGTGTGAGAACCTCTCTGGATACGTCAAGGGCATCCTGAAACCCATCGTACAGGGAATCCCCAGCTCTGTCGCGACACTACAGACTTCTTACAGAAACTCAGCACCCACGGACCAGTTGAACCAGGAACACTCCTCGCCACGATGGACGTCTCGGCACTCTACACCAGCATCCCCCACGATGACGGCATCGCTGCAACAGCCTCAGTACTCAACACCAACAACAGCCAATCTCCAGATGCCATCCTACAACTCATCCGCTTCATCCTTGACCGCAATGTCTTCACCTTCAACAACCAGTTCTTTACCCAAACACATGGAACAGCCATGGGGACCAAATTTGCACCCCAATACGCCAACATCTTCATGCACAAGTTTGAGCAAGACTTCTTCGCTGCACAGGACCTCCAACCAATGCTATACACCAGATACATCAATGACATTTTCTTCCTATGGACCCACGGCGAAGAATCACTGAAAAGACTACATGATAACATCAACAAGTTCCATCCCACCATCAAACTCACCATGGACTACTCCTCAGAATCGGTTTCATTCTTGGACACACGAATCTCCATCAAAGACGGACACCTCAGCACTTCACTCTACCACAAGCCCACGGACAACCTCAGGATGCTCCACTTCTCCAGCTTCCACCCTAACCACGTTAAAGAAGCCATCCCCTATGGACAAGCCCTGCGAATACACAGGATCTGCTCAGACGAGGAGGAACGCGATGGACACCTACAGACGCTGAAAGACGCCCTCGTAAGAATGGGATATGACGCTCGACTCGTCGATCGACAGTTCCGACGGGCCACAGCAAAAAATCGCATAGACCTCCTCAGAAGACAAACACGGGACACAACCAACAGAGTACCCTTCGTTGTCCAGTACTTCCCCGGAGCGGAGAAACTATGCCATGTTCTTCGCAGCCTTCAACATGTCATCAATGACGATGAACACCTCGCTAAGGCCATCCTCACACCTCCACTACTCGCCTTCAAACAGCCGCCTAACCTCAAACAGACCACCGTTCGCAGCAAATTACCCAGCTTTCAGGAGAACAGCGACCATGACACCACACAACCCTGCCACGGCAACCTCTGCAAGACATGCCAGATCATCAACACAGATACCATCATCACACATGAGGACACCACCCGCCAGGTACATGGTACACACTCATGTGACTCGGCCAACGTTGTCTACCTCATACGTTGCAGGAAAGGATGCCCCAGAGCATGGTACATCAGCGAGACCATGCAGACACTGCGACAACGGATGAACAGACACCGCACAACAATCGCCAGGCAGGAACGTTCCCTCCCAGTCGGGGAACACTTCAGCAGTCAAGAACATTCAGCCTCCGATCTTCGGGTAAGCATTCTCCAAGGCGGCCTTTGAGACACACGACAATGCAAAATCGTAGAGCAGAAACTGATAGCCAAGTTCCGCACTCATGAGGACGGCCTCAACCGGGATCTTGGGTTCATGTCACGCTACATGTAACCCCACCTGACGTAGGGTCATCCAGACTCGAGTCATCGTTGGCTTGTTCTCTCTACACAGATGCGGCCGAACCTGCTGTGATTTCCAGCAAAAAAAATGTTTTTTTGTCTGTTTTTTGTTTTTCATACAGACCCCAGCATCTGCAACATTTGACCCCTTGTGACCCCACCTCATTGTTCTTTGATGTAATGTTTTCCTGACTAACCTGTTTGGACACCATTCACACCTTTGATTGCTGTGATTATCTCTCTGCCGAGGTGTGATAAATGGCAGTTAGAAAGATTACCTGTAATCATCTGGCATTATTCTCTGACTATATAAGCTGTGTCTTTATGCATCTCTCCACTTCACCTGACGAAGGAGCAGCGCTCCGAAAGCTTGTGATTTCAAATGAAACTGTTGGACTATAACCTGGTGTTGTGTGACTTCTTACATTTGTCCACCCCAGTCCAACACCGGCATCTCCACACCTAGACTAGAACAGTTTAAAACATAACATCAAGCTTCTTTGTGCCAAAGAGTAATCAACACTTGGACTGATATGCCTGGTATGGTAATGGAGACAAAAACCTTAGATATAGTTAGATGACATGATGTGGGGAAATGGAAGTTTTCTTTCTGCATGGATAAGCTAAGATGAGCTGATTGGCCACCCTCCTTTGTATCTGTCTTGTAATAATTTTTATTTATGACATTTAACACATGGGTATTAAAGCATTAAGAAAGATGCTGTAATGTTATTAGTATTGGCCATATCCATTAGTTATACAGCTGTTTGAGAACAACCATATCTCTTAGTTGTGCAGTAGTGTTAAATATGGCCACATCCTTAGTTACATAGCAGTGCTGGAATATGCCTCAATTCTTAGTTACATGCAGTACAAAAACTGACAACAAGCCCATCAATCAATCTACCCATATTTGGTTGTCAAATTCAACCTTTTCCTCACCTCCAGTTCTAACTCTTTCAGTACATTTGTCTCCTCATCGCTGAACTCTTCTGACCACGGTCTCATATCTGTCTCTTGTAGAATACCATACAACTAATCACACTTTGTTAACCAGTCCTGCTTTATTTAGAACTGCAAATCAACTGAAACAGCAGTATTAGACAAGGCCACAACCATTAGTTACACAGCAGTGCTAGACTAGGTTACAACTGCAAGATCCTCTTGGATCATTTGACATAGAACCACTGCAGCCTCATATACAAACCGCTAAGTCTCACAAGGACATTCTACTGTCCTGGAGTAGTTGGCAGATTCTTTTTGTACTATCTCTTTCCCACCCCCATCTTATTTTTATAAGCACAGTCTTGAATTTGACATTTAAATTTCCCCCTACCACAGCTCTTCGCCCAGTTTTCTTCGCTGCTCTTTTCTTCCCCAGCTCCATCACTGCCCAAGATGTTGGGATAGCTGCTGCTGTTCGAGGGGGTCATTTCCAAATGTTGCTCTGCAGCACAGCCACTTGACCATTAGGGGACTGAAGCCATTGGTAGCACTTTGGGTCGTTCCATCAGCAGATACAACTGGACTGTTATTTTGTGCATGGATAGTTGCTTTTCCATGTAGCCATTATTAGACCATACAGCATGTCATATGGGATCTGCCACTTTCCACACACATAATAGCAGTAATTAACCCTCACCATTGCAAAATTATGCAAAAATTCATGGCTTTCCTCAAATCACAATTCAATTTCCATTTCCAGTCATTCTGTCTTCATCTCTTGTTTCTCACAAAAAAACAAGTTTTACTTTCTGATTCTTCCCCTTTCCAGTGTACTTCTTACACCTTTGAATCACCAAATTTCAATCTCCTGTGATTAAGTTCATCTCTATCACTCTTGTGACCTTGATAACTCTCTCGTGTTTCAATATTTTGTCCAGCAAAACCAAATCGATCAATTCTAACTCTCCCTCTACTGAAATCGCCATTCTTAGCCACTTTAGTGTTGATAATCAGCAATTAATCGTAGCTCTTCCTCTACTGACCAGCCTGGCACTAATGTTGAATCCATTAGTATTTTGAATTACTTCTAATAATTTATCAATCAGCCTACCTATATTTGATTGTCTAGGCAATTCAACTAATCTCCTAAACCTTTTCCTCACCTCCAATCCTAACTGCATCATTATTAATCCTCATCATTAGCCTCTTTTGACCACTGCCTAATATCTGACTCTTGCAGAATCCCCTACAGCAAATCATGTTCTGGTAACCCACCTTATTTACCAGTGCAAGTCACCCAACTGAATCAGTCTTTGAGAACTGTTTGCTGTCTTTCACTGATCCTGCTGCTTTCACTCTTCTTATACTTCTATCTGTGGCAGTGAATTAACTGATATATTAAAATTAAAACATTAAATTATGAGTAGAAACTGAAAGAATTAAACTAGATAAATTTCTGGTTAAGGATGGAATTCAAGTATATGACTAAGTATTGCACAGACTAGAATCATAGAATCGCACAGCACAGAAGGAGGCCATTTTTGGTCTTTATTACAAGAGGATTTGAATATAAGAGTAAAGACATCTTACTGCATTTATATAGGGCCCTGGTGAGATCACACCTGGAGTACTGTGTACAGTTTTGGTCTCCTTACCTAAGGTAGGGTATACTTGCCATGGAGGGAGTGCAATGAAGGTTCACCAGGCTGGTTCCTGGGATGGGGGGATTGTCCTATGAGGAGAGATTGAGTAGACTAGGCCTATATTCGCTAAAGTTTAGAAGAATGAGAGGTGATCTCATTGAAACATACAAAATTCTTACAGGGCTTGACAGGATAGATGCAGGGAGGATGTTTCCCCTGGCTGGGGAGTCTAGAACCAGGGTTCACATTCTCAGAATAAGGGGTCGGCCATTTATGATTGAGATGAGGAGAAATTTCTTCACTCAGAGGGTGGTGAATGTTTGGAATTCTCTACCCCAGGGGGCTGTGGAGGCTCAGTCGTTGAGTATATTCAAGACAGAGATCGATAGTTTTTTTAATATTAAGGGAATCAAGGGATATGGGGATAGTGCAGGAAAGTGGAGATGAGGTAGGAGATCAGCCATTATCTTATTAAATGGCGGAGCAGGCTCGAAGGGCCAAATGGCCTACTCCTGCTCTTATTTCTTATGTTCTTATTTGGCCAATTGTGCCTGTGAAAGAGTGTGTCTTTGAAAGAGCTATCGAATAAGTCCCACTTCCTTGCTGTTTCCCCACAGCCTTGCCAATTTTTCTGTTTCAAGCATATATCCAATTTCCTTTAGAAAGTTTCTATTAAATCTGCTTTCACCACTCTTTCAGGCAGTGCATTCCAAATCATAACAACTCGCTGTATAAAACAATTTCTCCTCATCTTCCCACCGGCTCTTTTTCTAATGATCTTAAATCTGTGCCCTTTGGTTACCAACCCATCCGCCAGTAGGAACAGTTTCACAGATCATCACAGAATCACAGAAACCCCACAGTGCAGATAGAGGCCATTTCGGCCCATCGAGCCTGCACCGACACATGTCCCACCCGATCCCCGTAACCCCTACACCAACACATATCCCACCCTATCCACGTAACCCCACGTATTTAATCCCCCTAACACTAAGGGTCAATTTATCATAGCCAATCAACCTAACCCGCACATCTTTGGACTGTGGGAGGAAACCGGAGCACCCGGAGAAAACCCACGCAAACACGGGGAGAATGTGCAAACTCCACACAGACAGTCGCCCGAGGCCGGATTCGAACCCGGGTCCCTGGTGCTGTGAGGCAACAGTGCTAACCACTATGCCACCGTGCTGCCCTATTTACTGTGATTCTTGTGCTATGGGGGTCATGAAATATTGCCCATGTAATACAACTGGTCAGTGTTGAAAAACATAGATCATAATATTGAATTGAAATTTTATTTGATTATATTTGAGGTGAGAAAATAGTTTCACAGAGTTATAATTGTTGCTATTCACCCTTGTGAGATTAAGTAAACAGGAAAGTGTAAATTGTACATAATCTATTGGTAGAAGAAGATTCAATAGTCCAAGTGCCTTTTTCTTGTTGCTTTTGTGTATTATAAACTGTAGTTACACAACAGAATAATCATGTCGCCTGGCATTGAGAAGGAAGACATTTTTGAAACTGATGCGCCATCAATTACTCAAAAGACTGAAGTTGAGCGAGTAACAATCAGGCTTTTATTAACTAAAGAATGAAGGTCTTGTCTCGAGTGGTCGACCCGTCCAGAATACTAAGGGACTGGGAGGTAGTCACTTATATACCTGGAATAGTGGGAGGAGTCAGCCGAGGCATGTCCAGACCTGTACCTAGTGGAATACACATACAGACACAGACAGGTATGACAGTGGTTTACCACAGAAACTTAATAATTTTCTGAAACATTTATGCAAAAAATATTTATCTCACTAAATTAAATCTTAAGGATTGATTTCCTGTAGAAATATTACTAGCAAACCCTATTTTAAAAGAATTAAATGCATTTTTACATGTGGAAAGGCACTTACATCCTGGATCCAGCAGTCCTCACCTCCCTTTATCTGGCGGGTTCCCCAAAGCCCGGGAAACGCGCCCGCCAACAGTTAAATTTAAAATGGTGGATCACCATGAGGCACGTGGCCTCATTATAATATTTAAAGTGCCAACCCGCCTCCTGCCCCGCCTCTGTTAAAACCAGAAGTGGGCTTGTTGGAGGCGGGTTAGAACATAAGAACATAACAACATAAGAAGTAGGAGCAGGAGTAGGCCATACAGCCCCTCGGGCCTGCTCCGCCATTCAATAGGATCATGGCTGATCCGAATCTAGACTCACACCCACTTCCCTGCCCTCTCCCCGTAACCCCTAATTCCCTTATCTGCTAGGAAACTGTCTATCTCCATTTTAAATTTATTTAATGTTGCAGCTTCCGCAGCTCTCTGGGGTAGCAAATTCCATAGATTTACTACCCTCTGAGTGAAGAAGTTTCTCCTCATCTCAGTTTTGAAAGGGCAGCCCCTTATTCTTAGATTATGCCCCCTAGTTCTTGTAAAGTCTGTAGGTTGTGCAGTTAATAAATACCCAGACTTCAGAAGTAACAAACAAACAGGCCTTTACTATTCGAAGGTCAGGGCGAATCTGCCCCAGCAATCCTGCCACAACACTTATATACTGGTGTGGTCACTATCGGTATTACAGTATACAGAAGCCAAACAAATAGTGCCACACCTAAAGTAGTTCTCTTAAAGGTGAACGGTTACATTCAATAGTTCCCTTAAAGGTAGACGGGTACATACACTACAATCCTCCCTTTTTAGCTTATTACTTACAGAGTTCCCGTTAAACATACATATCTTCAACTTCCTATAAAACAAATTACAGATATAATCTCGGTGGAGTCAATGTCATATAAAACAATTTACAGATATAATCTCGGTGGGAACAGTTCACAGGTTCAGTCTCTGCGGAAACAGTTCATAGATTCAGTCTCTGATCTTGACTCGTTCCGAACAACATTTCTTTGGTGTAGCCGGTTCACCTGGCTAGCGTGACTCCTCCATAGCCTTTTTCTTGACGTAACAGCTTGAACTTTCGTCCTGTTGAACCAGCAGTGCGGACTTTTGCGGTGTTTCTGGGGGGATTGACAGTGGATAGACAATGGCAAGCATTCAAAGATAGAATGGAAGAATTCCAGAACATCTTTATACCGGTTTGGCATAAAAATAAACCTAAAAAGGTGACTCAACCGTGGATAACGAGGGAAATTAGGGACAGCATAAAATCAAAAAAAAGGGCATATCAACTGGCAAAAAAAAGCACCAGACCGGAAGATTGGGGGCAGTACAGGATACAGCAAAAGAGGACAAAGGGATTAATCAGGAAGGGGAAAATAGAATACGAAAGTAAACTTGCAGCAAACATAAAGACAGACTGCAAAAGCTTTTATCGGTATATCAGGAGGAAAAGACTGGTAAAATCCCAAGTCGGTCCCTTGCAGTCCGATTCGGGAGAATATATAATGGAGAATAAGGAAATGGCAGACCAATTAAACTCATACTTTGGTTCTGTATTCACAAAGGAGGACACAAATAACCTCCCAGGAATATCGACAAACATAGGGACTAATGAGAGGGAGGAGCTGACAGAAATTAGTATCTCTAGGGATATGGTGTTGGGTAAGTTGAGGGGACTGAAGGCCGACAAATCCCCGGGGCCTGATAAACTACATCCTAGGGTACTTAAGGAGGTGGCCCTGGAGATAGCAGATGCTCTAGGGATCATCTTCCGGAACTCCATTGACTCGGGAACATTACCCGTGGATTGGAGGGTAGCTAATGTTACCCCAATATTTAAAAAGGGGGGTAGAGAGAAAGCAGGGAATTATAGACCAGTAAGCCTTACATCAGTTGTGGGCAAAATGCTAGAGTCCATTATTAAGGATAAAATAGCGGAGCACTTGACAAATGGGGAAAGGATCGGACAGAGTCAACATGGATTTACAAAGGGTAAATCGTGTTTGACTAATCTGCTGGAATTTTTTGAGGAAGTAACTGGTAAAATAGATGGGGGAGAGCCAGTGGATGTGGTGTACCTTGACTTCCAGAAAGCCTTCGATAAGGTTCCACACAAAAGATTATCATGCAAAATTAAGGCTCATGGGATTGGGGGCAAAGTATTAACGTGGATAGAGAACTGGCTGGCGGATAGAAAACAGAGAGTTGGAATAAACGGCTCGTTTTCGGAGTGGCAGGCAGTGACCAGCGGGGTGCCGCAAGGATCTGTCCTGGGACCCCAGCTGTTCACAATATATATAAATGATCTGGATCAGGGAATTGGATGCAATATTTCCAAATTCGCTGACGACACTAAACTAGGAGGAGGGGTGGGCTCTGATGAGGATGTCAGGAGGCTACAGTGCGATTTGGACAGGTTGGGGGAATGGGCGGATACGTGGCAGATGCACTATAATGTGGATAAATGCGAGGTTATCCACTTTGGGGGTAAAAACAGGAGGGTGGATTATTATCTAAATGGCAAAAGATTGGGAGATGGGGAAGTGCAGAGGGACCTGGGTGTTCTTGTGCACCAGTCACTGAAGGAGAGCATGCAGGTGCAACAGGCGATTAAGAAGGCAAATGGTATGTTGGCCTTCATATCAAGGGGGTTCGAGTATAGGAATAGGGATACCTTACTACAGCTGTACAAGGTGCTGGTGAGACCGCATCTGGAGTATTGTGTACAGTTTTGGTCGCCCCATCTGCGGAAGGATGTTCTTGCCATGGAAAGAGTGCAGCGGCGATTCACCAGGCTGATACCTGGAATGGCGGGAATGACCTACGAGGAGAGATTGAATAGTTTGGGCTTGTACTCACTGGAGTTTAGAAGATTGAGAGGGGATCTCATCGAAACATATAAAATTATGGCAGGCCTGGACAGGCTGAATTCAGAGAGAATGTTTCCAATGGCAGGGGAGCACAGAACCAGGGGCCACAGTCTAAAAATAGCGGGCAAATCATTTAAAACAGAGATGAGGAAGAATTTCTTCACTCAAAGAGTGGTGAGCCTGTGGAATTCCCTGCCACAGAGGGCTGTGAAGGCTAATTCAATAAATATTTTCAAGAGAGAATTGGATATATTTCTGAAGGCTAAGGGGATTAAGGGTTACGGAGAAAAGGCGGGGACGGGGTACTGAACTGGTAAGATCAGCTATGATCTCAGACAAAGATCAGCCATGATCTCATTGAATGGCGGAGCAGGCTCGAAGGGCCGAATGGCCTACTCCTGTTCCTATCTCCTATCTCTATGTTTACAACCAACTGGCTGTCTTGACATTTTCCAGTTTTTCAACTAATTTAGCTCCTTTCGTAGTGTCCCGCCTGAGATGGTAGAAGTGCTAATATTTTAGACAGTTATTATCTTCTGCTTCTTCTTTTCCTTTTCTGCCTTTTTGAAACTCTCGGAGCTCCTTTCTCGGCTGCCAGCTGTAGCGCCACCAACTCTCTATGTTCCTTAGACCTTAAGTGCTTCATCCGGATTTCAGCACTTCGGGAGTTTTCATCACAAGCTGGGCAGACCACATCCTCGTAATATTCAGTGTCACTCAACAGGTCATGGTAATATTCGGGTTCGTCCTGAGTTAGGCCAGCGAGAGAGCCTTCTTCTTCCTTCTCACCCGTCTGGACGTTAGCTGACGGTGGTTCCTTCCCTAGACATCTTTCTTGAAAAGACTTCTTCATGCATTCATATTCATCCCGCTCTTCCTGGGTTATCTGCCATTCCTTCACGACGGACCTCATTTGTGAGTTCAATACCTTCCCTTCCATCGGGAATTGCGTTATCAGGCTATTTAATCCTTCTACTGAAGTAACGGTTTCCACATTCTTCTGTTCACCTTGACGTGATTCAACGTACTTTTGGCATCCTTGTAAAATTTGTGTTGCCACCTCAGCTATCTCCGTGACTTTTGAGAGCTCCGAACTCGTTCCCCCTGAAGATTGAAGCTCGTGTTCAGATTGTTCCCCTTGCAGAGTCTTGTCCTTCAGCATATGAAGGAGTTGGCTGACCGTTAACTCTTCCCTGGGAACACGGTGGATCAGAGTCTTCTCCATTTCATCCACCTTTTCCTTCAATACTTCCACCTTCTGTTCCTCTTGAACTTTGGCTTTCAGCGCTCGGAAAGGTTGCGCCCTGATGCTCTCTAGTTCATGTTCAGGGACCATTCTTACAGTCTCTGAGTTTCTTACAGTTTCCTTTTCTTCCACTGAAAGGATTCCCAGTTGAATCTGTTCTTCAAGTTGTTGAACCTCGGTCATTGCCGCCTCATATTTGTCTTGGGTGTCCTTCAATGTTTTTATGAGTTCTTGGACATCCTGTCTTTCATGCTCTGCCATGTTTTTCACCTCTAATTTCTCATCTATGGATGGAACTTCTACCGATGAGTCTGTCTTGGCCTTGAGCTCATCAAGAATTTCCTGCAGCCTTTGGACTTCTTGCTCATGTTCAACCTTTAGTTGTTCATATGCTTCTACTGAAACTAGCTTTTCGGAGGTTGCCGAGTTAACCCCCTCCAGAATTGTAGCCTGGGCCTGTTCATACTGTTCTTTCAACTTCTAACACTCTGCTTGTAAGGAGTCGTAGAGAAGAACTGGAATAAAATCCTGGCTTCCTGAAGATTCCTCTTCCTTTGGTTCGTTCTGTAAATATTCTAGTTCCTGAACAGCATCAGGGGACTGTGATTGGTATTTGGCCACGATGGCTCTATGGTCGCTCTCTGCTTGAGCTAGCTGTCTCTGTTGTCTTTCCAGGTTCTCCCATTCGGTGTCCCAGAACTTTTCCATATTTTTCATCTCTTGTACGAGACGGTCACGCAACTGTTCTAATTGTTGTCGTACTTTGACATAAGTTTGCGTCCGAGCTCGGTGTTCTTCCGTCGTGGATGAATCCTTTGCTTGAACAGGCTCAGAATTCTCTGTCAACCTGGAGTTCTGCTCTGCCGCTTTATTCTTCTTGGTACCATAAGTCCTTTTGCATGTCTTCGTTTTCTTCCCCATCGTCGGCAAGTCCCTTTTAGCCTTGTCTTCCATATTCGAATTGGTCTTATCATCATCCATTTCAGAATCTGAGCTAATAGCTTGCACCGAGTCCTCCCTCATTATGGCTTTTAGGTAATGCCATTCCATGTCTATTTTCTTAATCCACTCCCGTCCTAGAAGTGGTGGTCCTCCCTCAGGTAATACGTACAAGTTCATTCTTGGGTGTTCTTTACCCCTATCTCTCACCTTGACTCTTATTTTCCCCACGGGGTATACGTTATGCCCCGTGTATGTCTGTAATACGAACTTAGTATTTCTTAAAGGTATGTGAGAGAATAGCCGGTGGTAGTCCCTTCGGTTGATGACTGATAGAGCTGATCCAGTGTCCAGCTCCATTCTTACTTGGACTCCAGCTATTTTTAGTATGACCCAGATGGTCTGTAGATCCGTTTCTTTACCCACATTGTGGATTCTCAGACTACCCAGCTCCTGGTTGTTTGGGTCTGAGTCTGAATTCTGTTCGTCTGAACTCTTCTCAGCCACCTTGTGTACCTTGTTGTACTTTTCTTGTGGTGGCTTCCTTTGATTGTTGGTCTTTTTCCCGGACCGGCATACCTTCGCGATGTGACCCAGTTTGCCACATTTCCTACACTCTTGGTTCTTAAACCAGCATTGATTCTGGTCATGCGTTGTCTTCCCACAACGGTAGCATTTTGTTGTGCTTGAAGTAATGTGGTCCACCCCGAGTGCCGTCGCCTTTAGTTGCATTTCCGCCGTTCCTTTCGCTGCGGCTTCGTGCGATGCAGCTATAAGGACAGCCCTGTCCAGTGTGAGGTCGTTCTCTGCCAGTAGTCGCTTCTGCGTCCCTTCTTTGGACAATCCGCATACGAACTTGTCCCGCAGTGCTTCTGTCAGATTCCCTCCGAACTGGCAGTATTTCGCTAGCCTACGCAGTTCGACCAAGTACTCCGCATTGCTTTCGTCTTTCCTCTGCGTTCTTGCGTAGAATTTGAATCGTTCAGCCAGCATCAACGGTGTGGGGTTCAAGTGGCCCTTCAGCACAGCCACAATCTCTTCGAAGGTCTGATCCGCTGGTTTATCTGGTGCTATTAGATGCTTCAAGAGCCCGTATGTTTTTGCCCCCATCGAGTTTAGCAATGTTATCGCCTTGTCGTCTTCCTCTATTTTGTTGGCTTCGCAATAGATCTCTATGCGTTCCACGTACGTGGCCCAGTCTTCTATTTCAGAATTAAAGTCGTTAATATTCCCTCGCTTAGGCATCTTTCTTCCCTTGGGAGCAGCACCAGTATTTCTTTAAGTATTCTTATTTATTTGTTTATTTCTAAGATGGCGGTTTCCCCGCGAAATCGGCGGTTTCCCGCTCTTTCCTTCTATGCCCGCCCACTTCAATGGCGGTATGCCAGTTAAGATGGCGGTTTTCCCGCGAAAATGGCGGTTTCCCGCTCTTCCTTTCTCTCCCCGCCCCCTTCAATGGCGGTTTCCCGCTTCTGTCGTCTCCTCCGCCTAATGGCGGCTTCCCGCGTTTCTTCCTGGTTCAGCCGCTGGGCTGGCTCTCGCACAGCTCCCCTTACTCGGCTCTGTCTTTTCCTCCCGCCCGCACGGCTCTACCGGCGCTGGGTACACCCCGTTAACGGAGGACAGTTCAGCCGCTGGACTGGCTCTCGCGCAGCCTCTCTCTCCGTACCTGGCTCTGTCGCTATCTCGCCCGCACGTTCGGTTCTACCGGCCCTGGGTGCCCCGTTGGTGAAGAACAGTTCAGCCGCTGGACTGGCTCTCGCACAGTCTCTCTCCCCTTGCTCGGCTCTGTCTCTCCCTCTCCCGCACGTTCGGTTCTATCGGCTCTGGTTACCCCGTTGGTGGAGGACAGCTCAGCCGCTGGACTGGCTCTCGCGCAGTCTCTCTCCCCTTGCTCGGCTCTGTCTCTCTCTCCCACCCGCACGGTTCCTGTTTGCCTCCCAGGCCTCTCGCAGACCGGTGTTTCCCTCCCCCGGCTGCGGCTGGGTTTCTCTTCCCGCGCCTACTCCCAGTCTCAGCGCTTCGTGGCTGCGGTCGCTGCCCGGCTTTTCCCGCCGATCGAGGTCCGAATGTCTCACGACGCCGTTGGACCCGAATTTCTGACCGGCTCCGTTCCCCCTCGACCGTGGTCGAGTGCACAGCCCTTATCCTCCGAATATTCTCTACACCTTCCCCTACTCACAGTCTCCGCGGCCGCCTTGTTTCCAGCTGATTGGCTCACTCTGCACCGTGGTAGAAGGGTAGTCAGTGCCTGTTGCAGGTGGAAGCTTTTGTTGCTAAAGTCTTCCTCCTTCCTCCTGCTGCAGCCTCGTGTTTTCTTTCAGCAGCACGACGAGGGCGGTTGCCTCTCTTCGACGCTCTTCGTTGCTTTGGTAGTCTTGCCGCAGGGTACGATCGGACTCGTCGCCACTGTAAAGTCTGTGGGTTGTGCAGTTAATAAATACCCAGACTTCAGAAGTAACAAACAAACAGGTCTTTACTATTCAAAGGTCAGGGCGAATCTGCCCCAGCAATCCTGCCACAACACTTATATACTGGTGTGGTCACTATCGGTATTACAGTATACAGAAGCCAAACAAATAGTGCCACACCTAAAGTGGTTCTCTTAAAGGTGAACGGTTACATTCAATAGTTCCCTTAAAGGTAGACGGGTACATACACTACAGTTCTAGTCTCACCCATCAGTGGAAACATCCTCACCGCATCCACCCGATCAAGCCCCCTCACAATCTTATATGTTTCGATAAGATCGCCTCTCATTCTTCTGAACTCCAATGAGTAGAGTCCCAACCTACTCAACCTTTCCTCATACGTCAACCCCCTCATCTCCAGAATCAACCGAGTGAACCTACTCTGAACCGTCTCGAGAGCAAGTATATCTTTTCTTAAATATGGAAACCAAAACTGCACGCAGTATTCCAGGTGTGGCCTCACCAATACCCTGTATAACTGCAGCAAGACTTCCCTGTTTTTATACTCCATCCCCCTCGCAATAAAAGCCAAGATTCCATTGGCCTTCCTGATCACCTGCTGCACCTGCATACTAACTTTTTGTGTTTCATGCACCAGGACCCCCAGATCCCTTTGTACTGTAGCACTTTGCAGTTTCTCTCCATTTAGATAATAACTTGCTCTTTGATTTTTTCTGCCAAAGTGCATAACCTCACACTTTCCAACATTATATTGCATCTGCCAAATCTCTGCCCACTCACTTAGCCTGTCTGTGTCCTTTTGCAGGTTTTTTATGTCCTCCTCACTCACTGCTTTCCCTCCCATCTTTGTATCGTCGGCAAACTTCGATATGTTGCACTCGGTCCCTTCCTCCAAATCGTTAATATAGATTGTAAAGAGTTGGGGTCCCAGCACTGACCCCTGCGGAACACCATTAGTTACAGATTGCAAGCCCGAGAATGAACCATTTATCCCAACTCTTTGTTTTCTGTTAGATAGCCAATCTTCCACCCATGCCAGTATATTACCCCCAATCCCGTGATTTCTTATCTTGATCAGTAATCTTTTGTGTGGAACCTTGTCAAATGCCTTTTGGAAGTCCAAATACACTACATCCACTGGTTCCCCTTTATCCACCCTGTATGTTACATCCTCAAAGAATTCGAGCAAATTTGTCAAACATGACTTCCCCTTCATAAAACCATGCTGACTCTGTCCTATTAAATTATGTTTATCCAAATGCTCTGTTACTGTTTCCTTAATAATGGACTCCAACATTTGCCAACCACAGATGTTAGGCTAACTGGTCTATAGTTTCCAGCTTTTTGTCTACTTCCCTTCTTAAATAAGGGTGTTACATTAGCAGTTTTCCAATCTGCCGGGACCTTTCCTGAGTCCAGGGAGTTCTGGAAAATAATCACCAATGCATCCACAATCCCTACCGCCACTTCTCTCAAGACCCTAGGATGTAGGCCATCAGGTCCGGGGGATTTATCTGCCTTAAGTCCAATTATTTTACTGAGTACCATCTCCTTAGTGATTTTAATCGTGTTTAGCTCCTCCCCCCCCCCCCCCATTGCCCCGTTTGTCCAGTGTTGGGATATTTTTAGTGTCCTCTACTGTAAAGACTGATACAAAATATTTGTTCAGCGTCTTTGCCATCTCCATGTTCCCCACCACTAGTTTCCTGGTCCCATCCTCTAAGGGACCAACGTTCACTTTAGCCACCCTTTTTCTTTTTATATAGCTGTAGAAACTCTTGCTATCTGTTTTTATATTTTTTGCTAGTTTACTTTCATAATCTATCTTCTCTTTCTTAATTAATCTTTTAGTTATTGTTTGCTGGCTTTTAAATGCTTCCCAATCTTCTATCCTCCCACTAGATTTGGCTACTTTATATGCCCTTGTTTTCAGTCAGATACTATCCTTTATTACTTTACTAAGCCACGGATGGCTGTCTTTTCTTTTATTCCCCTTTTTCCTCAGTGGCATATATTTATCTTGAAAGATGTGAAATATCTCCTTGAATGTAGACCACTGCTCTTGTACCGTCTTACACTTTAATCTGTTTTCCCAGTCCACTTTAGTCAATTCTACTCTCATACCTTCATAGTCTCCTTTATTTAAGCTGAGTACGTTGGTTTGAGATCCAACTCTCTCATCCTCAAACTGAATTTGGAATTCAACCATATTATGGTCACTCATTCCAAGGGGATCCTTTACTAGGACATTTTTTATTAATCCTGTCTCATTACACAGGACCAGATCTAAGATTGCCTGCCCCCTGGTTGGTTCAGTATTGACTTGGATAGAGACTGGTTGGCGGTCAGAAAGCAAAGGGGTGGAATAAACGGGTCACTTTCCGAGTGGCAGGCAGTGACTAGTGGGGTGCTGCAAGGATCGGTCCTAGGACCCCAGCTGTTCACAATATATATTAATGATCTGGACGAGGGAATTGGATGTAATATCTCCAAATTTGCAGACGACACAAAGCTGGGTGGGAGCGTATGCTGTGAGGAGGATGTCGTGAAACTCCAGTATGATTTGGACAGGTTGGGTGATTGGGCAGAAACATGGCAAATGCACTATAATGTGGATAAATGTGAGGTTATCCACTTTGGTGGCAAAAACAGGAAGGCAAATTATTATTTGAATGGCAATAGATTGGGAGAAGGGGAAGTGCAAAGAGACCTGGGTGTTCTTGTGCACCAGTCGCTGAAGGTAAGCATGCAGGTGCAGCAGGCGGTTAAGAAGGCAAATGGTATGTTGGCCTTCGTAGCAAGAGGGTTCGTGTACAAGAACAAGGATGTCTTGCTGCAGTTGTACAGGGCCTTGGTGAGACCACACCTTGAGTATTGTGTGCAGTTTTGGTCGCCTTACCTGAGGAAGGACGTTCTTGCCATGGAAGGAGTGCAGCGAAGATTCACCAGGCTGATACCTGGGATGGCAGGAATGACGTATGAGGAGAGATTGTGTCGATTGGGCTTATACTCACTGGAGTTTAGAAGATTGAGAGGGGATCTCATCGAAACCTATAAAATTCTGTCAGGCCTGGACAGACTAGATGCAGGAAGGATGTTTATGATGGCCGGGGAGTCCAGAACCAGGGGTCATAGTCTAAGGATAAGGGGTAAGCCATTTAGGACTGAAATGAGGAGGAATTTCTTCACCCAGAGAGTGGTGAACCTGTGGAATTCTCTGCCACAGAGGGTGGTGGAGGCCAGTTCATTAAGTATATTCAAGAAAGAGTTTGATATATTTCTTAAGGCTAAAGGGATCAAGGGATATGGGGAGAAGGCAGGGACAGGGTACTGAATTTGGATGATCAGCCATGATCTCATTGAATGGCGGAGCAGGCTCGAAGGGCCAAATGGCCTACTCCTGCTCCTATCTTCTATGTTTCTATGTTTCTATACTGCTCAAGGAACCCATCCCTAATACACTCTATGAACTCTTCCTCAAGGCTGCCATGCCCAATTTGATTCGTCCAGTCAATATGAAAGTTAAAATCCCCCATGACAATAGCTGTTCCCTTATTACAAGCTCCAACTATTTCCTGATTTATACTCCGACCAACAGAGTTGCAACTGTTAGGAGGCCTATAGACTAAGCCCACTAGTGACTTTTTCCCCTTATTTTATTCCTTATCTCCACCCAAACTTTTTCACTATCCTGATCCTTTGACCAAATATCATTTCTGACTATTGCAGTGATTCCATCTTTGATTAACATAGCAACCCCACCTCCCTTTCCTTCCTGTCTGTCCTTCCTAATTGTCAAATACCCTTGTATGTTTAGTTCCCAGTCATGATTATCTTGCAGCCATGTTTCCGTAATGGCCACCAAATCATACCCATGTGTAGTTATTTGTTAGGGTTAGGTTTAGATTTTTAACTCTTTAACCTCCCACCTGAACCCAACCCACCCATTTTTGGGGGTTAAAATTCCCCCCAACAACTCAGTTTGAGTTGCCCTTCATGGTTGCTCACCATTTCTGGTCATTTTAACCTTACTTTAACCTATAATAACAAAGCATTCTCTTAACTGTCTTGACTAAATTCTTTCATGTTTTTTAATTTTGCCTCTCTTGATACAACACTCTTGAGATTGGGCCAGAATGAACAGTGGTCTGTGAATGAATGGCGCCCGCCCTTTGTTAGACTTGCCTGGGCCCATTTAATTCCCATGAGCTGTTGCACGGCAAGTTGCTGTAAGTGGGAGTTGGACACGGCACGGCGCCCTCTACAGGGCATCTGGGATCTGTGTGAACTATGTGGCTGTGAAATTCGGGGTTGCAGCGCCAGCCGTTAAGGCCAGTTTTACTAAAAAAATGACGGCCGCCTCACTTCTGCCCGCTTCCAGTGTGGAACACGGCGGACGCCATTTTGGAGAGGTTGGCAGTGCTGCCGTTGCCTGCGCTCGCCTCTCACATGTGAATATGCAGATCATGACGTCAATCGGCATGCAATGCCTGAATTGACGCACGACTGCGATTTTGGACATTGCCGCTCTCCATACTGCCCTCTCCTAACCACGCATGGAAGAATGTGCGTGCAGCAGTTCGACAGAGATGCTGTCAGTGCTTCAAAAAGGGACACACACATCTTTCAGGTAAGTTTTGATTTTAGCTTCTGAACTGTATTTTATACATTTTATTGGAGTATTGGCTTGGTGCAATATATTTAAAAAGTTGTTAAAGTGTGCAGGGAGTGCTGCTGGATGTTTGCAAGGCTTTGGAGGGTCTCTGAGAACACCACTTGCTCCCAGTCCTGGGGGCTCGAGTTGCAGTCCCCCTTGGGCTGCAACATCACGTGGAGATGAAGCAGAGGCAGCAAAGGGGCCAAGCTGCTCACAGATGGAGGAGGAAGAAGCAGAAGAGGAAGAAGCAGAAGCGGATGGAAGGCAGCAACCCAGACAGTTCCTTTCTGGCTGGGTGTGTGACCATGGAATCATCTCATTACTTGACAGCTGCAAATGTGCTATAAAAGCTCCCATCTCACATCTGTTCACTTCCCAAGCTCAGAAGCTGCTGCTTTCTGCATTTCGAAGACAGATTGAGCTTTATGCAGGTTGCAAGTGTTTGGCGTAAACTCTCTATCCAGTGTCACCTCATTGGAAAAACCTCTCTCACCATTGACTGATTGCTTCTGTCATCTCAAGTTCATGGCCATTTATTACATCAGCATTGGTGCCCTTGAAACTATCTCACCTTGGTCCTCAGAATCCCTCCACGATCAGCCCCAACACCAGCAGCACCAGGCACACCAGCAGCATCAACAACAACACCAACCTTCTCCGCAATCAACTGATGCTGCACAGGACACAGAGCATCAGCACCCGACCACATTGCTGCCCAGAAGGCCAGGGCTGGCCTAACCATGGCCAGATTTACTTCACTTGACGCTGTACACCCTGACTGCCACATGATGTGCCAGGTTGGCATCACCCCACACCAATACCATACCCCTACAATGCCCAAGCCATTCGTTTCATACTCATGACCATTGCGGGGGGTACTGATATGTCTCACCATTCACTGCAACTCACTAAGCCACTTCCAAAGGATCACACAAATCTGGCCGAGAACGCAAAGAGCTGAAAATAAAGATATCAATGTTTGACAGCACATTAACAGCAACTTCACATGAATATTGGCTAAAACACACAAGTGGCTACCATTGTGTGTTGTTAGTTGGTATGATTTCAGCTCCTGTGAGTGTGAGGGGTGGCTTGTGAGATGGGGAAGTGATAATGTAGATAGAGAGGGATAGGTGGAGGTGCAAGGGAAGTTGGTGTGAGTAAGCATGTGCAAGAGTAGGGTGGGAAGGCAGAGTGACGGTGATGTGATGAGTGACACAGCAGGATGAGGTTGAGTGTGGCTTTGCAGTAACATTTTGTGATGTGCTGAGATTATTGAAAGGTTTGCGCCACTGCAGCCTGCTCCTCCTTACAACATCCCTGCTTCTGTCCTCCTGTACAATGTGCAGGCTGTGTTGATCTCCTGGGGAGGTCTCTTCCACCCATTGGAAGGGAAGAGTGTAATAGAGCACTCTTCTGATGTATATAATAATAAAGTCATGTGCAGTACAGTTCTTACCGGAAGCCATGTTGTGCTGTTGTACATATATGCAGTATCTCAAGATATCACAGAATTGGTGATGAGGATGCAATTCCAGATTCCCTAGCTGAAATTTTCGTTGGCGGATAATCCTGCCAACCGACGGAGGGACTATTAGAGGTTCTTCGTTTTGCAGAAAAACTTAAAAATCTGAGGTAAATTTCGAGCACACGTGGCTGAACTGTCGACGTTGTCAGAGTCCAGATGGCCATGCTTATGGGGATAATAGGGCACTTGGATGTGTTCCTTTGCAACCGAGAGACATTCGGAGCGTATGTGGAGCAGCTAGAAATATTTTTCACCGCAAATAATATCGTCGAAGACCCCGATGATGTAAACCGTAACCGGACAGTTTTAGAAATGAAACGGGCTATTTTTTTGCCTGAAGCAGGCCCTGAGGTGTATGAAACCCTGAAAAATGTGCTTGTTCCCGCCAAGCTGAAGTACACACCACTGAAGGAGATCCTATCCAAGTCAGAACAGCACTACAATCCTGAGCCCCTGGAAATTGCTGAAAGTTATCATTTTGGAACACGGGATCAATTAAATGATGAGGTTATCAGTGAGTACATTGTAGCTTTAAAAAAGCTATCCATTCACTCTTATTTCGGAAACTTTCAGGACTGAGCTTTGCGTGACCGCTTTGTTCGTGGGTTGAAAAATGAACGTATCAGAAGTAAATTGTTGAGAACTCCTAACCTGACTTTTGACTTAGCTTGTCAGACAGCTATGTTGATGGATATGGCCAATCGATACTCCCAAGAGTTCCGCGCCATTTCCAGTCGTCAGACAACTGAGGTGAATCGGCTGCAAGCTAAAAGTAAAAGGCAGTTGGGCCCCATGGCCTCAGCAACTGGCCAAGGTAACAGTGCAATGAAGTTGTGCTATTGGTGCCTGGGAAAACACATCACTCAAAGCTGTCCATATGTGAAGGCAGAGTGTTTCAACTGCAAGAAAACTGGGCATCTTGCGAAGGCGTGCCGACAGAAGAGTAAACCGACTGGCAATGCTAGAAGTAGAAATCACCAGACACTACATACCATTGAAGAGAAGCAGCAAGACAAGGAGTTTCTGGAGATTCACGTCATCAGGGGCACGAAGGTATCTAACAGTGATTCATGAGGTATCGTCATCCAAGTAGATGTCGCAGGAACCAGGATACCCATGGAAATCGACACTGGTGCATCCCTGAGCATAGTATCAGAATCATTATATCGCGACAAGTTGCGTGATTATCGACTAGAGAACTTGAAGGTAGAGCTACGAGGCTACTCAGGAGAGCAAATCCCTGTAGTAGGAAGTGTCACCATAACAGTGAAATACAAGGATCAGTGTCAGAGCTTGCCCCTCACAGTAGTGGCAGGAGACAAGCCTGCCTTGATAGGTAGAAATTGGTTGGGATCACTGAAGCTGGATTGGAATGAGAGTTTTCGTGTGGAAGCGAAATTTGCATCAAAAGGTGATGTCATCAAGCAGTATCCGAAGGTGTTCAGTGAAATGGGCAGTCCGATCCAAGACTTCAAGGCGAGTGTCAGAGTGCAGAAGGACACAAGATCAGTTTACTGCAAGCCACGTCCCGTACCATACGCACTCAAGGAGAAAGTTGAGCAAGAACTCAAAAGACTAGAAACTGAGAACATTATCTCTAAGGTAGATCTGAGTAATTGGGCTACACCCATTGTTGTACCTAAGTCAGATGATTAGATATGGTTGCGTGGTGATTATAAGGTAACCGTAAACCTGGTTCTAGAGTGTAATCTACCCAATACGTTGCCAAATGTGGGAGATTTGGTCACAACGCTGACAGGTGGCCAGACATTTTCGAAGTTAAAGTGAACAAACGCCTACCTACAACTTGAGTTAGATGAAGAGTCCAAGTCATGCTTGACTATAAATACTCACCGAGGCCTATATCAGTTCAATAGGCGACCATTTGGAGTCTCTTCTGCCCCCGACATATTCCAGGGGGTGATGAACCAAATTTTGCAAGGGATTGAAGGGGTAGTGTGTTATTTGGATGACATACTCATGTCAGCACCAAACAGGCAAATCCATGATGAGGTGTTGAATGAAGTGCACAAACGGTTAGAGAAGCACGGAGTACGAGTGACAGTTCACAAGTGTAAGTTGTTTCAAAACTCAGTGGAGTACTTAGGGCACAGAGTAGACAAAGATGGTTTATATCCAACCAAGGGAAAGCTGGATGCAATCAGAAATGCACCCACTCCCAAGAATGTCTCTGAACTTCGATCATTTTTGGGTCTTTTGAATTATTACGGAAAGTTCCTCCCAAACTTGGCTACATTGTTACATCCACTGAATGAGCTGTTGAAAAAACAGGTCCCTTGGAAGTGGTCAAAAGAATACGACACAGCATTCAAAGAGTGTGAAAGCCAGTTAGTAGAGTGTACCATGTTAGTTCACTATGATGTATCTAAGGAGAGCAAGCTAGTGTGTGACGCCTCTCCGTACGGAGTTGGGGCAGTGATCTCTCTTGTACTAGGTAGTGGGGAGGAGAGACCAATTGCTTTTGCTTCACGCACTCTCAGTGCCAGTGAGTGGAATTATGTGCAGATTGAAAGGGAAGCTTTGCCATTAATTTTTGGGGTCAAGAAGTTTCACAAATACTTGTTTGGTCATAAGTTTACCATAGTTACTGACCATAAGCCCCTGACAGCAATCCTCCATCCAAAGTCCCTAGTTCCAACCTTAGCTGCAGCCCAAATGCAGAGATGGGGTTTGAACTTGTCAACGTATACGTATGACATTGAGTACAGACGATCAGCTGATCACAGTAATGCTGATACTATGTCTAGGGTGCCATCCTCATCACAAGTTACACCCAATAAGGAAGAAGTGTTCTATTTCTCATACATTGATGAACTGCCAGTCACAGCTGAAGGGCTTGATAGGGCAACCAAACGTGACCTAATTATGTCAAAGGTGTATGATTACATAGCAAATGGATGGCCAAACCAGGTATCAGAGGAAGATATCCATCCGTACTTCGTTCGTAGGAATGAATTGTCAGTGGATAAAGATTGTATCATGTGGGGAGCAAGAGTGGTTATCCCAAATAGATTCAGGTCTAAATTGTTAGGAGATCTTCATGACCAGCACCTGGGAATGTGCTTGACCAAGAGCTTTTAACACAGTTACTTATGGTGGCCAGGTTTAGATAAAGAGAAAGTACATAGTCAGTCAGTGTACAACATGTCAATCGGCGAGCAAGAAACCACCAGCAGTACCATTACAGCCATGGAAATGGCCTCCCAGAGTGTGGCAAAGGTTACATGTAGATTTTGCTGAGCTAGAAGGACAGCAATTGTTCATAGTGATAGATAGTCACTTGAAGTGGGTAGAGGTGTTTCCGATGCGGATAATAACAACAAGCAAAACACTAGACAATTTGCGAAGATTGTTTTCTTAATACTGCCTCCCAGAAGAAATTGTGTCTGATAATGGGCCGCAATTTTGTTCAGAATGGTCCACACAATTCATGAGCAGAAACGGTGTGAAACATACCAAAGTTCCATCGTACCAGACTGCTTCAAATGATGCAGCAGAGCACACAGTACAAATTGTCAAACGTGCCCTAATCAAGCAGATGTTGGATCCAAATCCAAAGAAACGTCAGTTGTCGTTGGACCACAAACTGCCAAATTTTCTGATTTCCTATCGGAATACTTCTCATACCACTACTGGTAGAAAACCAGCAGAGTTGTTTCTCAAACGACAGCCACAAACCAGGTTCTCATTGTTAAAGCCAAACTTGGCACAGTCCGTAGAAGAGAAACAATCAAGGCAGAAAGAGAGTCATGATAAAGGTAGAGTTAAAGAGAGAAGTGTGAAGTTGAACCAGAAGGTTAGAGTGAAGAACCATCATCATAAATGAGGTCCTGCAGGCAGAGTTTAGGGAGCTAGGAGTCAGATTAAAAAACAGGCCCTCAAAGGTAGTAAACTCCGGATTACTCCCGGTGCCACGTGCTAGTGAGTCCAGAAATAGGAGGATAGAGCAGATGAATGCATGACTGGAGAGATGGTGCAGGAGGGAGGACTTTAGATTCCTGAGGCATTGGGACCATTTCTGGGGGAGGTGGGACCTGTACAGGCCAGACGGGTTGCACCTCAACAGAGCCGGGACCAATATCCTCGCAGCGGGGGTGGGGGGGGGGTTGCTAGTGCTGTTGGGGAGGGTATAAACTAGCTTGGCAAGGGGATGGAAACCTAAGAATAGAGTCAGTAGGGAGGGAAGAAAAACTGGAATTGGAAAACAGAAACGTAGAAAGTAAATTGGAAGGATGGAGGAATCAAGGGCTAGATAGTAGTCAACAAGGAGGTTTGCCTGTACTAAATGGTATGTACTTCAATGCAAGGAGTATAGTGAACAAGGCAGATGAGCTGAGGGCACAGGTAGATACTTGGGACTATGATATTATAGCTATTACAGAGACGTGGCTGAAAGACGGGCAAATATGCCAGCTCAACATTCCTGGTTACAGGATTTTCAGACGGGATAGAGAGGGAGGTAAAAAGGGAGGGGGGTCGCGATATTGATTAAAGAAACTATTACAGCTGTGAAGTGGGATGATATATTGGAGGGATCATCAAACAAGGCCATATGGGTCAAATTGAAAAACAAAAAAGGGGCGATCACACCGCTGGGCATGTACTACAGACCCCCAAACAGTGAGAGGGAGATAGAAGAGCAAATATGTCGACAAATTTCTGAGAAGTGCAAAAACTATAGGGCAGTAATAGTAGGGGATTTCAACTACCCCAATATTAACTGGGATAAAATTAATGTGAAGGGTATAGAGGGTGCGGAATTCCTAAAATGCATCCAGGAGAACTTTTTTAGCCAGTATGTAGCAAACCCAACAAGGGAGGGGGCGGTTCTGGACTTAGTTTTAAGGAATGAAGCTGGGCAGGTAGAAGGCGTATCAGTGGGGGAGCATTTTGGTGCTAGTGACCATAATTCTGTTAGATTTAAGGTAATTATGGTAAAGGGCAAGGATAGACCAGGAATAAAAATTCTAAATTGGGTAAAAGCAAATTTTGCTAAGCTCAGAGGGGATTTAGCCATAGTGACTGGAAACAGCTACTTGAAGGTAAATCAGTGTCAGAGCAGTGGGAGGCATTCAAGGAGGAGATCCGAAGGGTTCAGACCAAATATGAGCCCTTAAAGAAAAAAGGTGGGTGTTGTGTCTGTACCTTTCTACCTAGACACAATTTAGTACTCAGAACTCAGAGATTCAAACATGAAGTGTTTTATTCAAAAAGAAGGTTCTGGAGAGTACCGAATAAACAGAACTAAACTTAACCAAGAGAACAACCCCAACCATGTATATGCTGTGACAGCGCCACCACAGGTGGGAGGAGAACACCCAATACATAACATATTCCTCCCCTCTTAAATGAAAGGTCCACATTATTCCTCAACAGGTAAGTTACTTTCAATGCACTCAACTAACCAAGGGTAGAGGAAGACTGCCTCAAACCCTGACTTTACCCTGGGGTTTATTCTGCCCCAGTCTTGTGGGTAAGTCACTAAGCCTACAGATCCAAGCGCCTTGGAGGCCGCCGCTCTCTGACAGGATACCGGCGGTCATCACTGGCTTCCACAGCAGTAGGCATTGACAGGCCTAGATAGAGAAGGTGCCTGTATCAGTCGAAAGTCAGGAGTTTGCACAGGTGGAACAGTCTCTTTGACTTCCTGTGTTGGAGAAGAGCACTGTGGCAAAGGATGCTGGTTTGCAGTATCATCCGGAAACAGTTCAGGCCAACCAGCCGTTGGAGCCTCTGTGGCTGTCTCTGCTCCTAGCAACAGTTCATCTGTGTGTCTTCTCCAGACGACGTCCTCAGCAGTCTCAACCGTGTAAGACACAGGGCCTGTCTGCGCGATCACCGTAGCAGGAACCCATTTCAGTCCAGTGTTGTAGTTTTGAGCTAGTACGTGCTCTCCAGGTTGAAACCGTCTCTCCTTGACTCTTTTCTCTCTCTTTTCAACTTGAGCTTGTTGTTGACGATGGACAAGTTGTTCTGCCCTTGGAGGTTTGAGTAAGTCAAAACTTGTCCGCAACTGCCCCTTCATCATGAGCGAAGCGGGGGAAGTTTTGGTTGTGGCATGCGGCTCGTTCCTGTAGGACAACAGGAAGCTGTTCAGACGTTGGTGGATTGAGCCCTGACCTTGCGATGCCTTCAAGGCGTGCTTCAAAGTTTGCACGAACCTTTCTGCCAGGCCGTTAGTAGAGGGATGATAGGGCGCAGACCTGATGTGTTGGACACCATTCACATGCAGGAAGGTTGCAAACTCCTGTGATACAAATTGTGGACCGTTGTCACTTACGAGTTGTTCCGGTGAGCCATAATGGCTGAACATCTCACCAAGTTTCTCAGTTGTTTTCTCTGCCGTGGTAGACCTCATCACAGTGACCTCCAGCCACTTGCTACGAGCGTCCACAACCACCATATACATCTTCTCTTCGAAAGGACCGGCGAAGTCCACATGTACTCGCTGCCACACTTCTTCAGGCCAATGCCAGGGGTGTAGGGTTGCCAGCTGTGGAACATTCCAGACCCTTTGACATGGGAATATGTTTTGGCTTTCTCCTCAATATTTCCATCGAGACCTGGCCACCAGAAGTAGCTTCTTGCCATTCCCTTCATCCAAACCATCCCACTGTGGCCTGTATGAAGTTGTTGCAGTATAGGTTCCCTCAGAGGTGGCGGAATGATGACATGGTGTCCCCAACGAAGACAACCTGCCTGGACGGAGAGCTCATTTCTTTTTGAAACGTAAGGTTTCAAACTAGGAGAATCTCCTATAGCTCTCCCTCGAATGACATCGTCCATTACCTCAGACAGGACTGGATCATTGCGGGTGTACCTTCGCACCTGAACTGCAGTGGCAGGTGCTCCCTCCACTTGTCTAAAGTAGAAGATGTCTATCTGACGAGGCTCTGGGGGAGTAACAGGCAAGCGCAGCCTCGAGAGACCGTCTGCGTTGCCGTGCATGTCTGATTTGCGATATTTGATGTCGTATGTGTGTCCTAACAACAGTAAAGCCCACCTTTGCATCTTGCTTGCAGCAAGAGACGGAATTCCGGTTTGGGGCCCGAAGATTGAAGTCAATGGATGGTGGTCCGTCAGGAGTGTGAAACTTCTCCCAAACAGGTACTGATGAAATTTTCGAATTCCAAAAACGATTCCTAAGGCCTCGCGCTCAACCTGCGCATAGTTACTCTTGGCCTTGTTCAAGGTGCGTGATGCGAAGGCGATAGGTTTCTCTTCCCCAGAAGGCATGATGTGGGATATGACTGCTCCCACACCATATGGTGATGCATCACATACTAGCTGCATGGGTAGCTTTGGGTCGAAGTGTGTCAGGACCTCTGACTTCAGCAATGCTTTCTTTGCTTGGGCGAAAGCTTCGTTGCACAGTTCAGTCCATTTCCATATTTTGCCTTGACATAGCAGCTGATGTAACGGCTTCAGCAATGTTGCTAAGTCTGGAATAAACTTCCCATAGTAGTTAAGTAGCCCCAGAAATGAATGTAACTGGCTCACATTCTGGGGTGCTGGGGCCTCCACGATCGCCTTGACCTTTGACGGCGCCTTATGCAGGCCAGTAGCGTCAATCACATGCCCCAGGTACTCGACTGAAGACTGAAAGAATTCACATTTGTCTTTACGAACTCTGAGTCCGTACTCTTTCAGTCGCTGTAGTGTCGCATCCAAGTTCAGAAGATGATCCTCCTCATTTGTCCCAGTGACAAGGATGTCGTCCAGGAAGCACTGGACTCCTGGCAGTCCACTCAAAATCTGATCCATTGCCCTTTGGAATAGAGCAGGGGCCGACGTAATCCCAAACGGAAGGCGGCAGTACCTGTATAGCCCCTTGTGTGTCACAATTGTCAGCAGCTCCTTTGATTTGTCATCGACATGCATTTGTAGATAAGCCTGGCATAAGTCTATTTTGCTGAACTTTTGCCCTCCGGCCAGGCCCGTAAAAAGGTCACCAATGAGGGGAAGAAGGTACTGTTCCCCAGACAGCACCGGGTTAATAGTCACTTTAAAATCCCCGCAGATACGAACGGATCCATCCTTTTTCAGGACAGGAACAATGGGTGTGGCCCATTTGCTCACGCTCAGAGGCTCCAGGACTCCATTCTCGACTAAGGCCTCCAAGTTAGCCTCAACTTTTGGCCTAATTGCTTAGGGTACAGGTCGGGCTTTGTGAAACTTCGGCTTGCTGTCCGGTTTAATGTCCAGTCTCACGCTGACCTTTTTCATGCTCCCAAGTTCACCATTGAAGAGTTCTGCATGTTTGTTTAAAACTGCAGTCAGACCTGACTCCCCTTTTGACATCATGCGGACTGCAGGCCAGTCCAGTGTGATTTTCTCTAGCCACGCACGTCCCAGTAGAGATGGGTAATTTCCCTTTTACCACATATAGTGGCAGTTTCGCAGTCTGTCAGTTCAATTTAACTGTCACCTCAATGGCGCCTCTCATGGCCACAGGTTCGCTGGTATACGTCTTTAGCACAATGTTTGTTGGCTGAAGGGTAAGATGCTTTAGCATTTTGTTGTAGACAGTGTCTGAAACAAGGGACACAGCCGCGCCTGTGTCCCCCTCCATCCGCACTGATTGTCCCTCCACCAGTGGCGACACCAAGTAGCCATTTGGACCACCTGCAACCGTCAGTATGTGCACCTCTTCCTCCTCAGAGGTGTCGCTCCCCTCTGTTTTGCTTGTTCCATCATACTGCACTGAATGAACGCTCTTTTTCTTCTCTTGTCCAAATACAGACATTTTGCTTTCATGCTTCCCAGCTCTGTGTGTTCTTTTTTTACCTCTACAGGCACGTTCAATGTGACCTTTTTTGCCACAATTTCAGCATTCCAGCTCCGTACACCAGCAGTCATTAGCGTGATTGCCCATTTTCCCACAACGGTAACATGTGCCGTCCCGCGCACCTTTAGGCTTAGACGACACCTTGTGAACGCTCCTTGTTGAACTCAACTGGTGAGCCTCCTTTTCCGCCATCTCCATGGAGACACTAACTTCAATGGCCTTTTCAAGAGTAAGGTTGTCCTCAGTAAGAAGGCGCTTCTGTGTGGCTGCACTTAGCAGACCACACACAAGTCTGTCTCTAATGGTGTCATTCAGCACCTCCTTGAACCCGCAGTGTTCTGACAACCTTTTTAAAGCAGCAATAAACATCGTCACTGATTCCCCCTCCTCTTGATTCCATTTGTGAAATCTAAATCTCTCAGCAATAACCAGAGGTTTTGGTGAAAAATGTGCTCCAAGAATTTCCACTAGTTGTTTATATGTTTTAGTTCCTGGCTTATCTGGCTGTACAAGGCTGCAAAGTAAATTGAATGTCTTTGCCCCCATTATACTCAAAAAGGTAGGCACGACCTTTTCGTTTGCCACCGCATTCGCCAAAACAAAATAGTCAAAACGTTCCGTATAAGCGCTCCATTGCTCCACATTTTCATCAAAATCACCGATGTTTCCTAATATAGTAGCCATCTCACGTTTCAAATTTTATTTTCTGTTTACTCACTGCACCCGTAACGTTAATGTGATGCTGCAATCTCTGTTCCGAGTGTTTTGTAGTCGAAAACAAGAAAGTTCCCACAACGCAGATTCATCCGATCCTCGTCGCCACTTTGTTGTGTCTGTACCTTTCTACCTAGACACAATTTAGTACTCAGAACTCAGAGATTCAAACATGAAGTGCTTTATTCAAAAAGAAGGTTCTGGAGAGTACCGAACAAAGAGAACTAAACTTAACCAAGAGAACAACCCCAACCATTTATCTGCTGTGACAGCGCCACCGCAGGTGGGAGGAGAACACCCAATACATAACAGTGGGACTAACAAATCTAGAGCCCTCTGGATGTCTAGGGACATATGGGTAGGATAAAGAAAAAAAGAGAGGCATATGACCGAGGGCTAAATACTGCAGAATCTTTACAGGAGTACAGAAAGTGCAGGGATCCAATTAAAAAGGATATTAGGAAAGCAAACAGAGAACATGAAAAATTCTTAGCAAGTAAAATCAAGGAATACCCAAAGATGTTTTATAAATATATTAAGAGTAAGAGGATAACTAAAGAAAGGGTAGGGCCTATTAGAGATCATGAGGGTAATCTGTGTGTGGAAGGGGGAGACATTGGTAGAGTTCTTAATGAATACTTTGGGCTAGAATTTCCCAGGGCCGTGGAGGCGGGAATGGAGGTGTGTGGGGTGTTAAAATCGCGAAATCGGGGTCACGAACCCATCCCGCCCCCAACCCGCCTCCATGCCCGTTTCCCAAGAGGCGGGTACCCGACCTGTGCTGGGAGCCGCCTCCCCGAGGCGGGAAGGGGATTAGTGCCAATTAACTGCCTGTTAACAGGTAGTTAACAGGCAGTTTTTAGCCTAATCCCTATTTTTATCCCTGAAGTGTGGGCTGCCCGACGGCTCCAAACCACACCAAGTTAGCGAGGCGGACCGTTGGGCTGAAGGATTTGGAGGGTTCGAGATGTCCGGTGTTCAGGTGAGTGATGGGTGCATGAGTGCAGAGGGAAGTGTGTTTGGTGTGAGTAATGTGTTTAAATAAGTTTTACTTACCTTTACTTACTAATGCAGGCTTCCTTCCTTCAGGTCTCAGGAGTCCCTCATCTCACCGGCACAGAAAGCAGAATGGCCGCGAGCTGTCAAAAGTTGCAGCCTCTGCTTTCTGTTCTGGAGAGATCTCTAAATCAGCCTGAGAGGAAGGAATTAACTTAGAGTACAGATTGTCAGTGTTTGACAGCTTCAAAGAGCTGTCAAACGCTAATATTTCATCTGTCAAAAGCTCTTGACAGATGAAATGTCTGTCTGTGACATCACCTGTTGCCAGGTGGCCCTTAATTGGCCTGCTGAGCCCGCTGGGCGGGCTCAACAAGGTCAATCAAGGGAAAATTACGTGGGTTGGCCACAACTCGATGGGGGCGGGACTACAACCACAAAAGTGGGAGTCCCGCCTCCTACTCACCTCCATTGATAAAATCCAGCCCTTTGTGTCTGTTTTCACAAAGGAGAGGGGCGAAGCAGACAGTGCTATCAGGGAGGAGGAGTGTGAAATATTAGATGAAATAAACATAGTGAGAGAGGAAGTATTAAGGGGTTAGCAGCTTTAAAAGTGGATAAATCCCCAGGCCCGGATGAAATGTATCCCAGGCTGTTAAGCGAAGCAAAAGAGGAAATAGCAGAGGCCCTGAACATCATTTTCCAATCTTCTCTGGCTGCAGGTGTGGTACCGGAGGACTGGAGGCCTGCTAATGTGGTACCCTTGTTTAAAAAGGGAGAAAGGGATAGACCGAGTAATTACAGGCCAGTCAGCCTAACCTCGGTGGTGGGAAAATTATTGGAAAGAATTCTGAAGGACAGGATAAATCTTTATTTAGAAAGACACGGATTAATCAAGGATAGTCAGCACTGATTTGTTAAGGGAAGGTCGTGTCTGACAAACTTGATTGAATTTATTGAGGCAGTAACAAGGAGGGTAGATGAGGATAGTGCATTTGATGTAGTGTATATGGACTTTAGCAAAGCTTTTGATAAGGTTCCACACGGCAGACTGGTCACTAAGTTAAAAGCCCATGGGATCCAGGGCATCGTGTCAAGTTGGATTCAAAACTGGCTCGGAGGCAGGATGCAGAAGGTAATGGTTGATGGGTGTTTTTGTGACTGGAAGGCTATTTCCAGTGGCGTTCTGCAGGGCTCAGTACTAGGTCCCTTGCTTTTAGTGGTATATATCAATGATCTAGACTTGAATATAGGGGGTATGATTAAGAAGTTTGCAGATGATACTAAAATCGGCTGTGTGGTTGATACTGAAGAAGGAAGCTGTAGACTGCAGCAAGATATCAATAAATTGGTCAGGTGGGCAGAACAGTAGCAAATGGAATTCAATCCAGAGAGGTGTGAGGTAATGCATTTGGGGAGGGCTAACAAGGAAAGGGAATACACTTTAAATGGTAGGACACTGAGTAGTGTAGAGGAACAAAGGGTCCTTGGATGCATGTCCACAGATCCGTGAAGGTAGCAGACCAAGTAGATAAGGTGGTTAAGAAGGCATACGGAATGCTTGCCTTTATTAGCTGTGGCATAGAATACAAGAGCAGGGGGGTTATGCTTCAACTGTATAAAACACTAGTTAGGCCTCAGCTAGAGTACTGCGTGCAGTTCTGGTCACCACAGTAGAGGTAAGATGTGATTGCATTAGAGAGGGTACAGAGGAGATTTATAAGGATGTTGCCGGGAGTAGAGAATCTTAGCTATGAGGAAAGACTGGATAGGCTGGGTTTGTTTTCCTTGGAACAGAGGAGGCTGAGGAGAGACCTTATTGAGGTGTATAAAATTATGAGGGGCCTAGATAAAGTGGATAGAAAGGACTTATTTCCCTTAGCAGAGGGGTCAAAAACCAGGGGGCACAGATTTAAAGTAATTGGTGGAAGGTTTAGAGGGGATTTGAGGGGAAATGTCTTCACCCAGAGGTGCCTGAAAGGGTGGTAGAGGCAGATACCCTAACCACATTTAAAAAGTGCTTGGATGTGCACTTGGGATGCTCTAACCAGCAGGGCTATGGACCAAGTGCTGGGAAGTCGGATTAGGCTGGATAGCTCTTTGTTGGCTGGCACAGACATGATGGGCCAAAATGGCCTCCTTCTGTGCTGTAACTTTCTATGATTCTATGATTCTAAATGGTTAAAGTGGTAACCAGGAAGAGGAGTGAAGATATGTGGCCCTCGCACATATTTGGTCAAGATGTTTGATCATGGAAAGGTTAGGTTTGTTCACATTGATCATATCTTACCTACAGATGTGGTAGGAGTTGAAAGCTGGGATGATTCAATTTATTCTGATGAGTCAGATAGTCTTGTTACAAGTAGATCACCAGTAGCAAATCCTACATCAGACGCACCAGAAACAAGTTCAAGACAAAGTCAGAATTTATGTCTCAGCCTGAGTCAGGCAGACAAACAGTCTGAAAGTGTAGAGAGTCCAAATGTAGATCAAGGTCAGCCCTTGGAGAAAAATTCTCCGCAAGCTCAGTCCTACAACAAGATCTGAAAGTTCTGTTCAAGAAAGAAGGTATCCTCTGTGAAACAGGAAACCAGTGGTTAAGTTTAATCTGTAAATATGGAAAATAAGTTCATATTTTTTTTGTGTTACAGAATTCTATAGTAGAAATTGGAAACATAAATTGGGTTCTATTTGAGAAATGTATACCCAGAGTTGTGTATACCATGCAAGTTATGTACAATAATTATTTGCTATGATTAACTTCTTCAATAAGGAGGGAGAAGTGTAATAGAGCCACCTGGTGGACTACTGATGTATATGATAATAAAGCCATGTGCAGTACAGTTCTTACTGGAAGCCATGTTGTGCTGTTGTATATATATGCTGTGTCTCAAGATATCACAAAGAGAACCTCCCTTCGTGCATGTGAGCGCCTGGGTGCAGCCGTGCACCTTTGTGTAGGGCTTGTCAGTGTTTGCAGCACCTCAATACTGTAAAACACTGACAGCCCAAATGTCAAAATTAATTTCCGCATGGTCCCTTTAAGGAAACCGGCTGATGACGCATCATCAAATGATGTCATCAGACCTGCTTCCTTCAATTGGCCCAGGAAACGAGCTGGACGGGCTTAACAAGCCCAATCAGGGGAAATAATTTTGGACAGTAAATTCTGGCCCATTATATTGATAAAATTCAAATCAGTAAAAACACTCATGCCAGTGCATTGTGCTTAAGCACCTGACAAAGAAGTGAAATATTGGCATTAATGAGAATATAGGAAGGAGATCAGCGATAAAAAGTTGAAGACAATAAAAGTTGAAGCTGCTACACGCAGTATGACACTCAAAAATGGCAATTAAATAGAAAGGTAAATGGAACATAAATATTAGAATAAAGTACAACACAGTAAATAACATTTCAAGAATAAGAAAAGGTATGTGCTCATGGCAGCCTTGTAGCCTAATAAGTTATAAAGGGAAAGCTAGTTTCAAGAATGAAAATATCTCTGTTAATGGATATTTAATTGATTTTTACTTCACCTATGCAGTTATAAAAGATGGTCGCACAGAATTAGATAATGGAAATCCGGGCAGCAGATTGAAAAATGAACTGGTGTTCCTGTTCCAGGAAATGGGAAGAAATCATTTTTCATATAATGGCAACTGCTGTGTGATTGCTTATATAAAAATCTGCCAGATAATCCACCTGCAATCCTTCTTTGACTGCTCGGAATTCATGAGCTCACGCATCGCTGCCTTAGGCTCTGCATTTGAAATCAATTCACTGCATAAACTTGCCTCCTTCCCAGCTTCAGTTTTTCACTTTCATGTTAAGCACTTAGAATGAGAGAGGTTTTTAACTACGTGACTCTGAAGCTGCTACACTCAGCATGACACTCAAAAATGGCAATTAAATATAAATGTAATTAAATACGTACAAATCCTAAAACTATTGCACACTAACAAAAGGTAATTCTCAATTAATTGTCACTTCTACTGCTGTTCCCATTAATGATATTGGCCCCGATTTTAATGGGGGGGAATGGGTACGGCGCTCTCGAGCCCTGAAGCGGGTGGTGCACTCGGGGAGTCCAGGAACGAGGAGGCTCAGCCGAACTCAGGATGACTGCATATCTGCTCCCCCACCACCCACTCCGCCAGTGCCCTTATTAATGCCACACAGCCAGCTAGACCAGACTGACGCGTCTCATGCCAGGATACTGCAGTCTGCAGCCAGGCCCTCAAGGCCTGCTCCAGGGTGCCTACCACGGTCATCTGAAGTGTTCTCAATGGAAGTTCAGCAGCCTTCCACCTCCCAAGCTGTAGTCACTGGGGAAACTAGGATAAGGAAACAAGCACAGAAAAGAGGCATTAAGGACTTGCACAAGGGTGATTCATAATTATGTCTCTTAACTATTAGATACAGATGGAATTCAGTTGTTTGATAAATTTGTTTTTAGTTCTGGATTTAGTGCTGGTGTTTATATTTTAGTGAAGTGAGGGCACGACCCATCAGGCTAGACTGAAGGAAGGCAATCAGATGGAGGTAGTAAAAATGGTGGTGATAAGGATTGTGGTGGATTGGGGATGAGAGGGATGATTAACGTGAAGCACTGTTGGATGAGCTGCTCTCTCTCTCTGGCAGTTGAGTCAGTGGTGGTTGATGCTGCTCCTCCTCTTCCTCCTCCTCCTCCTGCTGCACTTCATGCTACCCAATTGTTGGTAAAGGCTGGTCACTCATGATGGCAAAGTTATGGAGCATGCAGTAAACAACTACAAATATGGATACCTGCTCTACCCGAATGGACCAGGCAGCAGAAATATTGCTTGCGCACGCTACCTGTCTGCTGAATGATGTTTCTGGTGGCAGGATGGCTCTTGTTGCAGGACAGCTGTGCATCTGTGCCCATATTCCTGACAGGAGTAATGAGCCAAGTCTGAAGGGGATAGCCCTTGTCGCCCAGGCCAGCCTGTAACCTGACGGGCTGGTTGGAACAAAAGCAGCACAAAGGTCTGGCACAGGATAAATGAATCATGGCTGCTGCCAGGGCATCGGGCAGAGTTGCCTGATGTGCTGCCTGTTATCACAAACCAGCTGGATGCTGAGGGAGTGGAATCCCTTTCTTTTGAGATGAATGCCAGCCTGGTGATGGGGAGCATGCAAGGCAATGTGAGTGCAATCTATGGCACCGTACACCCTGAGAAATCCTGCCATGTTCAAAGAGTGTAATGCTCTCTCATCCTGCTTCGCTCTGTCCATCGGGAAAGAGATGTAGGTATTCATCCTGATTTAGAGAGCCTCGGTAACCTCCCTGATACAACAGTGAACAACAAACTGGGAGATGTCGCTGATGTCACCTGCTGCAGCCTTGGAAGGAGCCTGTTGCATAAAAGTTAAGGGTCACAATCGGTGCTGTCCATGCGCTGGTACAAGACTCGGGTTGTGGCTGCAGCAAGTGACATGGCTCAGTTACAGCCTCCTTTGTGAAGAAAACGCACCTGAGACAGTGCTCCTTCGTGAAGTTCATGTAGGAGAAATGCTCCCTGAAGACCCACTTTGGTATGGCCTCCTGCCCAGTGTCCTGCTCCTCACTCTTCTGAGGGCTGCACTGGCTCTCTCCTGTCTTCCTTGCTGTTTCCCCTCCTCCTCCAGCCCCAAAGGCAGCCCTACCAGATCACCCATAACTGGAGTGAAACTGTGGGCTGCGCACCTCCAGCACACAATGAGCGGACGCACCCCACCCGCCATATTGGATGCTTAGGTGCCTGCTTTGAGCCTGAAAAATGGGCGCAGCGCCATCAAATTTCTAGGCCATGATGTACCTGACTAGAGAGCTGTATCCTGCATTTAATTTATAGTATATCTAACCAGAGTGAAGTATCATGTGTTCAATCCATGGTATACCTGATCAGAGAGCTGTATCCTGCATAAAACCCATGGAATACCTGACCAGGAAGCCGTTGCATGCATCTGCTGTATATATTTCCTGACCAAGGAGCTATAACTTGTACCCAGCCCATTCTACATCAGGTACTAGTACTTTCTTGTTGATAACAGCACAATAAGGAGATCTGTTCCATCGATGGATGTGCATACCGCCAAGGCCTGCAACAGCAGTAGCAACTCTGTAACTTCAGTAAATCACACCAATGCAAGAGTATTGTAGCTGAGGAGGCAGAAAGAGACCAGAGCCCATATAACTATAGTAACCTTTATTTGTTGTGATATAAACAGAATATCATTACTGTCATTTCCTTTATTGCTAGTTTCTGCCTGTCACTTTGCTGCACAAAGTATTCCTGTGAGTATAGACTCTATAATCAGTCCCTCTGTTGTCAGAGCAGTCAGCTGGTAATGTTTGTTCGTGGCTTCCACTCCACAGTCAATTTCAAAACTGCAGTAGCAGGCAATACAAAGTGTGACTGACTGACTTATTTGAGGTGAATTTAGTGCAAAACAATTAATCCTCTGGATACTGGAATAAGACCCCAGTCCCCTCATTTCATATTCAGTTTTTCATTCTCAGTCGCATTTACAGCATCCACTGTGCTCCTTTTACTGGTTTACTTTTTGCAATAATGGTTTGTTGGGGCACATTCCCTCTATCACCCCCGGAAAATGTGACAAGAATGAAAGTACATGAACTATTCTTCAGGTGACATTGTAGGTAGACGTTCAACAAGCTTGGAAGATACTTACAAAAAAAAGTTTGCCCAGCATTTTATACCTTATATCTACCGTAAGGACACTAAAAATAATCCATTAACAGTGGCCCCAATAATCCTAGTTAAGTATCACCTTGAGTATGACCATGAAAAAGATACATTTTTGTCAGAGATGCAGGATGAGACATTGAATGGAGAGAGCAAGCAGCAGGGTAGATTTTGACTATTGGGCGGCTGAACAGCAGATTGTGCCAGCGCCCACAGCCCCTCTCCCCCCGCCCGCCTGATAGTGTAAATGGGAGGCCAGGCCATATTACCATACCCCCGTCGGTCTGCTGGTGGAAAACAGGAACCGGCCGGTGCAATATTGTTCAGCTCGGAGGCCAGCCCTGCCCAGAAATAGCTAGATCAGAGGGTCCATTCATGGGGTGGGGTGGGGGCAGTGTTACAGCGGCCCAAGTTAATTTTGTTCGGCACTCCTGTTCCCCTTGGCCCCAGGTCTGGCTGTCTGTTCCAATTAGAAAACATATATGTTTAAACTGGAATTTTGTTAATGTGGTGTATGTAACTTGTTCCACCTTAAGAGAACTTAAACCTGTTCCACCTTAAGAGATGTACTACTTTCTCTGGCTGCTGTATACGGTAATACCGGTGGTGACCACACCGGTATATAAGTGCTGTGTAGTAATTTGCTGAGTAGTTCAGCCCTGACCTTCGACTAGTAAAGACCTGTTAAAGTTATTCTTGTGGTCTGTGTGCAGTGATTCATATTAACCATAACTGGAACACACAGACTTAACAGTGGCGACGAGTACGATCTTACCCTGCGGCAGAGATACATCCAAGGCAGTTTAACGGGCGTCGAGAAGAGGCATCCGCCCTCATCATCCTGCTGAGAAAAGACTCGGGTCTGAAGAACAAAGGAAGAATCCTGACATGAAGCCTTCCATCAGCGACAGGCAGTGATCATCCCTTCTACCACGGTGGTGGGTAAGCCGATCAGCGATGAGCAGCAAGTCGGCCACGTTGGCTGTGGAGTAGGGGAGGGAAAACAGAGGATATAAGGGCGGAGAACTCGACCACGGCCGGGGAAAAGAGCCGGACAGAAGTCGGGGCCAGAGGCGCTGAGACTGGGGCAGCGTAAGGCACGGGAGCCGCGGTGAATGCAAACGCAGCCGGTGTAAAAGACCGGGCTGCAAGCGGGCTGGGAGACGCAACAGCGTCGAGAGAGAGCTCGACCGCGACCGGTGAAAAAGGCCGGACAGCTACCGAGGCTGCGAGGCGCAGCGACCGGGACAGCGTAAGGCGCGGGAGAATTTTTTTTTTTAAACCGCGGAGAACTCAGCCGCAGCCGGTGGAAAGGACCGGACTGCAAGAGGGGCTGGGAGGCACGAATTGAGAACCGCTGGGGAGGCGCGAACGGCAGCAATACGGCAATCGCCATTACAGCCAGCGGGGGAGAAAGGCAAATGCGGGAAGCCGCCATTTTCGTAGGCGGGGGAAGAAGACAAGCGCAGGAAACCGCCATTTTAAAATAAAAGAAAAAATAAATAAATAAAAGAAAATTTTTTTTTTGTTTCTCAAGAAGATTGCAAGGATGCCTAAGCGTGGTAACATCAACGATTTCGATGCCGATGTTGAAGATTGGGCCACGTATGTAGAATGCATAGAAGTTTATTGTAAAGCAAATAAAATATCAGATGAGGATAAAGCACTAACCTTATTAAACTTAATGGGTGCGAAGACATACGGGCAATTGAAACACCTTCTATCACCAGAGAAACTGGCGGATAAGACTTTCGCGGATATTGTGACCGTCCTGAAAAATCATTTAAGCCCCACGCCGCTGATGCTAGCGGAACGATTTAAATTTTACAGCAGAAAGCAGCTGAAAGATGAAAGCAATGCTGAATTTTTAATTGAATTGCGTAAGCTAGCAAAGTACTGTCAGTTTGGAACAGGACTAACAGATGCGCTAAGAGATAAATTTGTGTGTGGATTGTTAAAAGAAGAGACACAAAAGCGACTGCTTGAGGAGAATGAGCTGACGCTTGATAAAGCTGTCGCTATGGCAGCATCGCACGAAGCCGCAGCGAGAGGCACGGCGGTAATGCAGCTACGGTCACCGGAACTCAGCACAAATCAAATGGTCTTGGGTACAGTAGAATGTTATCGTTGTGGAAAGACAACGCACGATCAGAACCAGTGCTGGTTCAAAAATAAGGAATGCAGAAAATGTGGCAGGCTTGGTCACATAGCTAAAGTATGCCGGTCAGGAGAGAAGACCAGCAACAAAAAGTCACCGCAGGGAAAGTACAGAAAGGTACACAAGGTGACAGAGAACAGTTCGAACGAACAGAAGTCAGATTCAGACGCCAGCAGTAATGAACTGGGTAGCTTAAGAGTACACAACGTTGGTAAGGAAGCAGACCTCCAGACAATTTGGGTCACATTTCAGGTAGCAGGAGTCCAAGTGAAGATGGAATTGGACACTGGATCGGCATTGACGGTCATGAATAAGAAAGATTACAAAAGGTTATTCCAACATATTCCCCTACGGGATACGGAGATTGTATTGAAAACATACACGGGGCAAAGAGTATACCCCATCGGAAAGATAGAGGTAAAGGTGGTCCACAAGGACAAAGAAAGCCGAGGAATGGACTTATATGTGCTACCTGAAGGAGGTCCACCACTACTGGGACGGGAGTGGATTAGAAAAATGAATATGGACTGGCATTCCTTAAAAGCACTAACGGTAGATGCCAGGGAAACAGATGTCAAACCTAAACGATTGTCCAGAATATTGGACGATGCTAAAGAGGTGTTCCAGCAGGGACTGGGAACACTGAGAGGAATTACGGCAAACATCAAGATTGAAGAACATGCACAACCAAAATTTTTCAAAGCCAGACCGGTACCCTATGCGATACGACCTGCTGTGGAAGCGGAGCTGGAAGCGCTAGAACATTCAGGAGTACTGTCTAAGGTAGACTGGAGTGAGTGGGCTACGCCCATTGTTCCTGTGATGAAACGTCCTTCGAGCAACAAGCCGGGAGAACCAGGGAAGGTTCGCATCTGTGGAGATTTCAAGATCACTGTTAATCCGGTGCTTCACACGGTGCAGTATCCGCTTCCGCGGATTGAGGATATCTTCGCTTCATTGTCGAACGGGAAACACTTCACCAAGATATACCTGGCGCAGGCGTACTTACAGATGGAAGTTGAGGAAGAGTCACGCCAGTACCTCACGATCAACACACATAGAGGCTTGTACCGGTATAATAGACTGGTTTTTGGAGTGGCATCGGCTCCAGCAATTTGGCAGAGGGCCATGGAGCAGGTATTACAGGGAATTCCAGGCACACAATGTTACCTGGATGATATTCTGATTACAGGAGAGGGTGACGAGGAACACCTCGCAAATTTGGAACTGGTGCTCATCAGATTGAAAGAATATGGACTTTGAGTTAATCGGCAGAAATGTGAGTTCTTTCAGAAGCGGATCTCGTACTGTGGCCATGTCATTGACCAGGAGGGACTTCATAAGTCTCCTGACAAGATCGAAGCGGTTGTGAAGGCTCCCACTCCGGTTAATGTATCTCAGTTGAGGTCGTTCCTAGGATTAACTATTACCATAAGTTTCTGCCAAATTTATCCACGGTACTGCACCCGCTGAATGCTCTTTTGCAGAAGGGAGTACCATGGGAGTGGAGCGAGGACTGTAAGAAGGCCTTTCGCAAAAGCAAGGAATTGATAACCTCAGAGGAAGTGTTGGCTCACTTCAACCCAACACTGCCTATTCGTTTGGCTTGTGATGCTTCTCCATATGGTATTGGGCAGTACTCTCACACAAGTTGCCAAATGGCACGGAGAGGCCAGTCGCGTTCGCATCCAGATCATTGACCTCCGCTGAGCGCAACTATGCTCAGATAGATAGGGAGGCTCTCAGCCTTGTGTGGGGAGTAAAGAAGTTTAATCATTACCTGCAGGGCCAAAAGTTTACGCTTCTGACAGACCATCAGCCGTTGGTATCCATTTTTAACCCTAAGAAGGGTGTGTCGGTGATGACAGCACAGAGACTCCAGAGATGGTCCCTTTTCCTAGGGCACATCAATATCAGATAGAATTCAAAGGTACAAAGCAGCATGGTAATGCTGATGGGCTGTCGCGCCTGCCACTACCTGAAGAAGAGGAGACAACGAAGGTTGACCCTGTTGAGTTATTTCACTCGACCATCATCGAGTGTACCAGTCACCAATGCAAGTATTGAAAGAGAAACCAGGAACGACCCGACACTGTCCCGAGTCTACGAGGTGACAGTGAAGGGATGGCCAGCACATGGTGATTCTCTGTTACCGGCATTCTCGGCAAGACGAGACCAGCTGTTCGTCTGTCAAGGAACATTGATGTATGGAACGAGAGTGATTATTCCTCCTAAGTTAAGGGAAAGATTTCTAAAGGAACTGCATGAAGGTCATCTGGGGGGAGTCAAGATGAAAAGCCTTGCTAGGGCTTATGTGTGGTGGCCGGGTATCGACCAACAGATAGAGGAGCTGACGAAAAGCTGCTCAGGGTGCCAAAAAGTGCAAAATGCACCTCCGATTGCACCGCTGCATCCATGGGAATGGCCTTCAGCCCCATGGCAACGCGTACATATTGACTTTGCTGGTCCATTCATGGACTCCATGTTTCTAATTGCGGTGGACGCACATTCTAAATGGCCAGAAGTGATCAAGATGACTACCACTACTTCAGAAAAGACAATTGCGGTGTTAAGAACGATATTCGCAAGGAACGGATTGCCAGAACAAATATGTTCCGACAACAGACCACAGTTCGTGTCAGAAGAATTCCAAAAATTCTTAAAGAAGAATGGGGTGAAACATTATACCTCTGCCCCATATCATCCGGCTACAAATAGGTTGGCCGAGAGATTTGTACAAACATTCAAAAAGGCAATAAAGGCCATGAGCGAAGATCAGATGCCACTACAACATAAGGTGGACAAGTTTCTACTGGCATATCGAAACGCCGCTCATGCAGTGACAAACCAAAGTCCTGCCATGATGTTTTATAACAGGAGGTTGCGGTCCAGGTTGGACTTGTTAAAACCAAATGTGCGGAGGGAAGTTGAAAACAAACAGTTCCAGCATATAAATAACAAGACCACTCGGAGTTTCGAGGTAGGACAACCAGTGTTGGCCAGGGACTATGGAAACGAGAAATGGCAATCCGGAACAATTCGGGCCAGACAAGGATCCCTGATGTACACGGTAGATGTTGGTAAAAATGTAATACGGCGTCATGCTGACCAACTGGTAGAATCGAGAACAAGGGTCGAACCCATGGTTACGACAGAGACAACCGTGGAAGAAGTTAGTGAACCTGAAGCATCTACCTCGGCAGTGAATGTACCTGATGATGATGTCCAAGACATAAGAGACCAACTAGAGGAGTCACCTCAGCAACAAGAATCAGAGACCCCTGAAAGGCGTTATCCAACTCGAATCAGGAGGCCTCCTGAGAGACTGAACCTTTGAACTGTTTCTACATGAAGTTGTATATGTATATATGTTATTATGTTATGTTAAATGGGGATATAACTGTTAAGCTAAAAAGGGAGGATTGTGGTGTATGTAACTTGTTCCACCTTAAGAGAACTTAAACCTGTTCCACCTTAAGAGATGTACTACTTTCTCTGGCTGCTGTATACGGTAATACCGGTGGTGACCACACCGGTATATAAGTGCTGTGTAGTAATTTGCTGAGTAGTTCAGCCCTGACCTTCGACTAGTAAAGACCTGTTAAAGTTATTCTTGTGGTCTGTGTGCAGTGATTCATATTAACCATAACTGGAACACACAGACTTAACAGTTAACATAACAATATATATATATTCCTGAAGAATGGAAAGACAGGTAACTAGCTTGGGGGTGGAGAGGGTGGGGGGAGATGTTAAAAGGTTCAGAGAGTGCACCATCTGCATATACTCTGCCCAGCACAACATCCTGTAGAGGGCAAATAATCTGAACATTACTCACTGAGCATACAAACTTAAACAGCATTTCCACAATCCAAGTTTGCTAACTATCAAATGCTTTTTCTCAGGTCAATAAGGACTGATTAGCGGTCTATGTCCTGCTTGCCAGATTTTGCTTAGATGTGACAAATAATACTGATAGTGCTTCTTTTTGCTCCATATCCACTCCGATTTCCAAAGTACACTAACTACAACATCGGTGAATCGGGGATTAAGGAGAACACTTACCAGAATCTTCCTGGCAATGGACAAGAGGGAGATCCCAATAGTAACCACATGTGTACTCATGTATATTGTGACAATAGTTACATCCTTAAGATCCGGAGGAAGTAAACCATCCATCCCGATTAGCCAAAAGATTGAATGGAGCTACATAATTAGATCACAGCACACACATTTGTAGAGATGTGGCAAAATCAAAGTCAACACCCTCCAATCTGAAATAGATGTGCTCCCATTTAAATGGATTCCAGATATTCTCACATATCTGAAAATTAAATCTTAATTGTTAATTTTACATTAACACATAGTACATTTTCTAATTCTGTGGGCAATCCTTCTAATCAGGATTGATCCAATTAAAATGAGCATAAAGATTCGAATGAATTATTTATTAGCACTTGTATCACTAAATCTGCAGGTAAGCGAATCTTTTCTGTTTGGAGTAAATAAATAACAGCAATTTTCAAAACACCAAGTACATGGTCAGAAGGAAAGAGGGTGATCACTCATTTCTTACCACTTAGCTTTTACAAGATCAATTTCACCATCCACAGTTAAGCCCTGATGGGCATAGTCAACTCTGGAGAGCGAGGGCGATAAATTGTGTTTTTTTGTCTGCAGCTATATTTTTCGCATTGGAATCCCAAACCAACTTCAATATTTATCAAAGTACTGTCCAACTTTTGGACTCAGATCTTGCTCTTTGCAAAATGTCTGCCTTTCGCAAAATACACTTCTGAAAACTGAGGCCAAACTATTTAATGTGAGTGACAAAAATATTAAAAAGTGATCTAATGTGAATAGGGTTAATGTGAATATTCTGCTTAGCTCTGAGAATATCAAATACAGATGTATTATTAGCCATACTTATATTTTATACCTACAAATATGAATAACTTTCCAGCCAAATTATATCTAAGGTATATGACTGTCGTATGTCAGTGATTTGGGGGGGGGGGAAGTTTAACCTAAAAAATTGACTGGGTTGGGTCGTGTGGGAAGTCAAATCAGACCCTGCCGTTAAATTCAGCAGGTTCTGTAGGAAACCCGTTCTCCTAGGTTTCACAACCGCTTCGGAGCCCCCCCCCGCCCCGCTCCCAATCTATCTTCCCCATTAAAATTCAGGCCTTGATCTCAAGGGGTTTGAAATTGTGCTGTGTGGTATTAGTAATTTGCCTTTGTTATATTCAAGGCTGAGATAGATGGATTTTTGGACTCTAGGGGAATCAAGGGATGTGGGGATTGGGCGGGAAAGTGGAGTTGAGGTAGAAGATCAGCTGTAAGGCTTACTCCTGCTCCTAATTCTTATGTGTTAATATATTCAATACTATTATCACACCGTGCAATTTCAACACAAAGATGTTTCTTTCAGAAAATACAGATAAATGAATTTAAAACAAAATCTTATCTGTTGTATATATTTATCATGTATGTTGGAGGGAGTTCTCTTAACTCATAAAGTGCAACCTTAAATATACGGAAGAATGAAGAGGCAACACTCACAAAACTCAAAGAACCCCACCATACATTAAACTGTTGCAACATTATTATTACAATTTCTCCCTTTATCTGCATGAAGCCCTGTTTCTACTGTCGATAACCCCATGACCAGAGGACAAAGTAGCAACGAGCCAGAGAGAGCTATAGTTTTATTCTCTTGATGCTATTCATCATTTTAGTCCAGTTATGAGTTTAATTTTCTTCTGATTTAGTTTGTGGCATTTGCCCCCAAGTTCAGACCAATTCAGCTAAAAGAATAATTCTTCATCCCCAATTTCACAGCACTGAAAATTCATAAATATGCTGTGTTGAGAAAATGGATATTTCATTTTGAATCTGCTGATGCAGAGACAACATCTGAAAATAAGTTTGCTGTAGAATACACAGCTACTGAGATTTAGCACAGGTCTTTGCAATCTGAGTCTGTAGGTTCACATGATTAAGTTGAGTCAAGTTGATCACAAAAGACATTCAATTTTTCAAGTGTTCCTGTGTGCTGTTGCATCGGTACTAGCCACTGTCACATGGTGTAATGTCTGACTGGGAGAAATAACAGAGTAAGAAGAAAAAAGAAAAAGAATGATTCTCACTGAAAGAACCGGAGAAGGAAGGTTTTTGCATTGTGGGCTATTAGACCATGGGATACTTCACCACAAATGGCTATTGAGGCAGGAACTAGAGCATAATTTAAAAGGGAATAGGATAAGTATTTGAAAAGGAGGAATTTAAGAGGGTCTGGTGTGAAAGTGGTTACAGGAGAGAGTGCCAGCACTGGCACAGGCACCATGGGCCAAATGGTCTCCTCCTGTGCTGTAATTTCTATCATTCTATGAAAACTCTCCTTTATTGAGTCCAGAACCAAGGAATGGTTTAGAAATGTTGGTACTGAGTTGAGTTTAGGACAACGTGCCCTGTGAGAATGCCCCAAACAGTCATGGCTTAGGGATCTCCATGTATGACCAAGTTTAACCAGCTAAAACTGCACAGCTTAACAATGCAAAGCACTGGTAATCTTCTGAATGGTCAGCAACTTGACTATGCTATTTATTAGGGTATTAGCTTGCAATGTTATCTGGAGCCAAGTGGAAAGAATTTTAGCTTCCAGTGTCTGGTCGATTTTTCCTGGTTCTTTTAGTAAGCCAAACAGTCTAGTCAATCATCAGCAGTGCTTTGGACTACTATGGATCTGCCTGATGCAGGAATCAGAGTACTAAGTCTGCCACAGAAGCTTGATTTGGTTCTAAATTTCTATCACCAGTGGTGTCATCTTTGAGCCACTTAGATTCCAAAGTGGTTACAGGAGTGACCCTGCTTACGTCCCATCCAAGGTGGAGAAGTCACTAATTGGTCATTATACAGCTGACAAGCTTGGGTTTGAGCCCTTGCTTGGTGGAACTCCTCACAAATGGCATGGTCAGCAGTAAAACTCACATGAACTGTTAGCAACCTCCTGCCCACAGCATGGATATACACCACACCCCATGGAATAGTTATTCCACCTACTGGATGGGTGGCACTTCAGCAGCTGCTGTTTGCCTCTTGCAACCAAATCAAAGTAGGCACCAAGCCCTGGATATTTGAGTACATGTTCTCATACCTAGCCTCCAGGAAGAGCCTTTCAACAGCAGTTATTTGAAGTCCCAGAGATTTCTCATTAAATGTATAATGAACAGAAGGACAACACTGGCCCCAGGCAAGATTCCAAAACCCACTTCTATACAGTCCTAATAAGCCAAACCTTTCTCTAAGGAAATGGCTCAGCAGCAGGAACAACAACAACTTGCATTTATATAGCGCCTTTAATGCAGTAAAATGTCCCAAGGCACTTCACAAGAATGTTATCAAACACAATTTGACACCGAGCCACATAAGGAGATATTAAGACAGGTGCCCAAAAACTTGGTCAAAGAGGTAGGTTTTAAGGAACATCTTAAAAGAGGAGAGAGAGGTAGAGAGGTGGAGAAGTTTAGGGAGGGAATTCCAGAGCTTAGGGCCTAGACAGCTGAAAGCACGGCCGTCAACGGTGGAGCGAAGAAAATCAGGGATGCGTAAGAAGTCAGAATTGGAGGAGCGCAGAGATCTCGAAGGACTGTCAGGCTGGAGGAGGTTACAGAGATAGGGAGGGGCAAGGCCTTGGAGCGATTTGAAAACAAGGATGAGAGTTTTAAAATCAAGCCGCTGCCGGATCAGGAACCAATGTAGGTTAGCGAGCACAGGGGTGATGGGTGAACGGGACTTGGTGTGAGTTAGGATTATTGGAAAGCCAATGTGCTGGGCCAGACTTCAGTACCTAAAAGAAAGAAAGACTTGCATTTGTATGGCGTCTTTTATGGCCACCAGACGTCCCAAAGCACTTTATAACCAATGAAGTACTTTTTGAAGTGTAGTCACTGTTGTAATGTGGGAAATGCGGCTGCCAATTTGCAGATAGCTAACTCCTACAAACAGCAATGTGATGATGACCAGATAATCTGTTTTCTAGTGATGTTGATTGAGGGATAAATATTGGCCAGGACACCAGGAATAACTCCACTGCTCTTCTTCGAAATATGTCCACTTGAGGCCTCGGTTTAACATCTCATTCAAAAGACAACAGGCTCGAAGTTCTTCAGGCCGTTGAGGCGGGATTGGAGGTGCGTGGGGGGTTAAAATCGCGAAATCGGGGGGGCACGAATCCATCCCACCCCGCCTCCATGCCCGTTTCACAGGAGGCGGGTACCCGACCTGTGCTGGGAGCCGCCTCCCCGAGGCGGGAAGGGGATTAGTGCCAATTAACTGCCTGTTAACAGGTAGTTAACAGGCAGTTTTTAGCCTAATCCCTATTTTCATCCCTGAAGTGTGGCCTTCCCGACAGCTCCATACCACGCCAAGTTAGCGAGGCGGACCGTCGGGCTGAAGGACTTGGAGGTTTCGAGATGTCCGGTGAGTGATGGGTGCATGAGTGCAGAGGTAAGTGTGTTTGGTGTGTGTAAAGTGTTTTAAAAAGTTTTACTTACCTTTACAGGCTTCCTTCCTTCAGGTCTCGGGAGTCCCTCATCTCACCAGCACAGAAAGCAGAATGGCCGCGAGCTGTCAAAAGTTGCAGCATTCAGCTTTCTGTTCTGGAGAGATCTCTAAATCAGCCTGAGAGGAAGGAATTAACTTAGAGTACAGATTGTCAGTGTTTGACAGCTTCAAAGAGCTGTCAAACGCTGATATTTCATCTGTCAAAAGCTCTTGACAGATGAAATGTCAATCTGTGACATCACCTGTTGCTGGGTGGCCCTTAATTGGTCTGCTGAGCCCGCTGGGTGGGCTCAACAAGGTCAATCAAGTGAAAATCGAGTGGGTTGGCCACAACACAATGGAGGCGGGACTACAACCCCGAAAGTTATAGTCCCACCTCCTACACGCCTCCATTGATAAAATCCAGCCCGACATCTCTGACAGTGCAGCACTGGAGTGTCAGCCTAGATTTTTGTGCTTGACATGAATCTTCATGTGGAAATGACTTATGAAATGATACTGGGCGGCCTGCTGGTGGCGCTGTCCAGGGAGAGTATAAATACTCGGGCATGGGCCCAGCTTGCTCAGGACATTCTTTAACAGGAACTAGTGAAGGACACAACTAGATCTCCATGTTGAAAAACAGTTGATTAAAGCCTTGTTTAATACTCAGACCAAGTGCCTAGTAGTTTTCTTACGTCAGTGCTCAAGTCCCTGGGGTGGGACTTGAACCCACAACCTCCTGATTCAGAGGTGCTACCAACTGAGCCACAGCTGACACAACCTAATGAGAATGGAGTCCATTCCATCTACAATCTATGCCCCTATCTAACAAAGATCCATAGCTGATCCATCATAGTGTCCATTGGATTTAAACCATAATAAACAATTCTATTAAAATGTTCTTACTAGTCTGGAGTATGCGACCAGTATCTCATCAACAATGCTATTTACTCATGCAGGCAGCTCTTGGTTGGCTGGAGATGACATCCAGCCATCTCTGTGTAAACATAGAACCGTAGAAATTTACAGCACAGAAGGAGGCCATTTGGCGCATCGTGTCTGCATCAGCTCTTTGCTAAAGCAATCTGAAATGAATCCCACTGATCTCTACCCATAGTCTTGTATCTTCTCACTATGGACGTCGAATCCCTCTACACCTCCATCCCCCACCAGGACGGCCTTCGGGCGCTCCGTTTCTTCCTTGAACAGCGGCCCAACCAGTCCCCATTCACCACCACCCTCCTGGCTGAACTTGTTCTCACATTGAACAATTCTCCTCTGACTCCACTCACTTCCTCCAAATTAAAGGTGCTGCTGTGGGAACCCGCATGGGCCCTAGCTCTGCCTGTTCATGGGCTATGTGGAACATTCCTTGTTCCAGTCCTACTCAGGTCCCCTCCCTCACCTCTTTTTCCGGTATATTGATGACTATATCGGTGCCATTTCCTGCTCTCGCCCTGAACTAGATAAGTTCATTCACTTTACTTCCAATTTCCACCCTTCCCTCACCTTCACATGGTCCATCTCCGACTCTGCCCTTCCCTTCCTTGACTTCTCCGTCTCCATTTCTGGCGATCAGCTTTCGACTAACATCCACTACAAGCCCACCGACTCCCACAGCTACCTGGACTACACTTCCTCCGACCATGCTTCCTGTAAGGACTCTATTCCATTCTCCCAGTTTCTTCATCTCCGCCGCGTCTATTCTGACGATGCCACCTTCCATACCAGTGCTTCTGACATGTCTTCCTTTTTCCTCAACTGAGGATTCCCCTCTACTTAAAAACAAAAAGGGGGCAAGCACTTTGCTGGGAGTGTACTATAGGCCCCCAAACAGTCAGGGGGAGATAGAGGAACAGATATGTAGGCAAATCTCAGAGAAGTGCGAAAATAATAGGGTAATAATAGTGGGGGATTTCAACTTCCCCAATATTAATTGGGATAGTCAGAGTGTGAAAGGCTTAGAGGGTGCAGAATTCTTAAAGTGCATCCAGGAGAGCTTTTTGAGCCAACATGTAGAAAGTCCTACAAGCGAGGGGGCGGTACTGGACCTAATTCTAGGGAATGTAGCCGGGCAAGTGGTGGAAGTGTCAGTAGGAGAGCATTTTGGCGACAGTGACCATAATTCGGTGAGATTTAAGGTGGTCATGGAAAAAGACAAAGACGGCCCGGAAATAAGGGTTCTAAATTGGGGGAAGGCTGATTTTAATATGATAAGGCAGGATCTGGCCAAAGTGGACTGGGAGCAGCTACTTATAGGAAAATCCACATCAAAGCAGTGGGAGACTTTCAGAAGGGAAATAGAGAGAGTACAACGCCAACATGTTCCCGTAAAGGTCAAGGGTGGGACCAACAAGCAAAGGGAACCTTGGATGACAAGGGATATACAAAAATGCATTAGGAAAAAAAGGGAGGCTTTTGGCAGTTACAAAAGACTAAAGACGGAGGAAGCCCTAGAGGAGTATAAAAAGTGCAGGGGCATACTTAAAAAAGAAATTAGGAGAGCGAGGAGGGGCCATGAAATAACACTGGCGAGCAAAATAAAGGAAAATCCTAAGATGTTTTATAAGTATATTAAGGGCAAGAGGATAACCAGGGAAAGGGTAGGGCCCATTAGGGACCAAAGTGGCAATCTGTGTGTAGAGCCAGATGATGTAGGCGGGGTTTTAAATGAATTTTTTGCATCTGTGTTCACTATGGAGAAAGACGATGTAGACATAGAAATCGGGCAAGGGGACTGTGATATACTTGAACATATTAGCATCGAGAGGGAGGAGGTACTAGCGGTTTTAGCAGGCCAAAAAGTGGATAAATCCCCAGGCCCGGACGAGCTGTATCCCAGGCTGCTGTGTGAGGCAAAGGAGGAGATTGCAGGGGCTCTGACACAAATTTTCAGAACCTCTCTGGCCACAGGGGATGTACCAGAGGACTGGAGAACAGCTAACGTAGTACCATTATTCAAGAAGGGTAGCAGGGATAAACCAGGGAATTACAGGCCAGTGAGCCTAACATCTGTGGTAGGGAAATTATTGGAAAAAATTCTGAGGGACAAAATTAGTCTCCACTTGGAGAGGCAAGGATTAATCAGGGATAGTCAGCATGGCTTTGTCAAGGGTAAATCATGTCTGACCAATCTGATTGAATTTTTCGAGGGGGTGACTAGGTGTGTGGATGAGGGAAATGCTGTGGATGTGGTATACATGGACTTCAGTAAAGCTTTTGACAAAGTCCCGCATAGGAGACTGGTCAAGAAGGTAAGAGCCCACGGGATCCAGGGTGCCTTGGCACGTTGGATCCTAAACTGGCTGAGTGGCAGGAGGCAGAGGGTGATGGTCGAAGGTTGCTTTTGTGACTGGAAGCCTGTGTCCAGTGGGATACCTCAGGGATCGGTGCTGGGTCCCTTGCTGTTTGTGATCTACATAAATGATTTGGATGAGAATGTAAAAGGTATGATCAGTAAGTTCGCAGATGACACGAAAATTGGTGGGGTGGTAAATTGCGAGGAGGAAAGCCTCAGGCTACAGGACGATATAAACGGGTTGGTCAGATGGGCGGAAAAGTGGCAAATGGAATTTAACCCTGAAAAGTGCGAGGTGATGCATTTTGGACGGACAAATAAGGCAAGGGAATACACAATGAGTGGTAGGACCCTAGGAAGTACAGAGGGTCAGAGGGACCTTGGTGTACATGTACATAGATCCCTGAAGGCAGCGGAACAGGTAGATAAGGTGGTTAAAAAGGCATATGGGATACTTGCCTTCATTAGCCGAGGCATAGAATATAAGAGCAGGGAGGTTATGATGGAGCTATACACAACGCTGGTAAGGCCACAGCTGGAGTACTGTGTGCAGTTCTGGTCGCCTCACTATAGGAAGGATGTGATTGCTTTGGAGAGGGTGCAGAGAAGATTCACCAGGATGTTACCTGGGATGGAGCGCCTCAGCTATGAAGAAAGACTAAACAGGCTGGGGTTGTTTTCCTTGGAGCAAAGAAGGCTGAGGGGGGACCTGATGGAGGTGTACAAAATAATGAGGGGCATAGATAGGGTAGATAAAGAGGAACTTTTCCCCTTAGTAGGGGGGTCAATAACAAGGGGGCATAGATTCAAGGTAAGGGGCAGGAGGTTTAGAAGGGATTTGAGGAGGAACTTTTTCACCCAGAGGGTGGTTGGAGTCTGGAACTCACTGCCTGAAAGGGTGGTAGAGGCAGGAACCCTCACAACATTCAAGAAGCATTTGGATGAGCACTTGAAATGCCATTGCATACAAGGCTATGGACCAAATGCTGGAAAATGGGATTAGATTGGACAGGGCTTGATGGACGGCGCAGACACGATGGGCCGAAGGGCCTCTTTCTGTGCTGTATAACTCTATGACTCTATGACACGGTCCTTGACCGTGTCCGTTCTATTTCCCGCACTTCTGCTCTCACCCCTTCCCCTCCCTCCCAGAACCATGATAGGTTCCCCTTGTCCTCACCTTTCACCCCACCAGCCTTCACATTCAACGGATCATCCTCCGCCATTTCCGCCACCTCCAACGTGATCCCACCACCAACCACATCTTCCCCTCACCTCCCCTTTCAGCATTCCGAAGGGACCGCTCCCTCTGCGACACCCTGGTCCACTCCTCAATCACCCCCAACAGCCCTTCTCCTTCACCTGGCACCTTCCCGTGCAAGCACAGGAGATGCAACACATGCCCTTTTACCTCCTCCCTTCCCACTGTCTGGGGCCCCAAACACCCCTTCCAGGTGAAACAGCGATTTACTTGTACTTCTTGCAATTTAATATACTGTATTTGCTGCTCACGATGTGGTCTCCTCTACATTGGGGAGACCAAACGCAGATTGGGCGACCGCTTTGCGGAACACCTCCATTCAGTCCGTAAGGGTGACCCTGAGCTTCTGGTCGCCTGTCACTTTAATTCTCCACTTCACTCCCACTCTGATCTCTCTGTCCTCGGCCTAATACATTGTTCTAATGAAGCTCAACGTAAGCTCGAGGAACAGCACCTCATCTTTCGATTGGGCACTTTACAGCCTGCTGGACTCAAAATGGAGTTCAACAATTTCAGATAATAATCCCTGCCCCCATTTTTCATGCAGTATGATTTTGCCATTCCCATTTGCAACATTTTCACAGCATGTTCTTTCAATTCCTTCCTCCCCTCCTAAACCCCTCCCCCGCTGTCTCTGCACCTGCTTAAAATCTGTTACATTTCCAGCTTTTTCCAGTTCTGATGAAGGGTCCCAGACCTAAAACGTTAACCCTGTTTCTCTCTCCACGGATGCTGCCTGGCCTGCTGAGTATTTCCAGCATTTTCTGTTGTTATTTCAGATTTCCAGCATCCGCAGTATTTTGCTATTATAATAGTCTTGTATCTTCATCTGCTTTAAATATTTATCCAATTTTCCCTTAAAAACTGCAAAGGTCTCTGCTTCAACCATTCCCTGTGGCAAAGCATTCCATGTTCCAGGAACCCTCTGTGTAAAGAAATTTCTCATAACTTCCCTCCTCGCTCTCTTAGTGATCATTTCAAATGGATGGCTTTTGTCAGTGACTTCCCAACTAGAAGAAATATTCTTTATTTTTTCACTCTATCAAAGCTCTAAATATTTTAATGACTACTATTATCTCCGCTTAGTCTTCTCTGCTCCAGTAGAAATAATCCCAATATCTCAAGTCTCCCATCATATGTATAGTCTATGTTGTATGTTCTCTACAGCTTTAATGTCATTTCTATAATGTGGTACCCAAAACTGCACACAGTACTCTAACTCTAGCTAATGTGATTCTTATATATAAAAAGTGAGATAGTACAAGCCCAGGAAACTATGGCCCAATTAGCTTAACGTCAGAGGTAGGAAATGTAATGGAATCTTTAATCAAAGATGAAATAGAAAAACATCTAGAAATTGAAAATATAATGGGTCGTATTTTCCGATCGGAGGCTTCCCGCGTGCGGAGGCCTCCGATCTGGAAAAAAATCTATGCACTTACCTGAGGGCTCCCGAGGTGCGTATAGTTCCGATCCTGGGCCTCCCCAACTCCAAGTGCGCAGGGCCCACATATCCCAGGGGCGCATGCAGTTCGCAAGCATCTCTGAGATCACGTGGGCCATGGGGAGCCAATCAAAGAAGGCTGTCAAATATATGAATGGAGATCACCCCAAAAACACTTTAAAATATTAAATACATTTTTTTTTAAATCACATTTTTAAAATTAGTTGAAATTACAATAAATTAGATATTTTAAACAAAAATTAAATGTTTTGAAAAAATGAATTAAAGTTTTTTATAGGGCTAAAAATAAACTTAGCTTTTTTTAAAGTATTTTTAAATAATAAATGAGTGAAAACATTTTTTTAAAACTTTTTTCAAATCTTATGCTGGTAAAAGCAGGCCTTATGCCTGCTTTTACCAGGCGTAAGATTTCTAAGGGTTTTCTGCAGGCGGAGGTTCTCCAGAAAGCAGAACCATCCGTCCGCAGAGGCCCTTCTCCAGGGCAGGCATCCGATTCTTGACAGATCGGAAACGCTGGTTTTCAGCGCATGCGCTGTGCATGCCTGAAACCGGCATTTCCGATGTCCCTACGGGTGTGTACACAGCGCGTACACACCCGTAGACATCGGAATATCTGGCCCAATAAACAGTAGTCCGCACAGATTCCAAAAGAGAAGGTCAACCTTATTGAATTATTTGTAGGAGTAACAGATAGGGTAGATAAGGGTAATTGAGTAGACACAATATATTTGGATTTCCAATCCTTCTTCTTAGGCAGTCCCTCGGAACCGAGGATGACTTGCTTCCACATTAAAAATGAGCTCGCATGTGACTGATTAGTCCAATGCGGGACCTACAGTCTCTGTCACAGGTGGGGCAGACGGTGGTTGAAGGGGCGGGTGGGTGGGATGCTTGGGTTGACATGCGCTCCTTGCGCTGCCTGCGCTTGGCTTCCGCTTGCTCCCGACGAAGAGACTCGAGATGTTCGGCGCCTTCCTGGATGCTTCTCCTCCACTTTGTGCGGTCTTGGGCCAGGGATTCCCAGGTGTCGGTGGGGATGTTACACTTTTTCAAGGAGGCTTTGAGGGTGTCTTTGAAGCGTTTCCTCTGCCCACCTGGGGCTCTCTTGCCATGCCGGAGCTCCGAGTAGAGCGCTTGTTTTTGGAGTCTCGTATCGGGCATGCGGACAATGTGACCCAATAGGCCTTTGATGAGGTACCACAGGTCAGAACATGTGGAGTCAAGAGAGAAGTAACAGAATTGACAGCAAGCTGGCTACAAAACAGAAAGCAGAGAGTAGTGGTTAAAGGCAGTTACTGAGATTGGTAAATGGTGGGAAGTGGTGTTCCACAGGGATCAGTGCTGGGACCACTGTTGTTCATCATTTACATAAATGATTTAGACTACAGAATTGGAAGTACAATTCCATATTTGGGGGCAGCACCAAATTGGGGGATGTTGTTAATACAGAGGAGGACTGCGACAAAATACAGGAAGACATTAATAAACTTGCTAAATAGGCGTGTAATTGGCAAATAAACTTCAATATAGATAAGTGTGAGGTAATCCATTTTGGAAGGAAGAATAAGGAGACCGCATACTCCTTAGAAAATAAGTGTCTAAATGGGGTAGAGGAACAGAGCGAGGAAGATACACAGGTCACTAAAAGTACCAATACAGGTTAATAAGGCCATAAAAATGCAAACCAAGCACTGGGGTTCATTTCTAGAGGGATAGAATTGAAAAGCAGTGAAGTTATGTTAAACTTGTATAGAACTTTGGGTAGATCACACTTGGAGTACTGTGAGCAGTTCTGGTCTCCATATTACAAAAGGATATAGAGGCACTGGAGAAGGTGCTAAAAAGATTTACTGGAATGATACCAGAACTGAGAGGTTATACCTATCAGGAAAGATTGAACAGACTTGGGCTCTGTTCTCTAGAAAAGAGAAGACTGTGGGGTGACCTGATAGAGGTACTCAAGATAATGAAAGGGTTTGATAGGGTAGAGGTAGAGAAGATGTTTCCAATTGCTGGTGAGACCAGAACTAGGGGCCATAAATATAAGATAGTCACTAATAAATCCAATAGGGAGTTCAGGAGAAACTTCTTTATCCAGAGAGTGATTAGAATGTGAACTCGCTACCACAAGGAGTAGTTGAGGTGAATAGCATAGATGCATTCAAGGGTAAGCTAGATAAGCACATGAGAGAGAAAGGAATATGTTGATGTGGTTAGATGAAGAGGGGTGGGAGGAGGCTCGTGTAGGGCATAAACACTGGCATGGATCTATTGGGCTGAATGGCATGTTTCTTTGCTGTAAATACTTTATAATATTGTGTCCTAACCAATAATTTGTATAAATTTATCATTACTTCTTTACTCTTGCACTCTATGGGGGACAAATTGGAGGCTTTAGTGCCGGGGGCTACCACCATGAAATGAGGGAAGAGAGAGGATCGAAAAGGGAGAGGGGGAATCGGAGGGGGAAGAGGGGGGAGATCAGAGGATGGAGAGAGAGGGGAGATCCGAGGGTGCAGAGAGAGGGGAGCTCGGAGTGGGGGAAAAAGAGGATCGAAGGGAGGGAGGGAAGAAAGGATTGGAGGGGAGAAAGAGGATCGGATGGGGGGAAGAGAGGATTGAAGGGGCAGAGAGAGGATCGGAGGGGGTGACGAGGATTGGAGGAGGAGAAGAGAGGATCGGAGGGGGAAGAGATAGGATCGAAAGGGATGAAAGAGGATCAGAGGGGGGAAGAGGATCGGAGGGGGGAGGGAGAGGATCAAAGGGGGGTAAGAGAATCGGAGGGAAGAGGATCGAAGGGGTGGGAAGAGGATCGGGGAGGGGAAGAGAGGATCGGGGGGGGAAGAAAGGAGCATTGAGGGGGAGAGGAGGGCAAGAACTAGGGGGGGAGAGAAGGTCAGGACTCAGGGGGAGGGGTAAAGACCACGGTGAGCACAGTGGGTGATGTGCCTTCAGTAACTCAAAGACAAGGAATTTAAAGGATTCAACTAAGGCTTTTAATCACTAAGAACATAGCAGCATTACAGGTCTTCCCACATCGGGCGTCTGGTAGGAATGACTCATCCAGCTCCTGAGACCTTTATATGGCAAAAGACAGGGGCGTAGCCAATACACACAATAGGAACAAAAGGGGGCGGTTCACACAATACAAGCAGGTGAAACACACAGGTAAAACACATAGGCTGATGAAGGCATATATTTCATCACATTCACCCCTTCTACAGATTTAGTCTGTCCGGGGGTGTGATAGTCCTTCCTGAACGTCGCAACAGTACCTCGGGTTCCGACCGGGAGTCCGTGGTGCCCTCCTGGGCATACCCATGTGCTGGGGTTGTTGCAGGTACTGCTGGGGGTGGTGAGGATACCTCTGGGGATGGTGGAGGTTCTTCTGGGGGTGGTGGTGATGGGTCGTCGTCGTCGCATCCTGCCGAGGCGAGGTCCTTTATGGACACGGTGTCTTCACGCCCGTCGGCGTGCTTGACGTACGCGTACTGTGGGTTTGCGTGGAGTAGGTGTACTGCCTCCACGAGGGGATCCGTTTTGTGGCCCCTCACATGTTTCCGTAACAGGACTGTCCCTGGGGCGGAGAGCCACGAGGGTAGGGATACTCCTGAGGTTGATTTGCGGGGAAAAACAAACATCTTCTCGTGAGGAGTGGCGTTAGTAGCAGTACACAGTAGCGACCTTATCGAGTGGAGTACGTCTGGGAGGACCTCCTGCCAGCGGGAGGTGGGGAGGCCTTTAGACCTTAGTGCTAAGGTGACCGCCTTCCACACTGTCGCGTTCTCCCTCTCCACTTGCCCATTACCCCGGGGGTTATAACTAGTGGTCCGACTCGTGGCTATCCCCTTTGACAGCAGGTATTGGCGCAGTTCATCGCTCATGAACGACGCCCCCCTGTCAGTGTGGATGTAGTTGGGCATGCTGAACGTGCAAAACAGGTTGCCAAGGCACTTGATGACCGTGGCACTGGTCATATCTGGGCAGGGGTAGGCGAATGGGAAGCGGGAGTACTCATCCACAATGTTGAGGAAGTACACATTGCGGTCGGTGGAGGAGAGTGGTCCCTTGAAATCTAAGCTCAGGTGCTCGAATGGCCGTGTAGCTTTGATCAGGTGGGCTCGGTCGGGCCTGAAAAAACGGGGCTTGCATTCCGCACAAGTGCAGCAGTCCCTGGTCATAGACCGGACCTCCTCGATGGAATAGGGCAGGTTACGGGATTTTATAAAGTGGAATAGCCGGGTGACCCCCGGGTGGCAGAGGCCATTGTGGAGGCCCTGTAGCCTGTCCCCCTGGATGCTGGCACACATCCCTCGTGATAGGGCGTCGGGGGATTCGTTGAGGGCCCACGGCCTATATATTATGTCGTACTCAAACGTGGAGAGTTCGATCCGCCACCTGAGAATTTTGTCGTTCTTGATCTTCTCCCTCTGTTTGTTGTTAAACATGAAGGCTACCGACCGCTGGTCGGTAAGCAGGGTGAAGCGTTTGCCGGCTAGGTAGTGCCTCCAGTGCCGCACTGCCTCCACTATGGCCTGGGCCTCCTTCTCTACCGAGGAGTGCCTGATCTCAGGCCCTTGGAGGTGTGGTGATTATTCCTTGTTTAGTAAAAGTATTGTGATTGGTTGTTTGTTAACTGCCTTGGGATTATATGTTGTAATCTCATTGGTAGTTGATGTCACATGATGTGTGGTGGCCACCTTAAATTCAGTTCTTTTCCAGCTTTGGTTGGGACTGGATGTGCTGCAGATTTTAAAGTTAATAAAGCCTAGCTTTGGAAAGTAAATCTATTCTTTATTTCAATTTATTAACTTTATGTTAGAATGGAGTGATATCTTCAACCAGAACGATTCAAGGCTGACCCCAATTCTGCTGGAGTGGATGATAAATGGAAACATTGGTATTGTACATTTAAAAACTTTTTGGGCGTGTTGGATCAAGAGTCTCTAAATAAGCTGAATATGCTGATCAACTACATTGCTCCAGATGTATATAAATATATTTTGGACTGTAAAACTTATGAAGTGGCTATTTCTACATTGGAAAAGATTTTTGTTAAACCAAAGAATGAGGTATTTGCACATCACCTTCTATCTGCCCGTAGGCAGCAGGTGGGAGAATCTTTGGATACTTATTTACAAGCACTTCGGTGCCTTAGTGTTAACTGTAATTATAAGGCCGTGACGGCTGAAGAATATAAGGAAGAATCGGTACGGGATGCTTTTATTAATGGATTACTGTCTAGATCAATTCGTCAGCGGTTGTTAGAAAATAAGACTTTGGATCTTAAAAGTGCTTTTGAGCAAGCTTCTACATTGGATGTGGCTCAGAGAAGTTCGGATTCTTATGCTCTTTTTAATCGGCCTGCAACTATGGTTTCGGCAGTTTCGGATGAAAAGGAATTATGTGGACTTAATGGAAGTGGTTTACTAGATTCTGAAACAGTTTCTACTTCGGCGGCTGTTGCCTCTAGGATTCAGAAGTGTTATTTTTGTGGGAATATCCGGCACCCTCGTCTGAAGTGTCCTGCTCGGGAGGCTGTGTGTAGTAAATGCGGCAAGAGAGGTCATTATGCACGCGTGTGCAAATCATCATGTTCAATTACCTCCTCCTCTCCTGGTGTGGGAGGGCCCTCCTCCACTACCTCCTCTGTGACTATTCAGCCTTTAGATAGGGCGTTTATTGCATCAATTTCTGCTGCATTTGCTCATGGCCTAAACAAAGCTATAGTTACGGCTCAAGTTAATGGGTTGGAAGTGAAGGCCCTTATAGATACGGGCAGTACTGAGAGTTTTATAAGTCTTCAGACGACCCTTACTTCACAAATAGCTGGTTGTTGCTTTGTGAAAATGATTCTTCTAGGTAATACGTATACTGATATACGCCTATCTGTTTTGCCTAATCTCTGTGCGGATATTTTGATTGGACATGATGTGCTTCAGTTACACGAGTCTCTTAGTCTTTCATTTGGAGGGACTAAGCCACCTTTATCTATTTGTGGATTAACCTCTTTATCCATTTCTCCATTATCACTTTTTTCCAATTTGATGCCGGATTGTAAGCCAATTGCTACCAAGTCAAGAAGATATAGTAGTCAGGATAGAGAATTTATTCATTCTGAAGTTCAACGTCTCTTATTGGAAGGAATCATTGAACCTAGTTGTTCACCTTGGCGAGCACAGGTAGTTGTCACGACTAACGAGAGACACAAGAAACGAATGGTGATAGACTATTCCCAAACTATTAATAGGTATACTCAATTAGATGCGTACCCTTTGCCTAAGATTGATGAGCTTATCAATAAAGTATCTCAGTATAAGGTTTTTAGCACTATTGACTTAAAGAGTGCTTATCAGATTCCTATTGTTAAGAAGGATCAACCATATACAGCCTTTGAGGCTGGTGGAAAGCTGTATCAGTTTTGCCGAATACCATTTGGTGTTACTAATGGTGTTGCTTGTTTTCAACGGGCAATGGATGCTTTTATAAGTGATAACTTCCTCTCTGACACCTTTTCATACTTAGATGACATCACAGTGTGTGGCAAATCGAGGGTGGAGCATGATTCTAATTTAAAAAGATTCCTTCAAGCTGTGGAAAAAGTTGGTTTAACTTTTAATAAAGAGAAATGTATCTTTTCAACTACTGAGGTAAATCTATTGGGGTATATTATCTCGGGAAACACGATTAAACCAGATCCAGAACGTCTGCGACCATTGATTGATTTACCTTGTCCTACTAATTCTAAGGCTTTGCAACAAGTTGTTGGACTGTTTTCTTATTATTCTAATTGGATTGCAAATTTTTCACGGAAGATCCGGCCTCTTATTCGGGTTACGACATATCCTCTATCATGGGAGGCCAGGACATGTTTTGAGAATTTTAAAAAGGGTATTTTAGGAGCAGTTGTGCATTCTATTGATGAGCAGGTTCCTTTTGTGATCGAGACGGATGCTTCTGATTTTGCAATTGGGGCTACTCTGAACCAAAATGGAAGACCTGTGGCCTTTTTCTCACGTACTTTGAACAATAGTGAAAAAAGACATTCTTCAATAGAGAAAGAGGCATACGCAATAGTAGAAGCATTGCGTAAATGGAGACATTATTTATCGGGGCAACATTTCACGTTGGTAACTGATCAAAAATCTGTGTCCTTTATGTTTGATGTTAAACATTTTGGAAAGATCAAAAATGATAAAATAATGAGATGGAGGATTGAGTTGGCATGTTACCATTTTGACATAGTTTATCGTCCGGGGAAGGATAATGTTGCTGCTGATGCACTGTCGAGGGCTTATTGTTCTGTGATTCACGGAGATACGCTTATTAATCTTCACAATGCCTTATGTCATCCTGGGGTTACGAGGATGATACACTTTATACGCAGTAAGAATTTGCCCTTTTCAGTTGAAGACGTCAAGCGGATGACGTCATCATGTTCTATCTGCGCTCGGTGTAAACCGAATTTCTTTAAGCCTCAACGAGCTCATCTTATAAAGGCTACTTCTCCTTTTGAACGTTTGAGCGTCGATTTTAAGGGGCCTCTTCCTTCAACTACTCAAAACCGATATATTTTTACTGTTGTGGATGAGTTTTCAAGGTTCCCTTTTGCTTTTCCTTGTGCAGATGTATCAGCTGCTACAGTTATCAAATGTCTGACTCAACTTTTTGTCATCTTTGGGATGCCTGCGTATATCCATTCGGATCAGGGAAGTTCTTTTATGTCTTCCCAGTTGAAGGAATACCTTCAGAGTCGGGGAATTTCTACTAGTAGAACTACCCCGTATAATCCCCAGGGTAATGGACAGTGCGAACGATACAATGGGGTGATCTGGAAGGCAGTTATGTTGGCTTTGACATCCCGGAACCTTAAGAATACACAGTGGGAAATGGTACTGCCTGATGCCCTGCATTCCATTAGATCATTGCTTTCAACGGCTACTAATGTGACCCCCCCCATGAAAGGCTCTTTAACTATCCACGGAGATCTACTACGGGATATTCGGTACCTTCATGGCTTACTATGCAGGGACCTGTGCTGCTTCGACGCCATGTTAGATTGTCAAAATATGATCCTTTAGTGGAGGAGGTGGAGCTGTTGGAGGCAAATTCCCAATATGCTCATATTCGATTCCAAGATGGGAAAGAAAGTACCGTTTCAATTAAAGACTTGGCTCCTTGTGGTGGCCAGCCCTCTTCTGAGGATATTAACAATAGTCATGATTTAGATAATGTGGATGCTGTTACAGATACTACGAATGTCTCCAATCCGATTGCAGATAATTATACTTCTATTAGTCAGCCCTTGATGGATGTTTATGACTGTCCCAGTTTACCTTCTGATGGGATTTCTAATCCGGAAACCGTTGAAAATTGGGATATGGATAGCCTTCCTGCTGAAGATACTTCTGTGCCTTCTGGTGTGGGAGGGCAAGGAATTTCACCAAGGTTAAGAAGGTCGACACGAACAAGATATCCGGTCGACCGATTGAAAGTGGACTTTTAAATTGATAGTAATGTTTTAAAATTGTTGAAATATTATATTATATTGTTTTAGTTCAGAGATACTTAATACTTATGTGCAATGTTATTATTTGTTGTTGTTCACTTAGTATTGTCATGTAAACAGTTTTACTCTTGTTGTGCATAGTTTTAGTTGTAAATAATTAATTATAAATTGTAAAGGTTATTTAGGTTGGAGTATATTTTAAAAGGAGGGGTGAATGTGGTGATTATTCCTTGTTTAGTAAAAGTATTGTGATTGGTTGTTTGTTAACTGCCTTGGGATATATGTTGTAATCTCATTGGTAGTTGATGTCACATGATGTGTGGTGGCCACCTTAAATTCAGTTCTTTTCCAGCTTTGGTTGGGACTGGATGTGGAAAGATGTGCTGCAGATTTTAAAGTTAATAAAGCCTAGCTTTGGAAGGCAAATCTATTCTTTATTTCAGGAGGGTTCTTGAGAAAAAAGCTACGGGCCGCCCATCCTGGTTGAGGGTGGCTGCTAAAGCGAAGTCGGACGCATCGCTTTCGACCTGGAAAGGGATGTTTTCGTCCACTGCCCGCAGCGCGGCCTTCTCAATGTCGTGTTTAATGCTGTTGAAGGCGGCGTGGGCCTCGGCCGTGAGCGGGAAGGACATTGATTTCAGGAGGGGACGGGCCTTGTCGGAATAATTGGGGACCCATTGGGCGTAATAGGAGAAGAACCCCAGGCACCTTTTCAGGGCCTTGGGGGTGTTTGGTAGGGGTAGCTCCCGTAGGGGGCGCAATCGGTCAGGGTCCGGACCGATTTCCCCGTTTTCCACCACGCAGCCCAGGATAGAGAGGCGCGTGGTGCTAAAGACACACTTATCCTCGTTGTAGGTGAGATTGAGTCCGAAATCTCGCGAGGTTCGAGTCGTGGTCTTGCTGGTCGTGGCCACAGATGGTGACGTTGTCTAGGTATGGGTAGGTGGCTGTTAGCTGGTTCTCATCGACCATGCGGTCCATCTCCCGCTGGAAGACCGAGACCCCGTTTGTTACCCCAAAGGGGACTCTGAGGAAGTGGTAGAGACGTCCGTTCGCCTCGAAGGCGGTGTATGGACGGTCCTCCGGCCTAATGGGGAGCTGGTGGTATGCCGATTTTAGGTCGATGGTGGAAAACACCCGGTATTGCGCGATTTGGTTAACCATATCCGCTATGCGGGGCAGAGGGTAGGCGTCTAGCTGGGTGTATAGATTAATCATCTGGCTATAATCTATCACCATCCGCTTCTTTTCGCTACCCTTAACTACTACTACCTGGGCGCGCCACGGGCTGGTACTGCATTCGATGATACCTTCCCGCTTGAGTCTTTCTACTTCCGACGCAATGAACCGTCTGTCCTCCCAGCTGTACCGCCTACTCTTGGTCGCTATGGGTCGACAGTTGGGTGCGAGGTTGGCGAACAGAGAGGGCGGCTTGACCTTCAGGGTAGCCAGACCGCACACTGTGAGGGGCGGCTGGGACCCACCGTAGGTAAGCGTGATACTTTGGTGGTGGCGCTGGAAGTCCAGACCCAAGATCACGCTCACACAGAGATCTGGCATTATCAATAGTTTAAAATCTCTGTAATCATTGCCTTTTACTGACAACATAACCACGCAGAAACCTGTAATTTTTGAGGTATGAGTCTTATCGGCCATGGCGATTTTGCCCTGTGTGGGGACTATCGTTAGTGAAAGTCGTTTTACCAGGCTAGGATGAATAAAGCTTTCAGTGCTCCCGCAGTCAATCAAGCATTTAACCTTGTTCCCGTTTATCTCTATGTCCATCATCGATTTAGACAACGGATGCGGCCTGGACTGATCCACTGTGATCGAGGCCACCAGTGGGTCCTGGAGGTCCGTGTAGTCGGGGCAAGATGGTGGACTCCATGAGGGTGGACAAGATGGCTTCCAAGATGGCCGCTCCCACGGCGCGCACGCGGCGGTGGTGGAGTTGGAGGCGGGGTTCCCTCTGCAGACTTTGCTGAAATGTCCTTTCTTCCCGCATTTAAAACAGGTGGTGCCCTTCGCTGGGCACAGATGCCTGGAGTGTTTGTCCTGGCCGCAGAAGTAGCATTTCGGGCCCCGATGCATTGCGGCAGTAGTGGGGCTCCTGGGTGGAGGCTGGGGCTCCGATGGTGCTGGGCTGGTCTGAGACCTGGGAGGTGAAGATGGCTTCCAAGATGGCGGCCCCCACGGCGCACACGAGGCGGAGTGGGCCGCGTGGCCAGGGGAACAGGATTCAGAGTTCCTCTGGGCCATATCCAGTGATCGCGCTATATCTATAGCCTGTTTTAAGTCCAGTCCCTCGTTTTCAAACAGTTTCTGACGAATATAATTTGAACTGAGGCCCGCAATAAGGGAGTCTCGAATCAGCTCCTCCGTGTGCACGATGGCAGACACGGCCTTACAGTTACAGTCTCTGCCCAGTACTTTTAGGTTTTGTATAAAGTCCTCTCCCTGTGTTTGCGTGGGTTTTCTCCGGGTGCTCCGGTTTCCTCCCACAGTCCAAAGATGTGCGGGTTAGGTTGATTGGCCATGATAAAAATTGGCCCTTAGTGTTAGGGGGGATTAAATACGTGGGGTTACGGGGTTACGGGGATAGGGCTTGGGTGGGATGGTTGTCGGTGTAGGGACCGGGTGCTAGGGTTTGGATGATCAGCCATGATCTCATTGAATGGCGGAGCAGGCTCGAGGGGCCGAATGGCCTACTCCTGCTCCTATCTTCTATGTTTCTAGTGACTCACCATGCCGCTGCGTGCGAGTAGTCAGAAGATGCCTGGCGTACACCACGTTTATTGGCCGCGCGTAGTGGGCCTTCAGGATGGTGCAGGCCTCCTCGTAGCTGGTGGCATCTTGGATGAGGGGGGAGACCCGATGGCTCACCCAGTTTCGCAGGATTCCCAGTTTCATGTCTCCGGTAGCGGTTTCGGCTGCGGCTATGGCAGTGGATGAGTTTGCAATGAAAAATTCGAAGCATTGGAACCAGTGTCCGAACTGTGTGGCTGCGTCTGAGGCATGGGGGTCCAGATCCAAGCGCTCTGGTTTCAGGAGTCGATCCATCCTGGTGTTTTCGTGATTAAAATTGATGTGCCTTCAATAGCTCAAAGACAAGGGGCTAAAAATTCGGTATCGCCGCGCCAGGTCTTTAGTGCCCGAAATTTTGCGCTCGCCCGGATTCCCGTAGCGCCAGTCTGAAATTCAGTTGCGCCACCCCAAGACGGAGGCGGGCGCTATTGCAGGGTTTGGCCGCCTCGTTTGGGGCGATGAAAGTCAGTTTCAGGCGTCCAGCTGCCGCTGCGGCACCCGATGCAGTGCGGCAGGCTGGGGTACTGCAGGCCTCCTCATTCTCTTAAGGAGGAGCTGCCTGCAGCCGTGAGATCGCCGCTGGATTCCCCCGGCAAATGAGCCTGGCACCACGGAGAAGTGCCGGGCTCGCGGGAGTCAGACACCAATGCCACGGGGGGGCGGTGCAGGAGTCCGGGGAGGGAGGTGCGGCCAGGCAGCCGCCGGGAAAGCGGCCGGCCGCCCCTCCACCTTTATGCGCCGGCCTCTCGGAGCTGCAAGGCACCGTTTTTCAAACGCTGTTTGCGGCCGCTATGGGCGAGGCGGCCGCAACTGAATTTGGCCATCGGCACGGAATAGCATTGGAACCGGGGCGCTGCGCACACCGATGACGTCATCGGTGCCGGCGCAGCGCTACCGGCTAACGCCGATGTTAGGGACCAACTGAATTTCGGGTGCTAAAAAACTTCCGGCGCAAACCACTCTATAGCCAATAAGTGGGCGCAAACGCGACTGAATTTCTAGGCCAAGGAATTTAAAGGATTCAACTAAGGCTTTTAATCACTAAGAGCATAGCAGCATTACAGGTCTTCCCACATCGGGCGTCTGGTAGGAATGACTCATACAGCTCCTGAGATCTTTATATGGCAAAAGACAGGGGTGTAGCCAATACACACAATCGGAACAAAAGGGGGCGGTTCACACAATACAAGCAGGTGAAACACACAGGTAAAACACATAGGCTGATGAAGGCATATATTTCATCACAGTGGGGATGGGGGAAGAACATGGCCTAGGTCTAAAGTGGAGGGAATAAGAGCGAGAATGTGATCCAGATGGGTAGACGGATCATGTTCTTCCAACCCCACCCCACCCCCTTTACACACGCACCACATTCTCCCTCTCCTCCCCAAGACCTGGTTGATTTCTCAGAAAGCTCGGTGCATGTGTGACAAGTGGCATCATTCGACTGGACAAAATCTGTCACTATTCACTTCATACCCAATAAGCCTGTTAACAATTCATGACCCAAACACAATGCCCCATCTATGGGTGAGGGGGAGAAGGTCATGTACCCGGGGTGGGGTTGTGGGGGGGAGAGAGGAAAGTCAGGAACTTGGGCAGGGGGAGCAGGTCAGGACCCCAGGGGGGAGAAGGTCAGGAACCTTAGGGGGGGTCAGGAACTCGGGCGGGGGGCGGGTGGGGCGGATGAAAGTCAAGAGCTGCAGCCCGTGTGGTGAAGGTAATCACATAGTGTTGTTAGGGAGAGAGTTCCAGGATTTTGACCCAGCGACAATGAGGGAACAGCGATATATTTCCAAGTCAGGATTGTGTGCGGCTTCAAGGGAACTTGGAGCTTGTGGTGTTCCCATACACCTGCTGTCCTTGTTCTTCTAGGTGGTAGAGGTTACGGGTTTGGGAGGTGCTGTCAAAGAAGCTTTGGTGAGTTGTTGCAGTGCATTTTGTAGATGATACACACTGCAGCCACGGTGCACTGGTGGTGGAGGGAGTGAATGTTTAAGGTGGTGGATGGGGTGCCAATCAAGTGGGCTGCTTTGTCCTAGATGATGTCGAGCTTCTTGAGTGTTTTTGGAGCTGCACTCATCCAGGCAAGTGGAGAGTATTCCATCACACTCCTGACTTGTGCCTTGTAGATGGTGGAAAGTCTTTGGGGAGTCAGGGGGTGAGACACTCGCTGCAGAATATCCAGCCTCTGACCTGCTCTTGCAGCCACAGTAATTATGTGGCTGGTCCAGTTAGGTTTCTGGTCAATGGTGACCCCCTAGATGTTGATGGTGGGAGATTTAGCGATGGTAATGCTGTTGAACGTCAAGGGATGGTGGTTAGACTCTCTTTTGTTGGAGATGGTCATTGCCTGCCACTTGTGTGACGCGAATGTTACTTGCCACTTATCAACCCAAGCCTGAATGTCGTCCAGGTCTTGCTGCATGCGGGCACGGACTGCTTCATTATCTGAGGAGTTGCGAATGGCACTGAACACTGTGCAATCACCACTTCAGACCTTATGTTGGAGGGAAGGTCATTGATGAAGCAGCTGAAGATGGTTGGGCCTAGGACACTGCCCTGAGGAACTCCTGCAGTGATGTCCTGGGGCTGCGATGATGATATTAAATGGTTGTCCAGTGCTGGATGAGCAGAAATTTCCTCCAGCTAAATATTGGGAAGACCAAAGCCATTGTTTTTGGTCCCCGCCACATTCTCTGTTCCCTAGTCACCAACTCAATCCCTCTCTCTGGCAGCTGTCAAAGCTGAACCAGACCATTCTCAACCTTGGTGTTTTATCTGACACAAGATGAGCTTCCGACTATATATCCACTCCATCACCAAGACCGTCTACTTCCACCTCCGTAACGGTTAGCCTAACATCTGTCATTGGAAAAGTGCTGGAGTCCATTATTAAGGAGGTAGTGACAGGACACTTAGAAAATCATAATATAATCAAGCAGAGCCAGCATGGTTTTATGAAAGGGAAATCATGTTTGATAAATTTGCTAGAGTTCTTTGAGGATGTAACGAGCAGGGTGGATAAAGGGGAACCAGTAGATGTAGTGTATTTGGATTTCCAGAGGCATTCGATAAGGTGCCACACACAAGATAAGAGCTTACAGGGGTAATATATTAGCATGGATAGAGGATTGGATAACTAACAGAAAACAGAGAGTCGGGATAAATGGGTTATTTTCAGTTTGGCAAACTGTAACTAGTGGGGTGCCACAGGGATCAGTGCTGGGGCCTCAACTATTTACAATCTATATTTATGACTTGGATGAAGGGACCAAGTGTAATGTCGCCAAATTTGCTGATGATACAAAGATAGGTGGGAAAGCAAGTTATGAGGAGGACACAAAGAATCTGTAAAGGGATATAGATAGGTTAAGTGAGTGGGCAAGAATTTGGCAGATGGAGTATAATGTGGGAAAATGTGAGGTTATCCACTTTGGTAGGAAGAATAAAAAAGCAAATTATTATTTAAATGGAGAGAGACTACAAAATGCTGCGGTACAGCGGGATCTGAGCATCCTTGTACATGAAACACAAAAAGTTAGCATGCAGGTACAGCAGGTAATTAGAAAGCCAAATGGAATGTTGGCCTTTATTGCAAGGGGGATGAAGTATAATAATAGAGAAGCCTTATTACAACTGGTGAGACCACACCTGGAGTACTATGCACAGTTTTGGTCTCCTTATTTAAGGAGGGCTATATTTGCATTGGAGGCAGTTCAGAGAAGGTTCACTAGGTTGATTCCTGAGATGAAGGGTTGTCTTATGAAGAAAGGTTGAGCAGGTTGGGCCGATACTCATTGGAGTTTAGAAGAATGAGAAGTGATCTTATTGAAACATATAAGATTCTGAGGGGGCTTGACAGGGTAGATGCAGAGAGGGTGTTTCCCCTCGTGGGGGAATCTAGAACTAGGGGGCATAGTTTCAGAATAAGGGGTCACCCATTTAAAACGGAGATGAGGAGAAATTTCTTCTCTCAGAGGGTCATGAACCTTTGGAATTCTGTACCCCAGAGAGCTGTGGAGGCTGGGTCATTGAATATATTTAAAGTGGAGATAAACAGATTTTTGAATGATAAGGGAGTCAAGGGTTATGGGGAGCGGGCAGGAAATTGGAGTTGAGGCCAAGACCAGATCAGCCATGATCTTATTGAATGGTGGAGCAGGCTCGAAGGGCCAAATGGCCTACTCCTGCTTCTATTTCTTATGTTCTTATGTAAGATCGTCTGACTTTGCCCCTGCCTCAGCTCATTTACTGCCAAAGCCCTCATTCATGCCTTTGTTACCTCTAGACTTGATTATTCCCATGCTCTCCTGGGCAGTCCGCAACGCCACAATTTTAAAATTCTCATCCTTGTTTTCAAATCCCTCTATGGCCTCGCCCCTCCCTATCTCTTATAAGGTTCGCAAAATTCTACAGGGGGAAAATTGGGTGAGTAGCGCCACCTGTTAGCGCCTAAAGTGGCAGTCAGTGGCTGTAGCGCCACTGGCTGCGCCTCCCGCGATATTCAGCAGGGGCGCTAATGGCGGCACTAGCCTTTTGCGCAGCGCCACCACCGATGACATCATCGGTGTGCGCAGCGCCCCATTCGCGCCCCGATCGCGATATTTGGTAGCAAACGCCACTGTAGCGCCGTTCGCTACCCGCGCCCGGTTCATGGGGCCTTGCTGTGCCGGCAGCGGCGCAATTAAGGTGGAGGTGTAGGGCGGCCGCCGAAATCACCTCCGTCCCCGGCATCGTGGTCCGCCCCCCGCGGCATTGCCGGCTGTTTCCCGAGAGCCCGGCACTTCTCCTTGGTGCCGGGCTCTTTTGCCGGCACTCGCGATCGGGGCTCGCGCTGTTGCAGACCCCTCCCCCTTAACAGTGGGAGGAAGGCCTGCAGTACCGCAGCGTGTGGCGCTGCGGCACGTAGTGCTGCGAAATTCACTTTCAGCGTCCTAAGAGGGACGCGGAGCACCTCAAGCTGCGCCCCGTCTCCCTCTAGGGGCACTTCAACTGAATTTGCGGCGATCACTAATGCGGCGATTGCGGCGCAAATTCCAGCGCCCAGGCGAACTTTGCGCCGCTTGGGCGCCTCAGGCCAATTTCTAGGCCTACAGATTCCCCCAAACCAAGAAAAGAAGAGATTTTTGGACTGTTTAAAAGAATATTGGGCCAAAAGGGGCTTAAAGTCAAAATCCCAGGATTTTGGCTATTTTAAAAAGGCATGTCCAGGCCTGTGGAAGGCTGCGACAAAGAAGTTGGGATGAAGCACTGTAAAACAATTAGTTTGAGTATTGGCATGGGCCAGGTTGTCTGGGAATGTTCTGGACCGTCTCAGTCATTCCACATAAATGACAATAGGCCTACGGAAGGACAGTTACAGAGCCATCAAGAATATGAATAATACAGTACATGCCACTGATCAACAAAAGGGACCCTGACCCCAGCAGGAGAAGACAATCGAACAACAGTTTAACCACTCAGAGAAACATCCAAAACCACTTCACACACTTAAACCAATTTCGAAGCAATCCCAAAACTAGTTAAAAATCAATTAAAAGTAGATGGGACCAGCCAGGAACCCATTAAAGAATTCAAAACTATTAAAGTTAACGAGCCCACCAAAAATAACAATGGGCCAGAGAAGATTTGGCGGGCAGATAAGCAAAGCCTCAAACGGTATAATTGAGGCCTGCTTTTACACACAGATAGTGAATTGAAGGAACAGACTTTCGAACAGTCAGAGAGTCAATACGGACAGTCAGTGAAGGTTATTCGGACGGTGTGTGAACTTGAAGGTACAGTTCATACAGACAGAGGCACAGCTCATTCGAAAGACATCAGCCTCGGGACAATCAATCGATGAAAGGACAACAGGAGGAGAACGGAAGGAATCACGGCAACCAAGGGCCCCAAGAAACAAACAACCAACAATATTACCAACAACTCGGTAATACTGGGCCACCGCGACCAACAAGAAACCAACTCGGAAGAAACCGACGATCTGCAAGTTTTTCCCACTCTACAAACTATTCCTGCATTTGGTGAGCATTTCCCTGGTCCTCTGGAATCCAACCTAGTTAGTGTAGTGGGATTGGGAGGGGTGAAGTATTTTGTCTGTTGTCATTCTCCCTCGTATATTCCGAAGTGTTCCCCCTTTTAGAGTAATAAGATTATTGTGTTGTGTATATTTTCTTGTCTCAAATAAAAACCAAAGTTCTTGTATCAAACTCAGTTGTTTGCTGCAATTTCATTACAACCCCCAAATAAGTCCAGGTCTAGAACCAAGGGAGTGGGAGCGATTCGAACTGCTCAGAAGTCAGAGGCAAAGCTGACCACACACACCACCCCTTACACTCTGTAGCCTCCTCCAGCTCTACAAGCCTTCGCAATCTCTTAGCTCTTCCAATTCTGGCCTCTTGTGCATCCCCGATTTTAATTGCTCCATCACTGGAGGCCATACCTTAATCTGCCTAGGCCCTAAGCTCTGGATTTCCCTCCCTAAACCTTTTTGCCTCTCTACTTCTCTCTCCTCCTTTAAGACGCTCTTTAAAACCTACCTCTTACACCAAGTTTTTGGTCATCTGATCTAATATTGGCTTATGGGGCTCGGTGTCAAATTTTAGTTTGACAATCGCTCCTGTGAAGCGCCTTGGGATGTTTTACTACATTAAAGGTGCTATATAAATGCAAGTTGTTGTATACATCACGCCCGATTTATGAGCACCATATTGGCAGCCAGTGACTTCCAAGTACCTGGAGTGTCCACCTAAAACAGACGTTAGGTCCCCTGACTATGCTAATCAGGGGTGTAATGCCTATTTCCAGGCCTAATGCCAAATTGGGCAAAAGCTGAGTGAAGTATGCACTGCGTAAGCTGCACCTAGTTTTTCCTGATCACAGGAGACTGCCAAAGAAGATATAAGTTTTTCTTTTTTATTTACTGGAATGTGGAAACAGGAGGAGCAGGAGTGCTTTTCCTACTGCAGGTCACTGCCGGCCTGCTCTCACCTCTACCCACCCCCACCCCCCCCAACACCATTCACCTAGCCCCCTACCCTTCCAGGACCTACTTGAGGGTGCCGGCATCACAGCCAGCCCAAATTGGTGACCTCCAAATTTGTGAGCTGCATCACCCTCCTCCTCAAAAAACCCACGGTCAACCCCTCTGTTCTTGTAAACTACCATTGTATCCAAAGTCTTTCAGTATGATGTCCCCTCCCAAATTGCTGTGCATCGAAACCAACAGAAAGAAAGACTTGCATTTATATAGAGCCTTTCACGACCACCGGACATCTCAAAGCGCTTTACAGCCAATGAAGTACTTTTGAAGTGTAGTCACTGTTGTAATGTAGGAAATGCAGCAGCCAATTTGTACACAGCAAGCTCACACAAACAGCAATGTGATAATGATCAGATAAACTGTTTTTGTTATGTTGATTGAGGGATAAATATTGGCCAGGACACCAGGGATAACTCCCCTGCTCTTCCACGAAATAGTTCCATGGGATCTTTTACGTCCACCTGAGAGTGCAGACGGGGCCTCAGTTTAACATCTCATCCAAAAGATGGCACCTCCGACAGTGCAGCACTCCCTCAGCACTGCACTGGAGTATCAGCCTAGATTTATGTGTTCAAGTCCTTGGAGTGGTACTTGAACCCACAACCTTCTGACTCAGAGGCAAGTGTGCTAGCAACTGAGCCACAGCTGACACTCCAGTGCATAGTGTCACGAGTTCAAGAGGCAAACAGATACATTTCTGGAGATAGAAGGGATGGACCTGATCTTTTCCTGATCCTAAACATGTTTGTGTTATTGGATTTCTTCCAACAACACCTGTCAGATCATGATATTTAATATAAAACTTGCTATATACTTGATTTGTTCATAATTTATTTTCTGTGAGGAAAGAAAATTGCAAAAAAACTTAAATAATACTACTCATTGGTATATAAAAATTAGTTAAAAATTTTTAAAAATCATGTCAGGCAATTAACTCTTTGTGAGTTTCCCTTGCTGGGTGAGATGGAAACTACACTGGGGCTGGAAATCCATGAAGACCACCTTGCCAGATTAGGTGCTGGGATGCACCTGCCCAGAAGCTCCAGCTGAAATTGGAGGGTCAGATGGGAGGTCCCTTAAATTGCATTCAGATGGTGGGTGCTTGCACCATTAAGGGCACATCTCATCAAAGAGGTCAAAGTGCAGGGCTGGTTATCTAGCCCAAGGGTCCCACAGACTCACCTCAGAAAAAAGTTTTTCTTGTCCCTTGCCCCTTTTCTGATACTGAAACAGAAAAAAAACGTACTACTTGAATCTTTAAGGATCCAAGCCATGATCCAAGGCCTGGGCCTCCAACTAGGAACCACTTCCACCATTTGGCAGCCTGGTATACATGGTTTCACTAGGGGTACCAGCCGCCACTCTTTTGGGAGGCTGGGGATGCAGAAATATCTGACATGGAAAGCTCTCCACCCTGGCACCAGCTCTTCCTACACCACTGGCTTTGTTGGGGATGGGTGGTGGCTCTACCCCCAGCCACACATAGAAATGCATAAGGGGAGAAATCAGTGTGGTTTGCACCACACGTTAGCGCCACGAGATGGCATTAAAATGCCATTGAGAGCTCTAACAACACCTGATGCCAGTTCCAGCACCACATGCCATATCGGTGTTGCCAGTAGCGCTGCCACTGAACACAATTGCCGGGGACCTCGCCATCATGGAAATCATGACATCAGTGAGTGTGCAACACTCACTTGATGCCCAATTTCCCAACTTCGTTACAGCCAATGAACTTACCGGCTGGAGAAAACAACGACAGCTTCAGGTGGCACGCAGCAGCAGGAAGCCGGCTCCAGCGACGCAATTTAGAGGGATCATCACCAGTCACTCGGAGTTGACAGGGTTTTGAAGTTTGAGTGGCTGTGTGCTACTTCCTGCAACTGCAACAGTTTTCTCTATTCATTTCAAGGTTCTTTGGTATCAGGGAATGTTCTGGCAAGTACAAAACGCCATAAATATTTCTGAGAAGCCTCAACCTACAACACTTGCTAAAAGTCATGGGGACTGTACTAGTAATGGACCTCGCCCTCCAGGATCTACGGCGGAGGGAGCAGAGGCAGCGAGAAAGACGGGAACACATGGGAACACCACCACCTCCAAGTTCCCCTCCAAGTCACACATCATCCTGACTTGGAAGTATATTGCTGATCCTTCATTGTCGCTGGGTCAAAATCCTGGAACTCTCTCCCTAACAGCACTGTGGGAGTACCTTCACCACACGGACTGCAGCGGTTCAAGAAGGCAGTTCACCACTTCTCAAGAGCATCTAGGGATGGGCAATAAATGCTGGCCTTGCCAGTGATGCCCACATCCCATGAATGAATTTTTTTTTAATTGTGTGCTGTGGAAATTGACATTATACTTAGCATGCTGGGTAGAATAAAATGGCCAAGTAAAAGAACAAACTTGCTTAGGTTGTAGCTAAAGCAAGAAAAGCAAATGTGTCACAACGTGTCTAGGACCAAGAGATCTTTCATAATACCCACCCACATTGAGGATGTGATAACAGCTATAATTGACTCACTAGCACAGGGGAGGCATAAGGCTATAGAATAGATAAACTATTAATGATTGTCGCTAGACAAAGAAGCAAAACTATTGAGTAAGCTAATCATCTTGGTAACAAGATGATCAGACATGAGTAAGTAAATCATTTTGGTAACAAGATTCAGACAGAACCTCCTGACAGAATATATGATTAACTAACCTTGTCTGGAGATATTTCTGTCCTGCTGACCTTTTGATTGTCCTTGTGCAAACTCTTAATGTGTTTAAAATGATACAATACCATTACACGTGATTTATGGAACGCTTGCTTGTTTGAGTGTATAAATATGCTGCATTCACTGATGTTCGGTAGAGATGTTGGCCTAGCCTTTGTCCAGGCAGCTCTCTCCTTATGCAAGTAAAAATTAAACTAACAATCTGACGGTACTGCTTGTGTTTTAGGGTCTTACTCGGAGTTGAGATTTCGACAGTGCAGAGAGAAGAGGAGGGCCATCAGAGCTCTCAGCAGGAGGCCTTACCCCCCGAGGGTCTTCCAACATCACTTCTCCTACCTTCAATTAAGCGAGGAGCAGTGTATTAGGAGGCTCCATTTCACCAAGGAGGTGGTCACGGAACTCTGCCACCTCCTGCACCCAGACCTCCAGGCTCAGACCAGGGTGACCATGGCCCTCCCAGTGGCAGTCCAGGTATAGGATTCGCAAAAATCCAGGAAAATACAGTCTACATTGTAAAACCCCTGAAATGGCCACATTTTATGAACACAAGATGGAGTTGGCAGATCACATGACTCATTTCAGAAGGACATACCACTGCAGTATCTTAAAGAAACCTGAGTCACCACCGATTAGAAGATTCCAGAACTGACTGCAATTGATATGGAAAAATGGTTACAGTAGTAACGAAGTCAAAACAAAAGTATTTACACCTCAAGGTGTGTTCATTGCTAGCAAAACGCAAACCCATCTCTGAAATCGCAGAGCACAGACAAAACCTATTATCTGTACCAAACTCAGAGGGACACAGGACAGATCCCATTGGTTTCATTTACAAGACATTAAAATAAAGTACCCACTTTTGTCAAAGCAGCCTGCCCATTACTTTAACAAAAGAAAACCCCTGATTTGGCGCCAAGATAAGGGCAAGAAAACAGTATAACTGTTGGGGGAAAAGAGACATTAAAAAAAAACACAGTTTCACACAGACACAAGGAAAAAAGGCAGAGCGAGTGGAGAGGTTCAATTACGGTTCGAGGAGCACGGAGGGCCTACAAGTTCGAGCAGGAGAGCAGGTTCAGGAGCCGGTCCCATAAGGAAGATTGGAGATCCCGGACGATACAGGAGCACCAAGGTCAAGGACCGTTTTTTTAAACCTTGGTGAGCATAAAGGCCCAACTCCACCTAGCTGATCTAGTTGAGGTATACTTTAGACAGGAGGGTTTTTAATATTAAGGGCTTTGTAATTCGGGTGTGTTATTCATCCTTCATTGTGCCGTGCGCTTTCTCCACCCCCGTTTTATTATATCGCTGATCTAGAATTGATGTATTATGATAGTCAAAGTAACTCTTGTGTGTTAAATTTTAGTTCCCATTGAGAGGCGTGTTCATGATTTTTGTCTGCATTGTTTCTTCATTCTCTATGTTTTATTCTCCTTAAAAATAAAGATACCTTTGATTTAAAACTTACCTTGTCTCACCTGATCCATTTGTCTTCTGAGTCACAAGTTGGGCCAACACATCAAGGTGGTCTGGCAATAAGCCCAGTGTCTAGAACCGGTGAGGGGGGAGCGCTTCGGAATCACTCACGAGCAGTGTGAAATCAAAAACCGATCTCGCACACCACAAGCTCGTTAAAACGACCCCTTACAGAATGGCGACCCAGATGGGACACTGGCTACAGAACCCTTGTGTGGTGGACAAAGACTCGGGTGAGACAGATGTTATGGAGGACAGGTTATCCTCCTACGTGTGTGGCAAAGTAAATGTAGCAAAAAAATGGGTATATGACCTGTTAGGAGCCGAGCGTCCCCTAAAGGCAGCCGCCCAGTGGACGGCTAGTAAAGAGCACCGCAAGGGCATTGAAAAAGCGGTGTGGCTTATGTGCTATAAAAAGCAGGTTCTGGTACTGGACCACGCGGTGGCCAGTAAGGAAACCAAAATTAAGCATTTGTCCCGGGAGCTGCAAGAAAAGGTTGCAGCGGAAGGGAAGGTGCTAGTGGCTCTGGAGGCCATAAGCCAAGAGAGGGCAGCGATGGTCCGGGACCATCGGGGGAAGGTAGAAAGGCTGGAGGGCAAGATAGCTGAGCTGGAGGGGAGTGCTAGGTTCAGGGTAGAACATGTAGAGTATCAGGCAAGAGAATCCAGGGAGAAAGAGTGGAGATTAAAAACAGAGATTAGCCGCCTTACAGGGGAACTGAAGGCACAGGAGGGAAAGGTAGGCGAAGTAAAAGCCGCCTATAAGCTGGCCTGCGCTCAAAGGTTTGAGGAGGCAGACCACGGCCCCTGTAGGCAGGAAATAGAAAGCCTGAATCTGGCATTGGCCAGGGCAAAGGGGATGATATGCCTCATTAGCCCCAAGGTCGGCCCGGCTGAGTTCAACGGTAACCCAAGCAGGGAAGTCCCGCAGGCAGCCCCCAGAACAAAACGGGTTAGGGAACCAGAGATTTCACAGCCACCACCCCTAGCCCCTAGTTTTCCAAAGGTCTGGGATCAGGAGGGGGTGGAGGATGAAGAATCCAAGGTAGACCAGGGTAGCCCGAGAGAGAATCAGGGACCGGGACCAGTGTACCCCGTGACACAACGGAGGTACGGACCACCTGGTGACGACGGGGAACCTGGGGACCTCCAGAACTAATTCCTGGTGCCACACGGTGCGCAACAATTGCGCTCCATGGTGAGCTACATCCCCAAGCTCACCATGAAGGGGGACCCTTCTCTTCACTTTAGGGAGATAGAGCAAGCGGCCTGTGTTAATGACTGCGACGAGGCAGAGCAGGCCAAGATGCTGTTGTTCTCCCTGGGTAGCGATCTCCTCCAGATGCTACCCGATGGGTGTAAGAGGGGTCAGGAAAATTATGAGGGGCTGAGGGATGAGATCCTGGAGGCCATGGGGATGAACGAGGGGAGTCCGTTCACCCGGGTGGAGAAAACAGTCCAGCTCCCTGGGGAATCCCCGCAGGCGCTCGCGGACAGGCTGTGGCCAGTCTACCAGGGTGCGTGCCCGGGAATGCCGGCGCGAGAGCACCTGAACAGGGACCAGTTAGTCCACTGGCTCAGGTGCCTGATGAATAACTCCCTGCCCCGCGTTCGAACGCAGGCAATGGCCTGGTTCGACCCCCGAAACCCTCAGACCACGGAGGGGATGGTGATCCGCCAACTCACCGTCACCTTTAGAAACGGGAGGGATAGTGAGACACCCCAGCAAAAAGGGAAGGTTTGTGAGGTCAGGCCTGGTGACCAGCCCCGTAAAGAGTGGCGCCAGGAAGGGAGCCGTCCCAACCAAGGCAGACAAACGTGCTACAGTTGCGGGAAGGAGGGGCATTGGCACAGGGGCTGTAAGAATCCCTGGAAGGACACGAGAAAAAAGGTCCCCACAGCCCCAGCCCAAGCCCCGGCCGCACCCCCGACCCCTGCCCCAGAGAGAGAGACAGAGTCAACGGTGCCTCCAGAGCTGCTGGACGTGCTGCTGGCTTCAGTGAGGTCATCGGTCCTCACTAAGGGAAAGATAGCAGCCACCACCGGTCCGGCGGTTCCCCCAACCCCTTCCCAAAGTGGCCAGCAATGACTGGAGCCTGCGCAGCCCGTCTACCTATGTGCGCTTCGGTACGACGGATGGAAGAGACCGCTCGTGCAGATGGAGGCAGGGAAGCAGGCAGCGGGGGCTGAAAAAGGCAGCAAAGAATTAAAAACTGCAGGGGAGCTGCAGCCGCAGGTCACACAGGCTGGACAAGCAGCCTGCATGAGGGGAGGAGTTGTCCCGTCCACACGGGAGACTCCCCCATTGTTCTGGGACCCAGAAGGGGAGGAGCCGGAGGTACTAGGTCCTGTCCCTGATCACCCAGAAGGGGAGGAGCCGGAGGTCCTAGGTCCTGTCCCTGATCACCCAGAAGGGGAGGAGCCGGAGGTCCTAGGTCCTGTCCCTGGTCACAAGGAAGCTGAGTCGGAGGACGAAGGTCCCGCCCCCGACTGCGGTGAAGGGGAGGAGCCGGAGGTCCTAGGTCCTGTCCCTGGTCACAAGGAAGCCGAGTCGGAGGATGAAGGTCCCGCCCCCGACTGCGGTGAAGGGGAGGAGCCGGAGGTCTTAGGTCTTGCCCCTGAGTGCAGCATTAGAGAGGTGTCTGGGGGCGGAGACTCTCAACCTAGAGTCCCAGGTAGCGGAGAGGTGCCTGCCGCTGACCCAGAGCATAGGGAGGCGGAGCCTGCAGGAAGAAGCCCACAGCCGGCAGTCGTGGGGAAGCCACGGACTGCAGCCAGGGCCAAAACTCCAGCCAAGGGTCCGACCTACGAGGAAGCCTCATATGTGGTGACCCTTAGACGGTCAAATAGAAAACCGCAACCGAAGAAGGCTTGGTCACCGGTTTTCACAAGAGGGACCCCCCGGAAGAAAGCTGCGAGAAGTTTAAACGGTCCACAGCCAGCAGCCACGGGCTGCCAGGGACCAGCAGCTGAGACCAATGTGGGAACGCAGCAGGGGGAGGCCTGCGACGGTCCCCGCAGATTATAGGCTGGCCGTCCGGAGACGGGTGGCAGATGTATATATTTATATAGTTTTGGGTAATAAGGTTTAGTTTATTGTAATTTTAGAAAATAAGTAATGTGGTCTTCTGGAAGTATGGTAGCACTTTGGAGCGGTAGAATGTGGCAAGTTTTAAGTGAGCTAGGGTCGCGGGACCCACCCACCCCGCACCCAAGCCGAGGAGCCCAGGGAGCCCGGCTCGAAACTTTTTTTTATCTCTCCGCCAGATCATAACAAGATGATGCCAGCCGGAGGCATCATCCTCGCGGCCCTGGTGGGCCTCAACGTCGCCTGGAGAGGAGAAACGGAGGATCACTGTATCTTTGGATGCTCCGGGGAAACTGCGCCTCTGGCCCACGACGGGCAGGGCCTGCGCGAAGCAGAGGAAGTCGCTGGGTACACCCACGAGGGCAACTGGCCCGGATGGCTGGGCTCGAACGCCACGAAATATTCAAGCGAAACTGGCTTCACATACGGGGAGGTCTCTTTGTCGTGTCCTCGGATCAAGATCCAGGCCACGCGGATCAGTGTGACTGTGGGGAAACGTATTTGCCTAACCTGCAGGGGGTACAGGAGCACCAAGGTCAAGGACAGTTTTAAAACCCTGGTGAGGTTCGAGGAGCACGGAGGGCCTACAAGTTCGAGCAGGAGAGCAGGTTCAGGAGCCGGTCCCATAAGGAAGATTGGAGGTCCCGGACGATACAGGAGCACCAAGGTCAAAGACAGTTTTTTTAAACCCTGGTGAGCATAAAGGCCCAACTCCACCTAGCTGATCTAGTTGAGGTATACTTTAGACAGGAGGGTTTTTAATATTAAGGGCTTTGTAATTCGGGAGTGTTATTCATCCTTCGTTGTGCCGTGCGCTTTCTCCATCCCCGTTTTATTATATCGCTGATCTAGAATTGATGTATTATGATAGTCAAAGTAACTCTTGTGTGTTAAATTTTAGTTCCCATTGAGAGGCGTGTTCATGATTTTTGTCTGCATTGTTTCTTCATTCTCTATGTTTTATTCTCCTTAAAAATAAAGATACCTTTGATTTAAAACTTACCTTGTCTCACCTGATCCATTTGTCTTCCGAGTCACAAGTTGGGCCAACACATCAAGGTGGTCTGGCAATAAGCCCAGTGTCTAGAACCGGTGAGGGGGGAGCGCTTCGGAACCGCTCACGAGCAGTGTGAAATCAAAAACCGATCTCGCACACCACAAGCTCGTTAAAACGACCCCTTACACCAGGTCACCGTTACCCTCAATTTCTTTGCCAGTGGATCCTTCCAGTCTGCAGCAGGAGATATATCTAACATCTCACAGCTTGCCGTCCATCGCTGCATCCAGAAGGTCACTGAGGCTTTCTACACCAGGAGAAGGGACTGCATTGGCTTCCCGATCACCAGGGAGAAGCAGGACGAGCATGCATGTGGCTTTGCCAGGATAATTGGCTTCCCCATGGTGCAGGACACCATTGACTGCTCCCATGTGGCTTTGTGGGCACCGCATAACAATCCTGAGATCTTCCATAACCGCAAAAAATACTCCTCAATTAAGGTGCAGTTGGTGTGCAACCACACACAGCGAATCCTCAACGTCAATGCCCGCTATCCTGGCAGCAGCCACGATGCCCTCATCCTGCGTTAGACCAGTGTGCCAGAACTCATCCAGCCACCACATCAAGCTCGTGGGTGGCTGCTCGGAGACAAGGGCTAGCCACTCTCCACCTAGCTCATGACTCCCCTCCGCAACCCCAACACTCCTATCTAGCACTCATATGAGAGCCATGCTGCCACTAGGAACATCATCGAGCAACCATCAGCCTGCCGAAACAATGGTTCCACTGTTTTGACCGCTCGGGAGGAGCTGTCCAGTACTCGGCGGAGTGGATGTCCCATTTCGTGGTGGTCTGCTGCATGCTTCACAACTTGGCCATCATGAGGGTGCTGCCCTTCCCAGCAGGGTTTGTTGGACCACCTTAGGAGAATTATGAGGTAGAGGAGGATGAGGAGGAGGAGGACGAGGAGGAAGAGAAACAGGAGGGAGGGCAGAGGCAGCAAGACAATCGACTTTCCAGAGAGGCTATCCGTGACCGGCTCATCAGAATCCGATTCGCATGAATGAAACCCCAGATTCCCGTAGCTCACCACATTCCCATCATACAATCCCTGTCTCATGAAATATCACAGCATCCTCCTGGGCACAGAGGTGAAATGAGAGAGACCACAAAATATTTCAAACACAATTAATACATTTATCTAAAAACATATCACACATATCACATGAATTTTAATAACTAATGACCTTTGTGCTTGCCATAGTTGAATAGCTGTCATTGTGTGCAAGGTGTGAGATGTGGGCGTGAGTGTTGCTAGGTAGAGATTGTTGGTGGGTGAGTGCTGGGGGTGTGGTGCATTGAGCTGTGTGTGAAGCTTGTGGTACTGATGGTAGTATGTAGCATTTGTTGCAGTCTTCACTCACCCTGACCACCTGTGTGAGGTCATTAAACTTCTTCCTCCACTGGGTGTGGGTCCTGGGGAGCACAGCGCTGCCCATGACATGGTGTGCCACCTCCCTCCACATAGTCCAGCAGACTTGTGGCAAGGACGTCCTGCCAGTTGGTGGGCACAGGACCGCTCGCCTTCTCTCCATTGCGAAAACCAATGCCTCCAAAGCTTCATCGGAAAATCTCTGGGCTCTCTACCTGGGGCGACGATCTGCCATCAGGATTTGTAATTAACTTCTCCTTCTCCTTCTCCTTCTTCTGGTTGTTAAGGCAGCTGCACACCCAACAATGCTGAGAATAAGGTGCTGCAGCATCAATGAACCTCCCCTTTAAGTAGTGAAAAAAGCCTGTGGCAATCATTACTTGCATTTAGTCTGCCCCCGATATTGTTTTTAGTGTAACGCCAATGAGCTTGGGTTTTTAGATGAGAATCATGACTGCAATCATTTGAATGAGGAATGAAGATGAATTTTGCATGTAGCCGAGATGATTTTCAGGTGGCGCTACTTAACCATTTTTAGTCTAAACACTGCCCATTTCTTGGCGAAACGAATTTCTAGCCCAAAGCAGTTACAACACAAAACAGGCCAACCAGTCCATGCCGGCATTTACTCTCCACGTGAGCATATAGTTCTATTCACATTTACCCACCCTGTTCCCATATCTATTCAGCCCCTTTTCCTCCATCCACCTATCCAATCTAATCTTGAATGTTGACGATAGTTTCTGCCTCAACGACTAACCCTGGAAATGAATTCCCCAGCCCCACAACTCTCTGTGTGAAGAGATTTCTCTTGCTCTGTTCTAAATTTCTTACATTTAATTTTGTATCTATGGCCCCTTGTTGTTGACCCCTTCACTACTGGAAACAATTTGCTTCTATCTGTGCTATCCCATACTTTCATAATTTGAAAAACTTTGGGGGAAAAATTGGGCTTCTTACCCGCTAGTACCGGAATCCTGAAAAAAATAGCAGCTGCTGCTCTAATGCCCGCCTCTGGCATGGGACTTGGCAACCGCCATTTTGGTGAGGGCCATAGCGCTGCCATTAGCAGTGCTGGCCTTGGACATGCAAATCTGGAGAGTGTGACATTGCCACGCTCTGCGAACTTGGACCTTTGCACTGAGTTTAGCGCTGGGTCCTAAGCTCGCTCAGAAAAGTGAGCGCACAGCAGACCGACAGAGACGCTGTCAGCACTTCTTAAAGGGGCACAAATATCTTTCAGGTAAGTTTGCATTTAAGCTTTTGGACTGGATTTTTTATATTTTATTGAAGTAGTGGCTTGCTGCAATAGATGTTAAAAGTTTTTTAAGTGTACAACCATGTGTTCAACCATAAATGTATTTTGATGCTTTGGCAACATAAGATGTACCTTATCATGCCAATAAAGCGATTTGTATTGTATTGTACAGGGAGTGCTGTGGGGGGACCTCGCTTCCCCATTAGTATCAGGGCACTGATTGCTAACCATTGACTCTTGTCTGAAAAAAGCATATGCACGCATTTCAATTGCGGCAATAATGTGCTGATCCCCACTCACTTTTAAGCTGCAAACACACGTGTTCTCGGGTCATGTACAAAGTCCTGGATAAGGTACCAACGTGCTTACTGCACCAGTGGAACCATATCCCAACATGATATCCAGGTCTTAGAGCATGGCGGAATTCGTGGTGGGCGAGGGATCGCGGGGGGAGGGGGAGAGATCGCAGGGGGAGAGATCGCGGGGGAAGATCACGGGAGGAGATTGCGAGGGAGAGATTGCAGGTAGGAGATATCGCGGCGGGAGAGATCGTGGGGGGAGAGATCGCAGTTGGGGAAGAGATTGGATCACAGAGAGGGAGGCAGATTGTGACAGCTGGTTTACTTGAGGGGCTGAGGGAAGCACTCCTGCTCCTCCTGGCCCGCAAGCAGTGCTGGAAATACAATTACCTGCTGGATCTGCCAGCTTCCGACTCCCTTTAGCTGCCGGGTTTCCAGAGCCCTGGGAATCCCATGCTGGAGGTGTTAAATCCAAATTGCTGAGAAAATCTGAGACATGGGGCCTCAGTTAAGTATTATAATTACATACCTGCCTCTCAAGAGCAGTTACTCAGTTGACCCCAAACACACCCCGGTTAAATGGGAAGTAGGCGAGTTTGCGGAGTTGGGGATGGATTTCACATTTTTAACCCCCTGTCCTAGGAGGGGGTTAAAATTCATCCAGTGCTTCAGGAGATGAAGGGAAGAATTGGAGGAAAATCCTTTTAACTTTTTGATTCTCATTAAGCATATTAACTTTGGATTTGCTGACTTAAGGAGGAAAAAGGGGAATAAAAGAAAAGACAGCCATCCGTGGCTTAGTAAAGTAATAAAGGATAGTATCCGACTGAAAACAAGGGCATATAAAGTAGCCAAATCTAGTGGGAGGATAGAAGATTGGGAAGCATTTAAAAGCCAGCAAACAATAACTAAAAGATTAATTAAGAAAGGAAAGATAGATTATGAAAATAAACTAGCAAAAAATATAAAAACAGATAGCAAGAGTTTCTACAGCTATTGTTGTGTATGTACCTTTAAGAGAATAACTGGCCTCAGACTGCAGTACCGGCAGTGACCACCCCTGTATAAAAGGCGCTAGTGAGCCTCTGTGTTTTTAGTTTCACTATTGACTTCCACCAGTAAAGACTTATTTTGTTCCACTCCTGCAGTCCGTGTCTCAATTATTCACGGACGTAATACTGGCGACGAGTAAGAAACGAACTTACCTGCAACTCGGCAGCACCTCAGATGACGTTTTTGAAGGTCGAAGCCAGAAGAAAGAAAAAAAATAGAATCCAAAGAAACTCGAGAAACGGGCGTCGACCGTGGGCAACCGCCCTCCAAATCGTCGGATTGAAAACTTGCAGGAGAGACTGTCAAGAGCCAGGCTTGGTTCCCCAGTCTGTGGTTTCCCAGCTAATCGGGCTGGTGGCAGGTAGTGCACTGATCCTTCCTGGGCTGCGGCGGGCTAGAGCTCGATCGGGTGGCTCTGTAACAGGGCCGGGCAGCGAGCCGGGAAGCAAAGAGAGAGAGAGAGGGTGGAGCACACAGGGTACGGCCGGTGCTTCGAAGCCGGGCAGCGTTCGGACCTAAGAAGAGGGAGGGAAGTGTCCCAGAGGGTCCGCTCCACGACGGGAAAATAATTTTAAAAATATTAAACGCGCAAGAAACCGTGGAAAGCAGTGCTAACAACAGCAGGGAAGAAGGCAAAGCGCGAGAGGCGGCATTTTGTTAAATCGGGGAAGAAGGCAAAGCGCGGGAGGCGCCATTTTAGATTTGCAAGATGCCGAAGACTGGCTGTATCACTGCTTTTGATAATACAATAGAGGACTGGACCACGTATGTGGAAAGAGTCGAGGTATATTTCGAGGCAAACGAAATAGTGGAGGAGAATAAGGCATCGATATTGCTAAACTTAATGGGCGCTAGAACGTACGGCCTATTGCGGGACCTGATTACTCCAGCCAAACCGAAGGCGAAGAGTTTTAACGAAATTGTTGCTGTCCTACAGGAACACCTAAACCCTGCACCGCTGTTGATAGCAGAAAGATTTAAATTCCACAGGAGAACTCAGCACAAAGATGAGAGCAAAGCTGAGTATCTTACGGAACTACGCAAGCTATCAAAGCACTGCCAGTTCGGAGCAGGACTGGCAGGTACCCTACGGGACAAATTTTTCTGTGGACTCCTGAGTGAAGGAACACAGAAGAAGTTATTCGCAGAGAAAGAGCTGACGCTAGCTAAGGCTTTCAGCGTGGCAGTATCGTATGAAGCAGCAGCCAGGGGAGCTGCAGAAATTCAACAAAAACCACAGGAATACGGCACCCACGAAATGACACGGGGATTTGCAAAATGTTATCGCTGCGGCAGAACTAACCATGACCAGAAGGACTGCTGGTCCAAAGACAAAATATGCAGGCAATGCGGGAAGATGGGACACATTGCACGAGTTTGCAGGTCTGGGAAGAAGACCAGCGACAGCAAAAGGGCTACTAAGGAATCGTACAAGAAAGTACAAAAGATGACAGACAGTAGTTCCGAAGACCAGATGAGCGATAGTGAATCCGAGAACAGGAGACTAAGCTGTCTCAAACTTCACAATGTAATCACAAAAGAGGATCACCGAACCATTTGGGTCACCCTCACGATAGCAGGGTCCCAAGTTAAAATGGAATTGGATACAGGATCAGCGCTAACCGTCATGAATCGACGAGACTACGAGCGGCTATTTTCACACATACCCTTGAGAGAGACATCCATCGTCTTGACGACGTATACGGGGCAAAAAGTATACCCCAGAGGAAAAATAAGGGTGCCTGTCGAATACAACGGCAAGAAAATACGGAAATTGTATCTCTACATACTGCCAAATGGTGGACCACCGTTATTGGGACGTGAATGGATCAGGAAGGTAAACTTAGATTGGCACTCCATTCATGCAATGACGGTGGACGGTAAAAAAGATGAAGACGTCACTCCTGGACGATTGTCAACAATCTTAGCTAACGCCAAAGAGGTATTTCAACAAGAACTGGACACGCTTAAAGGCGTAACCGCCTCGATAAAAATAGAAGAGAATGCAGTTCCCAAGTTTTTCAAAGCAAGACCGGTACCATATGCAATTCGCCCAGCCGTCGAGGCAGAGCTGGAGAATCTGGAGAAGGCGGGCGTGTTGTCTAAGGTCAACTGGAGCGAGTGGGCGACACCCATCGTTCCTGTCATGAAGAAAACGTTAAGCAATAAGTCCGGGGAGCCAAGGAAGATTCGCATCTGTGGGGATTTCAAGGTGACGGTGAACCCAGTCCTTCACACAGTACAATATCCTCTTCCAAGGATAGAAGACATCTTCGCCTCACTGTCTGGAGGGAAGCGTTTTACAAAAATTGACCTAGCACAAGCATATTTGCAGATGAAGGTTGAAGAGTCCTCTAGGAAGTATCTCACGATAAACACTCACAAAGGTCTTTACCAGTATCATCGATTGGTATTCGGAGTAGCATCGGCTCCGGCGATATGGCAAAGAGCGATGGAACAAGTCCTGCAAGGGATTCCGGGGACTCAGTGTTACTTGGACGACATCCTTGTGACAGGTGAAGATGACAGTGAACACCTTAACAACCTAGAACAGGTGCTCACTAGACTACGGGAACATGGGCTGCGATGCAACCGCCCCAAGTGCGAATTTTTTAAGAAACAGATATTGTATTGTGGCCACGTGATTGATGAAGAGGGGTTACATAAGTCCCCTGACAAAATTGAAGCGGTTGTTAAGGCCCCAGCGATTGAAAATGTGTCGCAACTGAGGTCATTCCTCGGATTGGTGAATTACTATCATAAGTTTTTGCCGAATTTGTCGACAATTCTGCACCCACTGAACGCCCTGCTACGAACGGTAGTATGGAAATGGAGCGATGATTGTAAGCGTGCTTTTCAGAAGAGTAAGGGCTTAATCACTTCAAGGGAAGTATTGGCTCACTACAACCCAGCACTGCCGATCAGACTGGCGTGTGATGCATCTCCCTACGGCATTGGGGTGGTACTGTCACATAAATTCCTTGATGGTTTAGAGAGGCCGATAGCTTTTGCGTCACGCTCGTTAACTTCTGCCGAGCGTAACTACGCTCAGATTGACAGAGAGGCCCTCAGCCTAGTGTGGGGGGTGAAGAAGTTCAATCACTACCTGCACGGTCAAAACTTTACTCTACTAACCGATCATCAACCTCTTGTCTCCATTTTCAACCCTCAGAAGGGCGTACCGATAATGACAGCACAACGGCTGCAGAGATGGTCCCTTTTCCTAGGGGCACACCAATATGACATCGAGTACAAAGGAACTAAACAGCATGGAAATGCTGATGGATTGTCACGTCTATCGTTGCTGACGGTGAAAGAAGAAGACCTTGCAGTGGATCCAATGGAGTTATTCCACTCGACCATAGTCGAATGTCTCCCTGTGACGAATGCAAACATAGAAAAGGAAACACGGAATGACCCGACACTATCACGGGTCTATGATTTAACGGTGAAGGGATGGCCAGCACATGGCGAACCACTGCTGCCAGCATTCTCGCCGAGAAGAGAACAGTTGTCAGTGTGCAGAGGAACCTTGATGTGTGGATCCAGAGTAGTAATTCCACCTAAGTTGACGGATAGAGTGCTCAATGAGCTTCATGAGGGTCATCTGGGTGGGGTAAAAATGAAGAACTTAGCCAGAGCGTTTGTGTGGTGGCCGGGAATCGATAGAGAAATCGAAGAGATGACCAAGAGCTGTGCAGGATGCCAGAAGGTCCAAAACGCCCCACCACAAGCTCCTCTGCATCCATGGGAGTGGCCCTCATCTCCATGGCAAAGGGTGCACATTGATTTTGCTGGTCCCTTCATGGACTCGATGTTTTTAATTGCAGTGGATGCACATTCAAAGTGGCCAGAGGTAATAAAAATGTCCTCAACCACGACGGAAAAAACTATCACAGTTTTACGAACCATATTCGCCAGGAATGGGCTACCTGAACAGATTTGCTCTGACAATGGACCACAGTTTGTGTCTGAGAGTTCCGGAGGTTCTTAAAGAACAATGGTGTTAAGCATTACACATCTGCCCCATATCATCCAGCCACTAATGGATTGGCCGAGAGGTTTGTCCAAACATTCAAGAAAGCTATCAAGGCAATGTGAAATGAAGATATACCCCTACAACACAAGGTGGACAACTTCTTGTTTGCCTACCGGAATGCGACACATGCGGTTACCAACCAAACTCCAGCCATGATGTTCTTCAATCGAAGACTACGATGCCGCTTGGATTTGGTTAAGCCAAACGCCCGAAGAGATGTGGAGAACAGGCAGTTTCAGAATATGAATGAAAGGCCGACCAGGAGTTTTAAGATAGGTCAACCAGTTTTGGCCTGGGACTACCGCACTGAGAAATGGCAGCCAGGAACGATTTGTACACGACAAGGACCTCTCATGTATACCATGGACGTTGGGGAGAGCATTGTAAGATGCCATGTTGACCAGATTCTAGAGTCACTGGAAAACGTCAACTCCACAACACGATCTGATACACCTGGTAATGAAATCGACGTTCCAATTGCAGCTACCACAGAACCGGTAATATTGGAAGCAGATGAACCAAACAACGACATTGATCCCGACTCAACATTGCCAGAAGAACCTGATACCCCAAAGAGGCGTTATCCAGACAGAATCAGGAAGCCTCCTCAAAGACTGAACTTATAATTGCTTAAACTTAACCAATGTATCTAGCAACAGTAATTGTGATTGTAATTAGTTATCATTTCGTTGTTAAATGAATGTTATGTACTGTTTATCTAAAAGGGAAGGAATTGTTGTGTATGTACCTTTAAGAGAATAACTGGTCTCAGACTGCAGTACCGGCAGTGACCACCCCTGTATAAAAGGCGCTAGTGAGCCTCTGTGTTTTTAGTTTCACTATTGACTTCCACCAGTAAAGACTTATTTTGTTCCACTCCTGCAGTCCGTGTCTCAATTATTCACGGACGTAATAGCTATATAAAAAGAGAAAGGGTGGCTAAAGTGAACGTTGGTCCCTTAGAGGATGGGACCGGGAAACTAGTGGTGGGGAACATGGAGATGGCAAAGACGCTGAACAAATATTTTGTATCAGTCTTTACAGTAGAGGGCACTAAAAATATCCCAACACTGGACAAACAGGGGGCAATGAGGGGGGGGAGGATCTAAACACGATTAAAATCACTAAGGAGATGGTACTCAGTAAAATAATTGGACTTAAGGCGGATAAATCCCCCGGACCTGATGGCCTACATCCTAGGGTCTTGAGAGAAGTGGCGGTAGGGATTGTGGATGCATTGGTGATTATTTTCCAGAACTCCCTGGACTCAGGAAAGGTCCCGGCAGATTGGAAAACTGCTAATGTAACACCCTTATTTAAGAAGGGAAGTAAACAAAAAGCTGGAAACTATAGACCAGTTAGCCTAACATCTGTGGTTGGCAAAATGTTGGAGTCCATTATTAAGGAAACAGTAACAGAGCATTTGGATAAACATAATTTAATAGGACAGAGTCAGCATGGTTTTATGAAGGGCAAGTCATGTTTGACAAATTTGCTCGAATTCTTTGAGGATGTAACATACAGGGTGGATAAAGGGGAACCAGTGGATGTAGTGTATTTGGACTTCCAAAAGGCATTTGACAAGGTTCCACACAAAAGATTACTGATCAAGATAAGAAATCACGGGATTGGGGGTAATATACTGGCATGGGTGGAAGATTGGCTATCTAACAGAAAACAAAGAGTTGGGATAAATGGTTCATTCTCGGGCTGGCAATCAGTAACTAGTGATGTTCCGCAGGGGTCAGTGCTGGGACCCCAACTCTTTATAATCTATATTAACGATTTGGAGGAAGGGACCGAGTGCAACATATCCAAGTTTGCTGACGATACAAAGATGGGAGGGAAAGCAGTGAGTGAGGAGGACATAAAAAACCTGCAAAAGGACATGGATAGGCTAAGTGAGTGGGCAGAGATTTGGCAGATGCAATATAATGTTGGAAAGTGTGAGGTTATGCACTTTGGCAGAAAAAAATCAAAGAGCAAGTTATTATCTAAATGGAGAGAAACTGCAAAGTGCTACAGTACAAAGGGATCTGGGGGTCCTGGTGCATGAAACACAAAAAGTTAGTATGCAGGTGCAGCAGGTGATCAGGAAGGCCAATGGAATCTTGGCTTTTATTGCGAGGGGGACGGAGTATAAAAACAGGGAAGTCTTGCTGCAGTTATACAGGGTATTGGTGAGGCCACACCTGGAATACTGCGTGCAGTTTTGGTTTCCATATTTAAGAAAAGATATACTTGCTCTCGAGGCGGTTCAGAGAAGGTTCACTCGGTTGATTCCGGAGATGAGGGGGTTGGCGTATGAGGAAAGGTTGAGTAGGTTGGGACTCTACTCATTGGAGTTTAGAAGAATGAGAGGCGATCTTATCGAAACATATAAGATTGTGAGGGGGCTTGATCGGGTGGATGCGGTGAGGATGTTTCCATTGATGGGTGAGACTAGAACTAGGGGGCATAATCTAAGAATAAGGGGCTGCCCTTTCAAAACTGAGATGAGGAGAAACTTCTTCACTCAGAGGGTAGTAAATCTATGGAATTTGCTACCCCAGAGAGCTGTGGAAGCTGCAACATTAAGTAAATTTAAAATGGAGATAGACAGTTTCCTAGCAGATAAGGGAATTAGGGGTTACGGGGAGAGGGCAGGGAAGTGGGCGTGAGTCTAGATTCGGATCAGCCATGATCCTATTGAATGGCGGAGCAGGCCCGAGGGGCCATATGGCCTACTCCTGCTCCTACTTCTTATGTTCTTACGTTCTTATGTATATCTAAACATAATTTCAATGTTCCAACCTTTCTAAAATGGAGAGTAATCTATCAACTGAAATACATTTTTGCCTTTTAATATAAATGTAATGTTGCTTTGCCAATGCTTTAATATTTTTTCAAACAGTATAATCCCAAAATACGGACTTAGAATGCCAAAAATTGGGAAAGATTGTAAAGGGTTTGAAACTGATACAGTAACCTGAGAAATTATTATAAAAGTCAGTATTTAAGGAGTTGAAAGCTATTTTAAGTTTATTCTTGAATGCAGAAAGTCAATTTATAATATTATTGTTCTGCTCATGATTACAATGGTTAGTTCTTAACTTCTAGTAACCATGGTTATGTAAATTGATTATCTTAGAGAGAAAAGCAGATGGAGTCTGGAAGGAATGATTTATCAACTCGAGACAGATGACATTGAATACAGATTGTACCTAACAGTTTATATGAAGTGATTTGTGATAACAATATATGGAAAAAGTAGATATACTGATATATTTGTGCATAATTTATTAATGTAATATAAAACAATAAGGGCGCAATTATTAATATTGCAGCAGAACACCCTTTGCACTATTAATAACACAAGGAAGAGCTCTCTGATAATTAGTAACACAGTAACATTTATTCGAACAGATTTAATAGTTATCAAAAAGAATTAAACACAGAGCCATTGTTCTTATGTCTGCTGTAAAAACTTTCTCGAGTTCAGTGCTGTCCCATAAGTGGTTCAGCATCTTAATTTTCTGGGAGAGACTCCCCCTGCCTTAAATCTACTTGTACGATAGTGGAACCCAGGAGTATAACAACAGCATCCCCTTGTGATTGGAATTGGATATTCATGTCCGTCGCACGTGTGCTTTGTCAATCTCTCTGAAGATCCAAGTGAGATGAGATCGATTGCAAATCAAGAAGCTGGTTTATTTTGGGGAATTCGTGTGACTAAATGTAAGTAGCAGTTCAAGATTTTTTTTAACTTCTCCTACATGCTTTCCATAATGACAGAAAGCAACGCGTTACGCTATCCTGTATAGTGGACGGAAGGTTGACTTTGTTTTCACTTCTGGTTGGGAAACAAACCATCTACTATAACATAACTCCCAGCTCAGGTCCAGGCCTAACTTCTCACAGCCTGTGTTAGATCTCACTGACACACAGCGTCCTGTTACAAAGCCTCGACTGCCTTTGCAGCTTTTTCTGTTTCAAACAAACCGACTGCCCCCCAGTGCCTGTGTCTCTGTATTTTATCTCTTGCACTTCAAACCAGAAAAAAAGATTGCTCAACCCCCACCAAGTGCACAGGACTTGCAATTCTCCAGCACAATGGCTCCGAGTCGTTTATTGATTACCGGGACAAACTAACAAACTGCTTATTCGCCATAGCCTATGGGGAAACAACATCAAAGCTTGTTCATTAGCATCTTAACTACCTATTCTCTCAAGAGCTTTTTTATAACTTGCATGAAGACACTATACTTTAAAACACTACATTTAAAGGTAACTCTTTTTCTCCCCGAGATCTTACTGTGGAAAAATGGTCAGAAGATTCCAACATGCCATGTTTAGCTTCAGGCTAAATGTGTCTATTTCCTCTGACTTTATTATTCTTACCCTTTGAACACTTTTTGTTATATGAAAAACTACTTAAATGCAAATGAGGTGAAATTGTACCATGTGATATTACTGTATGATTGTTGAACGTGTTTGTATGAAATACTTTTTCTGCATGCACCAATACTGATGGCAGTTCATTACAATATGTGGAAATGGCCTGGAATGGCACAGGAGAATCCAAATCCTGTTATTAGTGCTCCAAGGGTAATTCCCAATGAGATAAAAGAGGCCTATGTATTGTCAGCATCAGCTGATACTGGGAGAGGCTCTTTACTTTGGCGGTGCAGCCTAGAGAAGCTTTAAGAAATGATTGCTGGCCTTACAAGAGAGATTTTCTTTGCACCTAAACAGAACCAGCCTGTCTGGAAGACCACCAGGAAATGTTTCCACCACAACAAAATAAGAGGTATGAGATTCCCAATGAGCATTCCCTTGTTTGCTATTTGAATGGAAGAGATGGAAGAGGAGGAGCAGCAGTCCAGGATGGAGGAAAGGAAAGTGCGACTGCTTTTGAGGAGGATGCACCCTACAAGATATAAAGACCCCTTAAAGAATTTATCGGCCATGTAGATCTTATGAAGACCTTATTGAGGAGCTCTGCATAAGAAGAGTGTGCTTTACTAAAGAGGCTGTCGGAGAGCCACACCACCTGCTGCATGAAGACCTGCAGCCAAGATCAGCTGTCTAGGCAGCTCTGCCTGCGGATACAAAATTTACCACCATACTCAACTTCTATGAGGCTCATTTCAGCAGCCACTGGGGATGTGTAATATTACACAGGGTGCCGTCCAAGCAAGCATTCATCAGGTCACTGACACCAACTTTAGGAGAAATAGGGAGTTCATTCAGTTTGGCATTACAGCAAGGCAGTAGTGCGATAGAGCCATAGGCCTAGAAATTCAGTTGTTAGCGCCAGCCGCTAGCGCCTTAGGAGGAGGAGAAGTGGGGCGCTAAACGGCTAGCGCCCGGGCGCGGCGCGATCTGCGCCTCTCACGAACTTCAGTCAAGATTTAACGGTGGCGCAAAACTGCAGCGCCCGCTCAGCTGCGCACGCAGATCCTGACGTCATTTCATGGTGCAACGCCTTTGGTGCGCCCCGATCCGGAACTTCAGTGGCGCCCCCCTTCTGTGCGCCTGACGCCCCCAGCGACTGGTAGAGGGGAACGGTTCCCAGTCGTTGCGGGGCGCAGGGGGCGCTATTTAAAGAGGACTCCTCCTGCATTATAAGTGGCAGCCATTTTGTGCCAATCCTTCTGTGTGAGACAGGTATTTGAAGAGAGACAAAGGGAGAGAGCTTTCTGCTTTGACTCAGCGCTCGCACAGGTACTTCTGGCTTCAGGCCAGAGCTTTGCACTTGGATTTAATTTTCAGTGCCATAGCCTAGAGTCGCCACATATAATGGGGACTGCAATGGGTGGAAACGTTGGCTTTCTGCATTGCATTCAAAGGGCTCAGAGACGCCGTGAGAGAGTGCCAATCATGGCCAGACGGAGAAGGGCCAACAGGCGTCGGCACAGGAGGCCTTACCCACCCAGGGTATACCGCCAGCAGTTCTCATATCTGAACATGTCTGAGGAGCAGTGTGTTCGGAGGCTGTGATTCAGAAGGGAGGTGGTCACTGAGATCTGCCACCTGCTTTGCAGAGATCTGCAGCCACAGCTGAGGAGCAGGACGTCTCTGTCGGTGGCAGTGAAGGTGACGGTGGCTCTCAACTTCTATGCCACCGGCTCCTTCCAATCCGCTACTGGGGACATTGCCAACATCTCCCAGTTTGTGGCACATTGCTGCATCCACCAGGTGACTAATGCCCTTTTCAAAAGGAGACGTCAGTACATCTCCTTCCCCATGACCCTGGACAAGCAGCAAGAGCGTGCAATGGGATTTGGAAGAATAGCGGGCTTCCCCATGGTCCAGGGTGCCATTGACTGCACGCATGTGGCTTTGCGGGCACCTCTAGAGAATGCCGAGGATTACCACAACCGGAAGGGCTACCATTCGCTCAACGTCCAGTTGGTGTGTGACCACAGGCAGCTCATATTAGCTGTCAATGCCCGCTTTCCAGGCAGCAGCCACGATGCCTTCATCCTGTGCCAGACTTCTGTGGCAGACATTTTCGAAGCCCAGGCTCACCCACGAGGATGGCTTCTCGGGGACAAGGGCTATCCTTTGTGCACCTGGCTGATGACCCCGCTCCGTGCGCCCAGCACCCCTGCTGAAGAGCGATACAATGACAGCCATCAATCTACCAGGAACATCATTGAGCACACAATCGGCATGCTCAAGCAACGGTTCCACTGTCTGGACCATTCCGGAGGAGCCCTACAGTACTCGCCTGAGCGAGTCTCCCATTTCGTTGTAGTGTGTTGCATGCTGCACAACCTGGCTATCCTCAGGACTCAGCCACTGCCAGCAGACATTGGAGGACCACCAGAGGAGGAGGAGGAGGAGCACCAAGACAGGAGAGAGGCACAAAGTGCAGGGGCCGTCCGTCGGCGGCTTATTGCAACTCGGTTCTAGGCCCCCTCTCAGGGAATGGCTTGTGCCAATGAAAGAACATGAATGGAGCCACTCCGCAAACCCTCAGCCGGTCAAGGCAACAAATAGTTCAAAGTGCAAACATGGACAATGTGAATAAAGAAAATTTTTTATTATGCAAACTCTGTGCCCTTCCCGCATGACAAACTAATTCAGATAAACCCCCCAAAAAACAGTCAGAGACATAACTGGCTCTCACAACCTTCAGAAAATGAAAAAAAGTTAAACAAAAATGACCATGATCCTCGGCCTTCATATAAAAAACAAACACAACATTCCCGGCCCTCATATAAAAAACAAACACAACATTCCCGGCCCTCATATAAAAAACAAACAACAGTCTCGGCCTTCATATATAAAAAAAACATTCTCGGCCTTCATATATAAACACAACATTTGGCCACACCTTCTACTTTTTCCCCTGCGAGGGTGATCCGCCTCGCCTCCGCGAGTGGCCCCTTCCCGCCCTGCAGCTCCTCCTCAATGGGACCCCAGTGGCTGCAGCAAGGCTGGGGGAAGGCTGCTGAGGGTCAGATGGTGAGGCGCCAGGTGCCCTTGGGGGATGGCCTAGACCAGCTCTGGGCCTGGAGGGCCCGGCTGCTGACTGCTCCAACTCTGCTTGGGCGGCAGCAGTCTGTCCTACGGGTGGTGGAGGAGTGACAGTGTTGGCAGCAGGAATGCTGCCAACCTGACAGAGCACAGGCACTCCCTGGTCAGCTGATACACTGGCACTCGCTCGAGCCAGCACTGCAGCATGCGCAGCAATCTGCTGAAGCACAGACTGCTGGGCTGCTGCGGCACAGCGAGGGCCCCGGCGATGCCTGGCCGATCCAGCGAGGGTGGCAGCAGTTAGTGCCCGTGTGGCCTTGATCTGTGTCTGCATCAGACCAGCCAGTGAATGCACCGCACAACTGAGCACTTGGCTGGAAGCCGCCTGTGATGCAGCGAAGTTCTGCTGACTCCTAGCCTGTGCTGCCGCAAAGTCCTGCAGACTCCTTGCCTGTGCTGCACTGAATTCCTGCAGACTCCTGGCCTGTGCTGCCCCGAATTCCTGCAGACTCCTGGCCTGTGCTGTCCCAAATTCCTGAACACTCCTTGCCAGTGACTCTATGGAGTCAGGCATCCTTGCCACTGCAGCCATGAGCTCAGTGTGCCTGCGCTCAGCCTGGGCGCCCATTTCACCAAGGAGCCGCACCTCCTCTGCGCTCACCGTAGCAGGACTGGAGGCCGCACTCACCCTCCGGGGAGAAGGCCACCGAGCTTCCCCACTCCTCCCGCGTTGCTGCAGCCCGCTGGGCCCCGGAGCTTCACTCTCCTCAGACCCTTCCCCCTTGCTCCCCTCCAGGGAAGACATGTCCCCATCATGGCCATGGGCTGCCTCGGCTGAGGGTGGCACTAATGGGCCGGCTTCCTCTTCCTCCTCCTCAAATTCAGAATCACTGACAGTGGCAGCTTGAGGGGCCGCCTCCTCACCTGGCGAATCAGCATCTGAAAGCAGGGAGGCACAAGAGTTGCTTTAGAGTGAGGACAGGGCGGCAGTGAGGGAGGCATGAGTGCTGCTATGCACTGCATTGGTTCGATAGTGGCAAAGGATGCTGGTGTGAGGCACAAGTGGAAAGAGAGAGGTCAAAAAGGTGATGACCTTACCATTGCTGTCCAGAACAGGGTCGGCATCGCCACTGGCGACGGGGCCAATCAGCCGGCCTGCCATAATGCGCTTCACACGCTGCTCCAGGTTGCTGAGCTCTTTCAGGTCAGGACGGCCTCCCCCGGTCCGCAACTGCTGCCTGCGATTGTGGGCCAGCTTGCCCTGCGAGAGAAAGGATGGCCTCTAAGTACAGTGTCAAGCCCTGATCTTGCCTGCACTGCCTCCCATGGTGGAATAGCCCTGACAGTGTCAAGCCCTCATCTTGCCTGCACTGCCTCCCATGGTGGAATAGCCCTGACAGTGTCAAGCCCTCATCTTGCCTGCACTGCCTCCCATGGTGGAATAGCCCTGACAGTGTGTAAAGTGCTGAATGTGCAAGTGGTTTTCATGAGAGTCCCATAGCTCTTGGATGAGGGCTGGGCATTGGGGCTTTCAGGTCCCTTTGGCCAGAAACTTAGTTGCACATGCAGGGATGAAGAGGATAGTGGAAAGGGTACTCACCCTGACAACCCGAGTGAGGTCGTTGAACATTTTTCTGCATTGAACTGGAGCCCTGGCAACCATGCTGTTGGTGGTCACCCTGTTTGCCACCTTCCTCCAGGCTTTTCGGTATTCGCTGGGAAGCGGCCTCCTCCCACTGTCAGGGAAGAGGACAGGTCGCCTGCGCTCCACTGCGCCAACCAGTAGCCTCAGGGCACCCTCGCTGAAGCGCTCCGCTCGCTCCCTAGCCTTCTCCATTGTCCTGGGCGTTGAACTGTTGAACCAGCAATGGTCAGGCCTTGCTTCAGGGCTGCAATGTGCAGGGCGTGGCAGCCAAACAAATCGACCCTCCCCCTTTAAGAGCTGACTGGCGCCAGCGTGTCTGCCTTCAATCAGCAACTTGCCGCACCTGCGCTGCGCCCGCCCTCGGTGTTAGCGCCTCGGCTCGCCGGCTTAGCGCCTTATGATAGTCGTGCATCGCCTGCTTTAGCGCAGCAGCAACCTCTTGGGGCGATGCAACTCATTTTCGGCGAAGGTGGCGCTAAGTTGCGCCGGGCGCTAAATTTAGCGAACGCCCGGCTGTAGCGCCCCAAACGTGGCGATACTGAATTTCTAGGCCATACAGTTTTATCAAGTTGCTGGGCTCCCTAACGTGCAGGGTGAAATAGATAGAATCATAGAATGGTTACAGCATAGAAGAAGGCCATTCGGCCTGTCGAGCCCGTACCAGCAAGAGCACTTCATCGAGTCCCACTCCCCCACCCTTTCCTCTTGGCCCTGCAAAATTTTTTCCTTCAGGTACTTATCTAATTCCCTTTTGAAAGCCGTGATTGAGTCTGCCGCCACCACCCTTTCAGGCAGTGCATTCCAAATCCTAACAACTCGCTGAGTAAAAAAGTTTTCCTCATGTCGCCTTTGGTTTTTCTGCCGATCCCCTTAAATCTGTGTCCTCTGGTTCTCGACCCTTCTGCCAATGGGAACAGTTCCTCTCTATCTGTCCAGACCCCTCATGATTTTGAACACCTCTATCAAATCTCCTCTGAATCTTCTCTGCTCTAAGGAGAACCCCAGCTTCTCCAGTCTATCAATGTAACTTAAGTCCCTCGTCTCTGGAATCATTCTCGTAACTCTTTTCTGCACCCTCTCTAAGGCTTTCACATCCTTCCTAAAGTGTGGTGCCCAGAATTGGACACAATACTCCAGTTGAGGCCGAACAAGTGTTTTATACAGGTTCATCATAATTTCCACCCTTTTGTACTCTATACCTCTATTCATGAAGCCCAGGATCCCATAAACTTTTTTAACTGCTTTCTCAACCTGCCCTACCACCTTCAACAATTTGTGCCCATATACCCCCAGGTCTCTCTGTTTATGCATCCCCTTTAGGATTGTTCCATTTCGTTTATATTTCCTCTCTTCATTCTTTCCACCAAAATGTATCACTTTGCACTTTTCTGCGTTAAATTTCAACTGCCACCTATTCACCCATTTCACCAGCCTGTCTACGTCCTCTTGAAGTCTATCACTATCCTCTTCACTGTTCACTATACTTCTAAGTTTTTGCAAATTTTGAAATTGTGCCCTGTACACCCACATCCAAGTCATTATTATATATCAAGAAAAGCAGTGATCCTAGAACCAACCCCTGGAGAACACCACAGTATACCTTCCTCCAGTCTGAAAAACAACCATTCACCACTACTCTCTGTTTCCTGTCACTTAGCCAATTTCGTATCCATGCAGCCACTGTCCCTTTTATTTCATTGGCTTCAACTTTGCTGGCAAGCCTATTATGTGGCACTTTGGCGAACGCCTTTTGGAAGTCCATGTACACCACGTCAACTGCAATGTCCTCATCAACCCTCTCTGTTACCTCATCAAAAAACTCGATCAAGTTGGTTGAACACGATTTGCCTTTAACAAATCCGTGCTGGTTTTCCTTAATTAATCCACTTGTCCAAGTGACTGTTAATTTTGTCCCTGATTATTGTTTCTAAAAGCTTCCCCACTACCGAGGTTAAACTGACCGGCCTATAGTTGCTGGGTTTGTCTTTACACCCATTTTTGAACAAGGGTATAACATTTGCAATTCTCCAGTCCTCTGGCACCACCCCCATTTTTAAGGAGGATTGGAAGATTATGGCCAGTACCTCCGCAATTTCTTCCTTCACTTCCCTCAGCGTCCTAGGATGCATCCCATCCGGTCCTGGTGACTTATCTACTTTAAGTACAGCCAGTCTTTCTAATAACTCGTCTTTATCAATTTTTATCCCATCCAGTATCTCCTCTACCTCCTCCTTCACTATGTCTATGGCAGCATCTTCTTCCTTGGTGAAGACTGATGCAAAGTACTCATTTAGTACCTCAGCCATACCCTCTGCCTCCACGCGTAGGTCTCCTTTTTGGTCCCTAATCAGCTCCAACCCTTCTCTTACTACCCGTTAACTATTTACATACCTATAGAAGACGTTTGGATTACCTTTTATATTAGCTGCCATTCTATTCTCATACCCTCTCTTTGCCCATTATTTTCTTTTTCACTTCTCCTCTGAACTTTCTATATTTAGCCTGATTCTCAGATATATTCTCGACCTGACATCCGTCTTACATGCTCCTTTTCTGCTTCATCTTACTCTCTCTCTCTTTCGTCATCCAGGGAACTCTGGCTTTAGTTGCCCTACCTTTCCCTCCCCCTTGTGGGAATGTACCTCGACTGTACCCGAACTATTTCCTCTTTAAAGGCAGCTGATTTGTCCATTTCAGTTTTGCCTGCCAATCTTTGATTCCAATTTACCCAGGCCAGATCAGTTCTTAACCCACTGAAATTGGCCTTCTTCCAATTAAGTATTTTTACTCTAGATTGCTCCCTGTCCTTTTCCATAGCTAATCTAAACCTTATGATACTATGATCACTGTTCCCTAAATGTTCACCTACTGACACTAGCTCCACTAGACCCATCTCATTCCCCAGAACCAGATCCAGCAATGCCTCCTTCCTCATTGGGCCGGAAACGTACTGATCAAGAAAGTTCTCCTGAACACACTTCAGAAATTCTTCCCCCTCTCTGCCGTTTACACTATTACTATCCCAGCCTATATTAGGATATATCACTACTCTATAGTTCTTGCATCTCTCTGTAATTTCTCTGCAAATTTGCTCCTCCATATTTTTCCCACTAGTTGGTGGCCTATAGAATACAGTTAGTAGTGTAATGGCACCTCTATTATTTCTTAACTCTAGCCATATAGATTCTGTCCTTGACCCCTCCAGGACATCCTCCCTCTCCAGCATTGTAATATTCTCCTTAATCAATACAGTCACTCCACCTTCTATCTTTCCTTCTGTATCTTTCCTCAACACCCTATATCCAGGAATATTTAATACCCAATCCTGCCCTTTTTGAGCCAGATCTCAGTCATTGCCACGACATCATATTCCCATGTGGCTATTTGCGCTGCAGCTCACCCGCCTTGTTTACTATGCTTCGTTCATTCACACTCATGCACTGTAAACCTATCTTGGATGATCCTGTGTTCTCTCTTAGTCTGACCCCACCTAATACCTTACTATTTCTTACTTTAGTGCTATCAGTCTCTCCCAATCCTTTGTGCCCTTTTTCTCCTTTCTAATGCTACATCCTGGTGCCCATCCCCCTGCCAACTTTATTTAAACCCTCCCCAACAGCACTAGCAAACCTCCCAGCGAGGATATTGGTACCGGCTCTGTTGAGGTGCAACCCGTCCGGCCTGTACAGGTCCCACCTCCTCCAGAACCGGCCTGAATGCCCAGGAATCTGAAGCCCTCCCTCCTGCACCATCTCTCCAGCCACGCATTCATCTGCTCGATCCTCCTATTTCTATACTCACTAGCTCATGGCACAGGGAGTAATCCGGAGATTACTACCTTTGAGGACCTGCTTTTTAATCTCTTTCCTAGCTCCCTAAAATCTGCCTGCAGGACCTCATCCCTCTTTCTACCTATGTCGTTGGTACCAATATGGACCACGACCTCTGGCTGTTCACCATCCCCCCTCAGAATGTTCTGCAGCCGCTCGGTGACATCCTTAACCCCAGCACCAGGGAGGCAACATACCATCCTGGAGTCACGTCTGTGACCGCATAAACGCCTGCCTGCTCCCCTAACTATCGAATCCCCTACCACTATTGCTTTCCCGATCTTCCTCCTCCCCCCATCCCTCCTGTACAGCCATGCCATCCATGGTGCCGTGGATTTGGCTCTGGCTATACTCCCCAGAGGAACCATCGCCCTCACCAATACTCAGAACAGAATACTGGTTGGAGAGGGAGATGCACTCCAGGGACTCCTGCACTACCTGCGGGTCCTCCTGTTCTGCCTGGAGGTCAGCCATTCCCTCTCTGCCTACGCACTCCTTAGCTGCGGGGTGACCACCTCCTGAAACATGCTATCTACATAGCTCTCAGCCTTGCGGATGCACTGCAGTGATGCCAACTGCTGCTCAAGCTCCAAAACCCGGAGCTCGAGCTCCTCCAGCTGACGACACTTCCTGCACACGTGGTTGTCCAGGACACGGGAAGCATCCTGGAGTTCACACATGTCACAGGGTGTGCATTCCGCTGGACCGAGCTGCCCTGCCATGCCTTTATTTATTTGACTAGTAACTAACTTTACAGAAACTTAAGACTAAGATTGTTAAGTCTGTGTGTTATATTGAGAATTACTACACAGACCACAAGAGTAAAATTTAACAGGTCTTTACTAGTCGAAGGTCAGGGCGGAACTGCCCAATAAATCATTACACAGCACTTATATACTGGTGTGGTCACCACCGGTATTACAGTATACAGCAGCCAAGATAAAGTAGTGCAACTCTTAAAATAGTTCTCTTAACGGTGGAACGGTTACATACACTACAATCCTCCCTTTTTAGCTTAACCGTATATAGTCCCCATTAAACATAACATCATAACATATATACACAACTTCATGTAAAAACAGTTCACGATTCAGCCTCTGAGGGGGCGCCTCCTGCGCCTCCTGACTCGGTCCGGATAACGCCTCGGTGGTGTAGTAGTTCTCGGTGGTGTAGTAGGTTCTCGTTGCTGGGGTGACTCATCTAATAGTCCTTCACTGGACTTAACAGCTTGAACTTTCGTAACTTCAGAACCAGCATTGCTGACTTCTAAAGGCTCGAGTACCTTGGGAAGTTTTTCTACTTCCAGACTGATTTGACTCAGTTCGGAGGGACCACGTGCGTGACCTGGTAGGGGTGATAATGGTTCAGATGAGTCATCATCTTCTTCTTCTTCTCTATTGTCTTCTATTTCCTCCACCACTTCAGCTTTTGCCTCTGCCACCAATTCCCTGAGTGGCTTATTACTGCTGACACTGCTCACAAAAGGGTGCTCTTTCTTCTTAGCTTTCAACTGATCGATGAATTTGACATATTCCCTTTCTTGCTCAGCTTTGATTCGTTTGGCCTCATCGCGCAGACGGTTTGTGTGTACCTGATTCATTTTCTCAATCAGCTGCTTCTGCTGTCTTCCCAGATTCTCCAACTCTGTGTCAAAGAACTTTTTCTTTGCATTCATCTCTTGCTCAAAACGGCGAATCAATTGTTCTAATTGCTGTTGTAGTTTGAAATTGAGTTGAGTTCGAGCCCGGTGTTCCTCAGAAATGTGCATGTCTGTAGACTGAACAGACTCAGAATTCTCTGTCAACCTATGTTGTTGTTGTTCAGTGGAATTCTGTTCTGATACTTTGTTCTCTCCTGAAGCATTTATGCACTCCTTCGTTTTTCCATCATTAGGCTGCAAGTCCATTTTAGACTTGTCTTTTGCACATGGGCTGGTCTTACCATCATCAGTTCCAGAGTCTGAGCTGATTGTCTTCACCGAGTTCTCACTCTCTGCTTTGTCACTGTCACTGCTGCATATGCCCTCATCCAATATTCTGGATAATCGTGCAGGTTTGACATCTTTTTTTTTCCCGGAATCTACCGTTATTGCTTTTAGGGAGTGCCAGTCCATATTTATTTTCCTGATCCACTCCCATCCCAGAAGTGGTGGGCCTCCCTCAGGTAGTACATATAAGTCCATTCCGTGGTGTTCTTTGCCCTTGTGTATCACCTTGACTTTTATCTTTCCGATGGGGTATACTTTTTGCCCCGTGTATGTCTGCAATACTATCTCCATATCCCGAAGGGGAATATGTTTGAATAACCTTTTGTAATCTTGCTTATTCATGACCGTCAACGCCGATCCGGTGTCCAATTCCATCTTCATTTGGACTCCTGCTATCTGCAGTGTGATCCAGATAGTTTGTCGGTCAGCTTCCTTACTCACATTGTGAATTCTCAGGCTACCCAGTTCCTTGCTGTTGGAGTCTGAATCCGAATTCTGTTCATCCGAACTCTTCTCAGCCACCTTATGTACCTTTCTGCACTTTTCCTGCGGTGACTTTTTGTTGCTGGTCTTCTTTCCTGACCGGCATACTTTAGCTATGTGACCAAGCTTGCCACATTTTCTACATTCCTGGTTTTTAAACCAGCATTGGTTCTGATCGTGTGTTGTCTTCCCACAACGATAACATTTCGTTGTACCCAAAGCCATTTGATCTACGCCGAGTACCGCTGCCTTCAGCTGCATTTCCGCCGTGCCTCTCGCTGCGACTTCGTGCGATGCTGCAATAGAGACAGCCTTATCAAGTGTAAGATCATTCTCTTCAAGCAGCCGCTTTTGTGTTCCTTCTTTCGACAATCCGCACACGAATTTGTCTCTCAGTGCCTCTGTCAGTCTTTCCCCAAACTGACAGTATTTCGCTAGCTTACGCAGTTCAATTAAGTACTCCGCATTGCTTTCCTCTTTCAGTTGCGTTCTCGCATAAAATTTAAATCGTTCCGCTAACATCAGCGGTGTGGGGTTCAAATGATCCTTCAGGACAGCAACAATATTAGCGAAAGTCTGATCCGCCGGTTTAGCTGGTGATAGAAGATGCTTCAATAGCCCGTATGTCTTTGCATCCATTGAGTTTAGTAAGGTTAGTGCTTTATCTTCATTTGATATTTTATTCGCCTTACAATATATCTCTATGCGTTCTACATACGTGGCCCAATCTTCAACATCGGGATCGAAATCGTTGATGTTACCACGCTTAGGCATCCTCGCAATCTTCTTGAGAAACAAAAAGAAATTTTTCTTTAACTTTTTTTTTTCAAAATGGCGGTTTCCCGCGCTTGTCTTCTTCCCCGCCCACGAAAATGGCGGCTTCCCGCGTTTGCCTTTCTCCCCCGCCGGCTGTAATGGCGATTGCCGTATTGCTGCGTTCGCCCTCCCCAGCGGTTCTTGAATCGTGCCTCCCAGCCCCTCTTGCAGTCCGGTCCTTTCCCCCCCCCCGGCTGCGGCTGAGTTCTCCGCGGTTTTTAAAAAAAAAAAAATTATTTTCTCCCGCGCAAGCGGTTCTCGGTCGCTGCGCCTCGCGGCCTCGGTAGCTGCCCGGCCTTTTTCACCGGTCGCGGTCGAGCTTGCTCTCGACGCTGTTGCGTCTCCCAGCCCGCTTGCAGCCCGGTCTCTCACACCGGCTGCGTTTGCCTTCACCGCAGCTTCCGTGCCTTACGCTGCCCCAGTCTCAGCGCCTCTGGCCCCGACTTCTGTCCGGCTCTTTTCCCCAGCCGTGGTCGAGTTCTCCGCCCTTATATCCTCCGATCTTCCCTCCCCTATTTCACAGCCAACGTGGCCGACTTTCTGCTCGTCGCTGATCGGCTTACCCACCACCGTGATAGAAGGGATGATCACTGCCTGTTGCTGATGGAAGGCTTCGTGTCAGAATTCTTCCTTTGCTCTGCAGACCCGAGTCTTCTCTCAGCAGAATGATGAGGGCGGATGCCTCCTCTCGACGCCCGTTAAACTGCCTTGGATGTATCTCTGCCGCAGGGTAAGATCGTACTCGTCGCCACTGTTAAGTCTGTGTGTTATATTGAGAATTACTACACAGACCACAAGAGTAAAATTTAACAGGTCTTTACTAGTCGAAGGTCAGGGCGGAACTGCCCAATAAATCATTACACAGCACTTATATACTGGTGTGGTCACCACCGGTATTACAGTATACAGCAGCCAAGATAAAGTAGTGCAACTCTTAAAATAGTTCTCTTAACGGTGGAACGGTTACATACACTACAAAGATGTACCTAATTCAAGTTATTAATATAATATATTGTGAGCAGCCAAGGAGGAAAGCGGACCTAACTGGGAACCGGAGCAGAGGCAATTAAATAAAGAGAGCGTTGGCGAGGGGCCTCAACTCACTGCGAGCAGCCGAGGAGGAAAATGGACCCAACCGGGGACCAGAGCAGAGGCAAGTAAATAAAGAGCACAAGTAAATAAAGATAGCACTCATGTAGCATTTCAAGCTCTCCTACAGTAAATCTCCTAAACTTTATGAATACATAGGACTGAATGTACATATTGTCTGTGACCAGATGCATAGAATTCTGCACTTCAGTGCTAAATTTGCTGGATGTTGCCATGACGATTTTGTCCTCGGGAATTCTGACCTCGTTGATCTCTTCAGGGAAGATTCTTGTTGTGTATGTCCCTTTAAGGGAATAACTGGTCTCAGACTGCAGTACCGGCAGTGACCATCCCTGTTTAAAAGGCCCTGGCAGGCTTCTGTAGTTTCAGTATCCAGATTGTCTCCATTCAGTAAAGACTTGTTAAACCAACTCCTGCATTCCGTGTCTCCATTAACACACGGATTTAATACTGGCGACGAGTAAGAAACGAACTTACCTGCAACTCGGCAGCACCTCAGACGACGTTATTGAAGGTCGAAGCCAGAAAAGAAAAAAAAGAAAATAATCCAAAGAAACTCGAGAAACAGGCGTCGACCGTGGGCAACCGCCCTCCAAATCATCGGATTGAAATCTTGCAGGGGAGACTGTCAAGAGCCAGGCTTGGTTCCCCAGTCTGTGGTTTCCCAGCTAATCGGGCTGGTGGCAGGTAGTGCACTGATCCTTCCTGGGCTGTGGCGGGCTAGAGCGCGATCGGGTGGCTCTGCAACGGGGCCGGGCAGCGAGTCGGGAAGCAAAGAGAGAGAGAGGGTGTGGAGCACACAGGGCGCGGCCGGTGCTACGCAGCCGGGCAGCGTTCGGACCTAAGAAGAGGGAGGGAAGTGTCCCAGAGTGTCCGCTCCATGACGGGAACGGTTAAAAATAAAAATACCGTGGAGAGCGGCGTTGACAGCAGCGGCAGCGGCGGGAAAGCGCGGGAGGCGCCATCTTAACTCGGCGGGGAAGAAGGAAAAGCACGGGAGGCGCCATTTTGATCCATCGGGGACGAAGGAAAAGCACGGGAGATGCCATCTTAGGTTTTCAAGATGCCAAAGACTGGCGCTATCACTGCCTTCGATAATGCAATAGAAGACTGGACCACGTATGTGGAAAGAGTCGAGGTATATTGCGAGGCAAACGAAATAGCCGAGGAGAAAAAGGCATCGGTATTGCTAAATTTAATGGGTGCAAGAACGTATGGCCTATTGCGGGACCTGATTACTCCAGCCAAACCGAAGGCGAAGAGTTTTAACGAAATTGTTGCTATCCTACAGGAACACCTAAATCCTACACTGCTGCTGATAGCAGAAAGATTTAAATTCCACAGGAGAAATCAGCATAAAAATGAGAGCAATGCTGATTACCTTACGGAACTACGCAAGCTATCAAAGCACTGCCAGTTCGGAGCAGGACTGGCAGATACCTTACGGGACAAATTTGTCTGTGGACTCCTGAGTGAAGGAACCCAGAAGAGGTTACTCTCAGAGAAAGAGCTGACGCTAGATAAGGCTTTCAGCATGGCAGTATCGTACGAAGCAGCAGCAAGGGGAGCTGCAGAAATACAACAAAAGCCACAGGAATACGGCACCCACGAAATGACACGGGGATTTGCAAAATGTTATCGCTGCGGCAGAACAAACCATGACCAGAAGGACTGCTGGTCCAAAGACAAAATATGCAGGCAATGCGGAAAGCTGGGACACATTGCACGAGTTTGCAGGTCTGAGAAGAAGACCGAGTTTGCAGGTCTGAGAAGTAGACCAACGACAATAAAAAGGCTACTAAGGAACCGTACAGGAAAGTACAAAAGATGACGGACAGTAGTTCCGAAGACCAGATGAGCGATAGTGAATCCGGGAACAAGAGACTAAGCTGTCTCAAACTTCACAACGTAATCGCAAAAGAGGATCACCGAACCATTTGGGTCACCCTCACGATAGCAGGGTCTCAAGTGAAAATGGAATTGGATACAGGATCAGCTCTAACCGTCATGAATCGACAAGACTACGAGCGGCTATTCTCACACATACCCTTGAGAGAGACATCCATTGCCTTGAGGACGTATACGGGGCAAAAAGTATACCCCAGATGAAAAATAAGGGTGCCTGTCGAATACAACGGCAAGAAAATACGGAAATTGTATCTCTACATTCTGCAAGATGGTGGACCACCGTTATTGGGACGTGAATGGATCAGAAAGATAAGTTTAGACTGGCACTCCATTCAGGCACTGATGGTGGCTGGTAAAAAGGATGACGACATCACTCCTGGACGATTGTCAACAATCTTAGCTGACGCCAAAGAGGTATTTCAACAAGAACTGGGCACTCTTAAAGGCGTAACCGCCTCGATAAAAATAGAGGAGAATGCAATTCCCAAGTTTTTCAAAGCAAGACCAGTACCATATGCAATTCGCCCAGCCGTCAAGGCAGAGCTGGAGAATCTGGAGAATGCAGGCATGTTATCTAAGGTAGACTGGAGCGAGTGGGCAACACCCATCGTTCCTGTCATGAAGAAAATGTTAAACAATAAGTCTGAGGAGCCAAGGAAGGTTCGCATCTGTGGGGACTTCAAGGTGACAGTGAACCCAGTCCTTCACACAGTACAATATCCTCTTCCAAGGATAGAAGATATCTTCGCCTCACTATCCGGAGGGAAGCGTTTTACAAAAATTGACCTAGCGCAAGCATATTTGCAGATGGAGGTTGAAGAATCCTCCAGGAAGTATCTCACGATAAACACTCACAAAGGTCTTTACCAGTATAATCGACTGGTATTCGGAGTAGCATCAGCTCCGGCGATATGGCAAAGAGCGATGGAACAAGTCCTGCAAGGGATTCCGAGGACTCAGTGTTACTTGGACGACATCCTAGTGACAGGTGAAGATGACAGTGTGGTAAACCACTGTCATACCTGTCTGTGTCTGTATGTGTATTCCACTAGGTACAGGTCTGGACATGCCTCGGCTGACTCCTCCCACTATTCCAGGTATATAAGTGACTACCTCCCAGTCCCTTAGTATTCTGGACGGGTCGACCACTCGAGACAAGACCTTCATTCTTTAGTTAATAAAAGCCTGATTGTTACTCGCTCAACCTCAGTCTTTTGAGTAATTGATGGCGCATCAATTTTATTAACTAAATTTTTTATAATAGAAACATAGAGATAGGAACAGGAGTAGGCCATTCGGCCCTTCGAGCCTGCTCCGCCATTCAATGAGATCATGGCTGATCTTCGTCTGAGATCATAGCTGATCTTACCAGTTCAGTACCCCGTCCCCGCCTTTTCTCCGTAACCCTTAATCCCCTTAGCCTTCAGAAATATATCCAATTCTCTCTTGAAAATATTTATTGAATTAGCCTTCGCAGCCCTCTGTGGCAGGGAATTCCACAGGCTCACCACTCTTTGAGTGAAGAAATTCTTCCTCATCTCTGTTTTAAATGATTTGCCCACTATTTTTAGACTGTGGCCCCTGGTTCTGTGCTCCCCGGCCATTGGAAACATTCTCTCTGAATTCAGCCTGTCCAGGCCTGCCATAATTTTATATGTTTCGATGAGATCACCTCTCAATCTTCTTACCTCCAGTGAGTACAAGCCCAAACTATTTAATCTCTCTTCGTAGGTCATTCCCGCCATTCCAGGTATCAGCCTGGTGAATCGCCGTTGCACTCTTTCCATGGCAAGAACATCCTTCCGCAGATGGGGTGACCAAAACTGTACACAATACTCCAGATGCGGTCTCACCAGCACCTTGTACAGCTGTAGTAAGGTATCCCTATTCCTATACTCGAACCCCCTTGATATGAAGGCCAACATACCATTTGCCTTCTTAATCGCCTGTTGCACCTGCATGCTCTCCTTCAGTGACTGGTGCACAAGAACACCCAGGTCCCTCTGCACTTCCCCATCTCCCAATCTATTGCCGTTTAGATAATAATCTACCCTCCTGTTTTTACCCCCAAAGTGGATAACCTCGCATTTATCCACATTATAGTGCATCTGCCACGTATCCGCCCATTCCCCCAACCTGTCCAAATCGCACTGTAGCCTCCTGACATCCTCATCAGAGCCCACCCCTCCTCCTAGTTTAGTGTCGTCAGCGAATTTGGAAATATTGCATCCAATTCCCTGATCCAGATCATTTATATATATTGTGAACAGCTGGGGTCCCAGGACAGATCCTTGCGGCACCCCGCTGGTCACTGCCTGCCACTCCGAAAACGAGCCGTTTATTCCAACTCTCTGTTTTCTATCCGCCAGCCAGTTCTCTATCCACGTTAATACTTTGCCCCCAATCCCATGAGCCTTAATTTTGCATGATAATCTTTTGTGTGGAACCTTATCGAAGGCTTTCTGGAAGTCAAGGTACACCACATCCACTGGCTCTCCCCCATCTATTTTACCAGTTACTTCCTCAAAAAATTCCAGCAGATTAGTCAAACACGATTTACCCTTTGTAAATCCATGTTGACTCTGTCCGATCCTTTCCCCATTTGTCAAGTGCTCCGCTATTTTATCCTTAATAATGGACTCTAGCATTCTGCCCACAACCGATGTAAGGCTTACTGGTCTATAATTCCCTGCTTTCTCTCTACCCCCCTTTTTAAATATTGGGGTAACATTAGCTACCCTCCAATCCACGGGTACTGTTCCTGAGTCAATGGAGTTCCGGAAGATGATCCTTAGAGCATCTGCTATCTCCAGGGCCACCTCCTTAAGTACCCTAGGATGTAGTTTATCAGGCCCCGGGGATTTGTCGGCCTTCAGTCCCCTCAACTTACCCAGCACCATATCCCTAGAGATACTAATTTCTGTCAGCTCCTCCCTCTCATTAGTCCCTATGTTTGCCGATATTCCTGGGAGGTTATTTGTGTCCTCCTTTGTGAATACAGAACCAAAGTATGAGTTTAATTGGTCTGCCATTTCCTTATTCTCCATTATATATTCTCCCGAATCGGACTGCAAGGGACCGACTTGGGATTTTACCAGTCTTTTCCTCCTGATATACCGATAAAAGCTTTTGCAGTCTGTCTTTATGTTTGCTGCAAGTTTACTTTCGTATTCTATTTTCCCCTTCCTGATTAATCCCTTTGTCCTCTTTTGCTGTATCTTGTACTGCCCCCAATCTTCCGGTCTGGTGCTTTTTTTTGCCAGTTGATATGCCCTTTTTTTTGATTTTATGCTGTCCCTAATTTCCCTCGTTATCCACGGTTGAGTCACCTTTTTAGGTTTATTTTTGTGCCAAACTGGTATAAACATGTTCTGGAATTCTTCCATTCTATCTTTGAATGCTTGCCATTGTCTATCCACTGTCAATCCCCCCAGAAACACCACCCAATCAATCTTACCCAATTCCCGTCTCATACCCTCGTAATTCCCTTTATTTAAGTTCTGGACCTTAGTCTCTGATTCAATTTCCTCACTCTCCATCTCGACTGAGAGCTCGATCATATTATGATCGCTCTGACCCAAGGGGCCTCGTACAAGAAGATTGCTGATAAGTCCCTTCTCATTGCACAATACCCAGTCTAAAATGGCCTGATCTCGAGTCGGCTCCTCGACATATTGGTCCAGATAACCGTCCCGAAAACATTCCAGGAATTCCTCCTCCTCAGAATTTTTACTAATTTGGGTAGTCCAATCAATATGTAAATTAAAGTCACCCATGATGACAGCTGTGCTCTTATCGCACGCTTCTCTAATTTCCCTTTTTATGCCTTCCCTCACCTCCATATTACTATTTGGAGGCCTATATATCACACCCACTAACGTTTTCCTCCCCTTGCTATTTCTCATTTCTACCCATACAGATTCCGTTTCATCCGAGTTAATATCCTTCCTTTCCATTGCATTAATCCCCTCCTTTACCAGCAATGCTACCCCACCTCCCCTACCTTTTTGCCGATCCTTCCTAAATATTGTATATCCCTGGATGTTAAGTTCCCAGCCTTGCCCACCCTGCAGCCACGTTTCTGTAATCCCAATCAAATCATACTTGTTTACCTCTATTTCCACAACTAATTCATCCACCTTGTTCCTAATGCTTCTAGCATTAAGATACAAAGCCTTCAGGCTTGCTTTTTTCACACTCTCATTATGAATTAGTTTGGCCCTTTGTGTTTCTCTCCTTTGCTTATTGCTTCTCACCTTTCTACCATCTATTTCCGACTTCATATGACTTCCCTCTTTTCCACTACCTAGGTTCCCATCCCCCTGCCAAATTAGTTTAAATCCTCCCGAACCGCCCTAGAAAATATTACCCCGAGGACATCGGCTCCCTCACAGTTCAGGTGTAGACCGTCCCCTTGGTACAGGTCACTCCTCCCCAAGAACTGGTTCCAATGCCTCAAGAATTTAAATCCCTCTCCCTTGCACCACTGCTCAAGCCACGTATTTAGCTTATCTATCTTACTCTCTCTAAACTTATTAGCTCGTGGCACTGGTAGCAATCCAGAGATTACTACCTTTGAGGTCCTACTTTTCAATTTAGCTCCTAACTCCCTAAATTCAGCTTGTAGGACCTCCTCCCTCTTTTTACCTACATCGTTGGTACCTACATGTACCACGACAACTGGCTGATCCCCCTCCCCCTTCAGAATGCTCTGCACCCGCTCCGAGACATCCTTGACCCTTGCACCAGGGAGGCAACATACCATCTTGGAGTCTCGGTCTCAGCCACAGAAACTCCTGTCTATCCCCCTTACAATTGAATCCCCTATCACTATAGCCCTATCCCTCTTTTTCCCGCCCTTCTGTGCAGCAGAGCCAGTCATGGTGCCCTGAACCTGGCTGCTGGTGCCTTCCCCTGATAAGTCATCTCCCCCAACAGTACCCAAAACGGTAAACCTGTTTTGGAGGGAGATGACCGCAGGTGACTCCTGCACTACCTTCCTGCCTTTACCCTGCCTTTTGGTCACCCATTTACTGTCTGAGCTAGCCTTTACCTGTGGTGTGACCAACTCACTGAATGTGCTATCCACAAGATCCTCAGCATCGCGTATGCTCCAGAGTGAGTCCATTCGCAGCTCCAGCGCCGCTATGCGGTCCGCTAGGAGCTGCAGCTGGACACACTTCCTGCACACATAGTTGTCAGGGACAGTGTCCCTGATTTCCCACATGGCACAGGAGGAGCATGACACGGGTCTGAGCTGCCCTTCCATGACTTAACCCTTACAAGACCCTTTTATTTACTACGATTTAGCTTAATTATTGAATTCTACTTAGAATAAGTTTGTGAAAGTACTCACCAACCAGTCACCTACCTGTTTTCTGGTGTTGTATTTTCACTGCCGCCTCCTGTCCTGGAACCTTTTCCACCTAGGTTAGGCTCCTGAAATAAAATAAATTGAACCTACCTTTTCAACTTCCCCTAACCCCGAAAAGGTTAGAGGAGGTGGAAGGGTGGGAGACACTACACTGTAGTGTTTCGGGTTTAGCAACAGCTCCACTTATATAAGAGTTACTGGCCTCCTGCTCTCCTGACTGCACCAGCTGTGAAAGAAGAAGCCCGCGAAAGGTGAGCTTTTAAACTCACCAGTTACTGGCCTCCTGCTCTCCCGACTGCCCCAGCTCTCTCCTGCAACCTGGATTGGTCGGTGCCTCTGACTGCTCCCTCTCAAGCCTTTAAGCTCTCCCGCCTCGGGCTGCTCCCGCGCAGGTCCGCTGCTTCTCCGGTCTCGGGGCTGTGGGCCTCTCTGCTCTGCTGTTGATTTGGTCCCGCCTCTGCTGAACCCGCCGGTTTTAAGTGCCGCCGGTCGCGCTGCTGCTCTCCCACAGGTCCAAGCTCTCTGACCTCGCCTCTGCTGAACCCGCCGGTTTTAAGTGCCGCCGGTCGCGCTGCTGCTCTCCCACAGGTCCAAGCTCTCTGACCTCGCCTCTGCTGAAGCCGCCGGTTTTAAGTGCCACCGGTCGCGCTGCTGCTCTCCCACAGGTCCAAGCTCTCTGACCTCGCCTCTGCTGAACCCGCCGGTTTTAAGCTCTCCCGCCTCGGGCTGCTCCCGCGCAGGTCCGCTGCTTCTCCGGTCTCGGGGCTGTGGGCCTCTCTGCTCTGCTGTTGATTTGGTCCCGCCTCTGCTGAACCTGCCGGTTTTAAGTGCCGCCGGTCGCGCTGCTGCTCTCCCACAGGTCCAAGCTCTCTGACCTCGCCTCTGCTGAACCCGCCGGTTTTAAGTGCCGCCGGTCGCGCTGCTGCTCTCCCACAGGTCCAAGCTCTCTGACCTCGCCTCTGCTGAACCCGCCGGTTTTAAGTGCCGCCGGTCGCGCTGCTGCTCTCCCACAGGTCCAAGCTCTCTGACCTCGCCTCTGCTGAACCCGCCGGTTTTAAATGGAGAAGATCCTCACACCAGCATGCCTGGACCTGGACAGTCGGGAAGCGGACGCTTCCACCAAGTTTGCTCACTGGCTCACGTGCTTCGAGACATTCCTGACTGCCTCCACTGCGGTCGAAACGGATGCGGACAAACTGTCTGTCCTGTTCTCCAAGGTGAACCACCGAGTGTACTCAGTCATCCGGGACGCGACCTCGTACACAGCCGCCCTCCAGCTCCTCAAGACCCAGTACACGCGCCCTGTGAACGAAGTATACGCTAGGCACCTTCTGGGGAGTCGCAAGCAACAACCTGGGGAATCGACTGAGGAATACCTCCAAGCACTATCCGTGCTTGGCCGGGCCTGTGGGTGTAAGGCGGTAACGCCCACTAAGTACACGGAGGAACTGATCCGGGATGCCTTCGTAGCGGGCCACAGGTCCAACTACACCCGACAGCGACTGCTGGAGCAGAGTGACCTCACCCTCGACAAAGCCTCCGACATCGCACTAACGCTGGACGCAGCCTTCCGGGGCATGGATGCCTACTCCTCTGCACCGTGGACGCCGCGGGGAACGACAACCTGGGACGCGGTAGGACAGCCCCATAGCACCGTGCCACCCCAGCCACAGCCCAACAACGGCCCAACTACCGCAGCAGTGTCCCAAAGCCAGACAGCAGTATCCCAAGGCCAGAAATGCTACTTCTGTGGCCAGGCCAAACATCCCAGAGCGCGCTGCCCGGCGAAGAATGCGACCTGCTCGGGCTGCGGGAAAAAGGGACACTACGCCAGCGTCTGCAAGGCCAAAGCCACCCCGAACGCCAGCAGCGCCGCGTGTGGGCCGTGCGAGCCGCCATCTTGGGCCACCCCAGCCATGTGCGAACCACCGCAGCAGCAGCCATCTTGGACGACTCCAGCCACATGGGAATCATGGACACCGCCATCTTGGACACCAGCCGGGACGCAGCAGACGGCCAACCCCCCCCCATCTGATACTCGCAGCAACACACCGACCCCTACGCTGGCCTCTGTGACGCTGGACCAAACGAGACCGCACCAGCTAGCTCGGTCCAAAATGAACGTTAAGGTAAACGGCCATGCAATAAACCGCCTTTTTGACTCCGGGAGCACAGAGAGCTTCATCCACCCCGACACGGTGCGGCGTTGCTCTCTCCCAGTCCTGCCTGCGCACCAGCGGATTTCTATGGCCTCCGAGTCCCAGTCAGCGGACATTGGCGGCTACTGCGTGGTGACACTAGTAGTAGACGGGACTGTGTTCAATAATTTTAAACTCCTGGTCCTGCCCGACCTCTGCGCTGCCGTTCTACTGGGGTTGGATTTCCAGTGCCACCTCAAAAGCGTTACGATGGCGTGTGGTGGCCCCCTCCCCCCACTCACAGTCCGCAGCCAGCAGCCTCCAAATTGCCCGCCGCGCACCAGATGCAACCTCTCCACACTCAGAGTCCCACCCCCCCCACTGTTTGCTAACCTCACCCCCGACTGTAAGCCCATCGCCACAAAGAGCAGGCGATACAGTGCCGGAGACAGGGTTTTCATCAAAACCGAAGTGGAACGGCTCCTGAAGGAGGGGATTATTGAGGGCAGCTCCAGCCCCTGGCGAGCCCAGGTTGTGGTCGTTAAGACCGGCGAGAAACAACGCCTGGTCATCGACTACAGCCAAACAATAAACCGCTACACCCTGCTGGACGCCTACCCACTCCCCCGCATAGCTGACATGGTCAACCAGATCGCGCAGTACCGCGTCTTTTTGACCATTGACCTGAAATCAGCGTACCACCAGCTCCCCATCAGCCCTGAAGACCGCCAGTATACTGCTTTTGAGGCAAACGGCCGCCTCTATCACTTCCTTAGGGTTCCCTTCGGCGTTACCAACGGGGTCTCCGTCTTCCAAAGGGAGATGGACCGGATGGTCGATCAAAACGAGCTGCAGGCCACTTTCCCTTACCTAGATAATGTGACCATCTGCGGCCATGACTTGCAGGACCATGACGCAAACCTCGAGAAATTCCTCCGCACCGCCCAACTCCTGAACCTGACATATAACAAGGAGAAGTGCATATTCCGCACAGACCGCCTCGCCATCCTTGGCTGTGTTGTAGAACACGGGGTCATCGGTCCCGACCCGGACCGGATGCATCCCCTTATGGAACTCCCACTGCCCCACTGCCTAAAAGCTCTGAAGAGGTGCCTAGGGTTTTTTTCCTACTACGCTCAGTGGGTCCCCTACTATGCAGACAAAGCCCGTCCGCTGATCAAGTCCACCTCTTTTCCCGTGACGGCAGAGGCCCGCTTAGCCTTCCACCGTATCAAGGAAGACATTGCCAAAGCCACCATGCACGCAGTGGACGAATCCATCCCCTTCCAGGTGGAAAGCGATGCGCCCGACTTCGCTCTGGCCGCCACCCTTAATCAGGCGGGGAGACCTGTGGCATTCTTCTCACGAACCCTCCAGGGCCCGGAGACCAGACACTCCGCGGTCGAGAAGGAGGCCCAGGCTATCGTGGAGGCTGTGCGTCATTGGAGGCACTACCTGGCCGGAAAACGATTTACCCTGCTCACTGACCAGCGTTCAGTTGCTTTTATGTTCAACAACAAGCAGAGGGGCAAAATCAAAAATGACAAGATCTTGAGGTGGAGAATCGAACTTTCCACCTACAATTACGAGATCTTGTACCGGCCTGGGAAGCTCAATGAACCCCCAGATGCCCTATCGCGTGGCACCTGCGCCAGCGCGCAGATCGATAGGCTGAGGGCCCTCCACAATGACCTCTGCCACCCGGGGGTCACCAGGTTCTTCCACTTCATCAAGGCCCACAACCTGCCTTACTCCATCGAGGAGGTCAGGACCATGACCAAGAACTGCCAAGTCTGCGCTGAGTGCAAACCGCACTTTTATAGACCAGACAGAGCCCACCTGATAAAAGCCACTCGCCCTTTCGAACGCCTGAGCGTCGATTTCAAAGGGCCTCTCCCCTCCTCCAACCGCAATGTGTACTTCCTCAACATCATTGACGAGTACTCCCGGTTCCCGTTCGCTATCCCCTGCCCGGACATGACCAGTGCCACGGTCATTAAATCTCTGAACAGCCTCTTCACCCTGTTCGGTTTCCCCAGCTATATCCATAGCGACCGGGGCTCATCGTTTATGAGCGACGAACTCCGCCAGTACCTGCTCGCTAGGGGTATAGCCACAAGCAGGACCACCAGTTACAACCCCCGGGGGAACGGACAGGTGGAAAGAGAGAATGCAACTGTTTGGAAGGCCGCCCTACTAGCCTTAAAGTCTAGGGGCCTTCCGACCTCCCGCTGGCAGGAGGTGCTCCCCGATGCGCTCCACTCGACTCGGTCACTTCTCTGCACTGCCACCAATGCCACCCCTCACGAGAAAATGTTTGTCTTCCCAAGGAAGTCCACATCGGGGACATCGCTACCGCCATGGCTGACGTCCCCAGGGCCGGTACTACTGAGAAGACACGTGAGGGCCAATAAAACGGACCCCCTGGTCGAGAGGGTCGACCTCCTCCACGCCAACCCCCAGTACGCTTACATTGCGTACCCGGACGGGCGGGAGGACACAGTCTCCATACGAGACCTCGCACCCTCGGGGACCGCTGTAACCCACTACCCATTACCACCCCCCCCAACGACCCGATATCCAACCCCAGCAGCCGGCACGCCTGAGCCCGTCACCCACGAGGACTACACTCCAGGGCCCCAGCCTACACGGGACGCGACGCCGGAAGCTCCACCACCCCTGCCGTCGCCACGTCGATCACAGCGGCAGACAAGACCTCCGGAGAGACTCCAATACACGAACTTTTAAATACACTTCACCCCGCCGGACTCATTTTTAAACAAGGGGTGAATGTGGTAAACCACTGTCATACCTGTTTGTGTCTGTATGTGTATTCCACTAGGTACAGGTCTGGACATGCCTCGGCTGACTCCTCCCACTATTCCAGGTATATAAGTGACTACCTCCCAGTCCCTTAGTATTCTGGACGGGTCGACCACTCGAGACAAGACCTTCATTCTTTAGTTAATAAAAGCCTGATTGTTACTCGCTCAACCTCAGTCTTTTGAGTAATTGATGGCGCATCAGACAGTGAACACCTTGCCAACCTAGAGCAGGTGCTCACTAGACTACGTGAACATGGGCTACGAGCCAATCGCCCCAAGTGCGAGTTTTTTAAGAAACAGATATCGTATTGTGGCCATGTGATTGATGAAGAGGGGTTGCATAAGTCCCCTGACAAAATTGAAGCGGTAGTTAAGGCTCCAGCGCCTGAAAATGTGTCACAACTGAGGTCATTCCTCGGATTGGTGAATTACTACCATAAGTTTTTGCCGAATTTGTCCACAATTCTGCATCCACGGAACGCCCTACTACGAACGGGAGTAGCATGGAAATGGAGCAATGAATGTAAGCGGGCCTTTCAGAAGAGTAAGGACCTAATCACTTCAAGAGAAGTATTGGCTCACTACAACCCATCACTACCGATAAGACTGGCGTGTGATGCGTCTCCCTACGGCATTGGGGCGGTACTGTCACATAAATTCCTTGATGGTTCTGAGAGGCCGATAGCTTTTGCGTCACGCTCGTTAACTTCAGCCGAGCGTAACTACACCCAGATTGACAGAGAGGCCCTCAGCCTGGTGTGGGGGGTGAAGAAGTTCAATCACTACCTGCACGGTCAAAAATTTACTCTACTAACTGATCATCAACCTCTCGTCTCCATTTTCAACCCTCAGAAGGGCATACCGATAATGACGGCACAACGGCTACAGAGGTGGTCCCTTTTCCTAGGGGCACACCAATATGACATCGAGTACAAAGGAACTAAACAGCATGGGAATGCTGATGGATTGTCGCGCCTACCGTTGCCGATGGTGGAAGAAGAACTGGCAGTGGATCCAGTGGAGTTATTCCACTTGACTATTGTCGAATGTCTCCCTGTGACGAATGCAAACATAGAAAAGGAAACACGAAATGACCCGACACTCTCCTGGGTCTATGATTTAACGGTGAAGTGATGGCCAGCACATGGCGAACCACTGCTGCCAGCATTCTCGCCGAGAAGAGAACAGCTGTCAGTGTGCAGAGGAACCTTGATGTGTGGATCCAGAGTAGTAATTCCACCCAAATTGAAGGATAGAGTGCTCAATGAGCTTCATGAGGGTCATCTGGGAGGGGTAAAAATGAAGAACTTAGCCAGAGCGTTTGTGTGGTGGCCGGGAATCGATAGAGAAATCGAAGAGATGACCAAGAGCTGTACAGGATGCCAGAAGGTCCAAAACGCCCCACCACAAGCCCCTCTACATCCATGGGAGTGGCCCTCATCTCCATGGCAAAGGGTGCACATTGATTTTGCTGGTCCATTTATGGACTCGATGTTTTTAATTGCGGTGGATGCACATTCAAAGTGGCCAGAGGTAATAAAAATGTCCTCAACCACCACAGAAAAAACTATCACAGTCTTACGAACCATATTCGCCAGGAATGGGCTGCCTGAACAGATTTGCTCTGACAATGGACCACAGTTTGTGTCTGAAGAGTTCCGGAGGTTCTTAAAGAACAATGGTGTTAAGCATTACACATCTGCCCCATATCATCCAGCCACTAATGGATTGGCCGAGAGGTTTGTTCAAATATTCAAGAAGGCTATCAAGGCAATGTGTAATGAAGATATACCCCTACAACACAAGGTGGTCAACTTCTTGTTTGCCTACCGGAATGCGACACATGCGGTTACCAACCAAACGCCTGCCATGATGTTCTTCAATCGAAGACTACGATGCCGCTTGGATTTGGTTAAGCCGAACATCAGAAGAGATGTGGAGAACAGGCAGTTTCAGAATATGAATGAAAGACCGACCAGGAGTTTTAAGATAGGTCAACCAGTTTTGGCCCGGGACTACCGCACAGAGAAATGGCAGCCAGGAACGATTTGTACACGGCAAGGATCTCTCATGTATACCGTGGACGTTGGAGAGAGCATTGTAAGACGCCATGCTGACCAGATTCTAGAGTCACGGGAAAACGTCAACTCCACACCACGATCTGATACACCTGGTGATGAAACCGACGTACCAATTGCAGCTACCGCAGAATCGGTGATATTGGAAGCAGACGAACCAAACAACGACATTGATCCCGACTCAACCTTGCCAGAAGAACCTGATATCCCAAAGAGGTGTTATCCAGACAGAATCAGGAAGCCTCCTCAAAGACTGAACTTATAATTGCTTAACTTCAACTAATGTATCTAGCAACCGTAATTGTAATTGTAATTAGTTATTATTTAGTTGTTAAATGAATGTTATGTACTGTTTATCTAAAAGGGGAGGAATTGTTGTGTATGTCTCTTTAAGGGAATAACTGGTCTCAGACTGCAGTACCGGCAGTGACCATCCCTGTATAAAAGGCCCTGGCAGGCTTCTGTAGTTTCAGTTTCCAGATTGTCTCCATTCAGTAAAGACTTGTTAAACCAACTCCTGCATTCCGTGTCTCCATTAACACACGGATTTAATAATTCTGAAGTAACTGGATGGCTTGTGGGGGACAAAGCTTAGTCCCTGCTACCATGGATCACGATCCCTCTGTCAGTGGCAAGCACAGTAGCTGAGGAGTGCTACCCTGAGCCATGTGCTTCTACAAGAGTTGTAGTTGGGTGGACTCTAGGGGTATTAAAGGGGCACCTTTGCTGCCTCGATAGATCTATAGAGGGGTTCTGCAATACACTACCAAGCATGCATCCCACATAGTGCTGTGCCCTGCATAAATCTGCAATCCAAAAGGAATGGATATGGAGTTTCCCAAGAAGGTAGCCCCAGCTCCTCCGGAGATAGTGTGCATGGAGGGAAGCATTAGGAGGACCAGTGTTCAGAGGATTCCTCAGAAATGGCTGCGAGAGGCATCAGAACTCAAATAATGAATTAAATATTCTCCTCTGTTTAAGTGCCTCACTGTGTCACCACTGCCACTACTCCATTAACACCATCTTCAGATCAAGTTCAACTCTTTTCATTCAGAAAAGTTTGGAATCTTAGATCACAATTAGAACTTTCTGCCCCCTACCGGAACTTGCAATTCCTTATATGCTCCTCGGAAACGGCAGCGTCATGCAAGTTCCATTCTACTGGGACTTGGATCTGTTCACTACTCAAAGGGATGACTGGTCTAAAGGCTGCTTTAAGATCCTGAAAACCCTGAGAGACAACTGGAGAGAGGTTAGGACAATAGCAAAATACTGCATAGGCTGGAAATCTGAAATAACAACAGAAAATGCTGGAAACACTCAGGTCAGGCAGCATCCGTGGAGAGAGAAATAGAGTTAACGTTTCAGGTCTGTAACCCTTCTTCAGAACTGGAAAAAGTTTGAGATGTAACAGATTTTAACCAGGTGCAGAGGCTGGGAAAGTGGCGGGGAGTGGGGGGGGAGGAAAGAACAAAAGGGACGGTCTGTGATAGGGTGGAAGGCAGGAGTGATTCAATGTTGCAAATGGGGATGGCGGAATCATCAACAGCTGCTGCCTGAAAAAATAGGGGCAGAGGTTATGGTCTGAAATCGTTGAGCCCAGAAGACTGTAAAGTGCTTAATAGAAAGATGAGGTGCTGTTCCTCAAGCTTATGTTAAGATTCATTGAAACAGTGTAAGAGGTTGAGGACAGAGAGGTCAGAGTGGGAGTGGAGCGAAGAATTAAAGTGACAAGCAAACGGATGCTCGGGATTACCCTTGTGGACTCAACAGCGGTGTTCCACAAAGCGTTCACCCAATCAAACGCAGATTGGGTGACTGCTTTGCAGAACACCTCCGTTCAGTCCGTAAGGGTGACTCTGAGCTTCCGGTCATTTGTCACTTTAATTCTTCAATCCACTCTAACCCCTCTGTCCTCGGTCTCTTACACACTGTTCTAATGAAGCTCAACGTAAGCTCGAGGAACAGCGCCTCATCTCTCTATTAGGCACTTTGCAGCCTGCTGGACTCAACATTGAGTTCAACAAATTCAGACCATAACCGATTTTTTCAGGTGGCAGCTGCTGATGATTCTGCCATCCCCATTTGCAACATTTAATCACTCCTACCTTCCACCCTATCACAGACCGTCCTTTTTGTTCTTTCCTCCCCTCCCCCTTTCCCTGCCTCTGCACCTGCTTAAAATCTGTTACATCTCTCACTTTTTCCAGTTCTGACGAAGGGTCACAGACCTAAAACATTAAGGGGAAAAATTCGGTTGCTTTGCACCTCCCGTTAGCGAGGGCGCTAATGGGGCGCAAAGCAACTTGCGCCCAAGCGCGGTGATGTTTGCGCCGCTCGAGAAATTGACCAGACATTTTGCAGCAGCGCTAAACACTACTGCCACGATTTCCTCCGCCCGCAGATCGTGACGTCAGTCGAGCGTACAACGCCCCGGTAGCGCCCCGGACTGGATATTGAGTGGCGCTCCCTGCCTTTCTGCCTGCCACTAGCAATGACAGATTGAGGGGAACATTTTGCAGTCGGGAAGGGACTGGGGGAGCGCTATTTAAAGGCGGCCGCTTCCTGTCTTTTTTTGTCGGCGAAATTTTTGCACCACGCATTCTGTGAGAGAGAGAGAGAGACTTCTGGAGAGATTCATCACTGTGTGAAGGAGTTTTGGGTACTGAGCAGCACTTTGCAGGTTCAATTTGATTTGACCTTCCTTGCATCGATTTAGAAGAGACTATGGGGGCTGCACTCTGAGCTCTTTCCCTCGGCCTTTCCATTGTTCTTTCCAGCAGAATTGATGTACAGGTCTCTCCAGGCTGAGATTCAAGGCTGCAATGAGCAGGGTGTGGATGGAGAGCAAGATCGACCCTCCCCGGCACCAGTGTGTCTGTGTTCCATTGCTGACTGACATCATTTGAACTTCGCCAACGCTCTGAGGTAGCGCCTCGCTCTTCAGCGTTAGTGCCTTAAGAGAGGTGTGTAGCACCTGATTTAGCACGCAAATCGCCTCCAGGGACGATAGAAGCCAAGTTTGCAGTCGGAGGTGATAATTAGCGCCAGGCGCTAAAATTTGCGCCCGGCCAATAATTGCACCCCAAACGGGGCGATACCAAATTTCTCCCCCGAACTTTGTTTCTCTCTCCACAGATGCTGCCTGACCTGCTGAGTATTTTCAACATTTTCTGTTGTTATTTCAGATTTCCAGCATCTGCAATATTTTGCTATTGTCCTAACCTCTCTCCAGTTGTCTCTCTGATGTTATTAGAGGTTAGGACAAATTTCTTTACACATAGGGTTGTTGGAGTATGGAATGCTTTGCCACAGGGAGTGGTTGTGGCAGAAACTATTGCATTCTTTAAGGAAAAATTAGATAAATATTTTAAGCAAAGAAAGCTACAGAGCCATGGGCCAGTTTGATTAGTTCCGGATTGTTGTACAGTGGAGCCAGCACAGATATTATATAGGGCTGGATTTTGCCAGCCCTGGGGAGGCGGGACTGCCGGGAAAATGGCAGAATCCGGGGGCGGGTGCCCAACCCGCCTTCGTGCCATTTTGCCAGGAGGCGGGTAGCCGTCCCGCACCAGGTCCCATCTCCTTGGAGGTGGGAAGGGATTACAGCCACTTAACTGCCTGTTAACAGGTAGTTAACAGGCAGATAAGAGGATTATTCCCATTTTGCCCACATAAGTGCGGGCTTCCCGAAGGCTTCGAAACCCGCCAGGGTCACAGAGGCGAGTAGTGGGTCGGAGGGGTGCAAAAGTGCACTGTGAAGGTAAGTGATGGGTGCAAGTGTGGAGAGGTGAGTATGTGAAGTGAGTGTAAAGTGAGAGAAAATGTTTACTACCTTTGTTTCTTCCTGCAGGCTTCAATCGGTGGGTATGTGAAGAGTCTCGCATCTCACCGGCAGAGATGACAGATGGCCGTTGCATTCTCCACTGCAACAACTATCTAATTTCTGCAAAAGAAAGAGGTTTGATGAGGTCTTGAATTCAAGAACTCATCAAACTACAGGGAATGTCACTGACAGCTTCACAGAGCTGTCAAACGATGACGATGAAACGTCATACGCTGACGTTCTCTGTAACTGGCTTTCCCTTAATTGGCCGGGCTTAACAAGGTCAATCAAGGGAAAATAGTGTGGATTGGCCAGAAGTTGATGGAGGCGGGACTGAAACCCAACAAGTGGGAATCCCGCCTCCAAAAGCTCCCCATTGGCAAAATCCAGCCCTATGGACCAAATGGCTTCCTTCTATGCTTTAAACTTCTGGTTCTATAATGGGTGTAAGTACTGGGTCAGTAGAGTTTCTTTGGGGCCATGTGTTTTCTTGATTACCTTCAAAATCAGTATCTGTGGCAAACTTTCCCTCCTGCCACCCCAGATTTCCTTATTATAGTAAATAACCTGTCCTGTATTCTAGTGGGAGTCTAATTCCTGTGGGGTCCTAGCACCTATTCTAGCCCTGCCCCACCACAGGTTCAAACATACTGTCAATGAAGTACTGTACAAGGGTATGATTGTGGTTGAACCGTATAAACTAGGACTTCAGGTATGATTCAGACTCCCGAACACCCTGAATTTCGTTCCATCCCTTTGTGGTTCCAGATTCACTGCTACATTTCAACATTATATCATTTTTTTAAGTATACAATTCTGAAGGCAAGACAAGACACCTGTAAAATACATCAGCAGAGATTATGTACAAAATGACTTGACAAGTCATTAGATGACAACAGTTCCCACATATGGAATTGAACTTAGGTTAAGAACGTGAAAAAGGAAATGAAAAGCTTTGATTTTTTTCCCATTCTTTCAAGCAAGTACGGTATGCCTGAGATACACACGCATCTTTGTAACCAGATTAAACATGAATAGGCCACCCACCCTTTGCCACATAAACATGTGTTTATGAACTCCCTAAAGAGAAAGTATAAATCATACACTTACAGTATTAATAAATATTTATCAATGGAGGTAAAGAAAGGATCTGAAAATCATAGGAGAATGTTAACTCCCGGACGGTCGACCGGTGGAATACGCAGACAAATCGACCGGGAGGTGCGGCGGGAGACATTTTAACTGATGGGCGAGCTGCCAATCCTAAAAGGGTGTCCAGAGACAGCTCGTTGGGTTCGGGCTGGCGCAGTATCGGGAAGCTTGGGGCCAGCCGGCCAGCAGCAAGGTCATTCATTGGTTGGGGGGGGGGGGCGGGAGAGTCGGGAGGGTTTTGGGAACGTGGAAGGTGATAGCAGCCCAAACTATTTGTGGGATGCAGAGGAGCGTTCATGGCCCCACAAAAATAGTTTTTTTACTCATCTTGGAGGAGCCTGATTAGCATAAATTCATGAGTCAGATAGCTAGCTGGTGGCAGAAAAAGAGCAAGCAGTAAGTGGGCTGCTTTGATTTTAACTCGGTTTCCGCTGGGTGGAGGGAGTGCAAATCCCCCCTCATGTCGCTGCAAAATCTTTCCAAGGGAAAGTCATAAATATATCTAAACAGAGGAGACCAATTATGACAGCAAAATGTTATGGTTAATAGCACCATGAATCTCCTGAATATGTGCTCTGTGACCGTGCCTTGAATTTATTCTTAGATTACCTGATCTTATTTTAAAGTTAACACTGCTGAAATATGTTATATGTATGATGCCTGCTGAGTATTCCATAAACGTTTGCTCCCATAAACACCATGTAAGCCAAATGTAGCTCTCCATCAATTTATAAACCAGTGTACAATTCTGAAAAGATACATGTAATACCCACTGGAAATGTTATGTACGCTAAGTATGGTTATCAATCTTTAACTTAAACACTGTATTATCATTGTTATAAATTCCTGGGTTAAAGTTGCCCATGTGAAGGTACGGCAAGAACTTTTAAGGACACAATGTGACTAAGAGCAGACTTTCCATAATTCTGCACCAGTATCAACTGTTGCAGACAGTGAGGCTGCGCAGTCTCCAGGCAGAAACCCCAGGAGGAAGGGGTGGAGTCGGGTTTTTAAAAGAGCGAGGCCCGAGAGCGCGAGCAGAGCCCGCCAGTTTAAAAGAGCGAGAGCGGGAGCAGAGCCCGCCAGTTTAAAAGAGCGAAGCCCGAGAGCGGGAGCGACTGGAAGAGGACGGGAGCTCTGAAAAGAGGGCTCAGGAGGCAAATGGCTGCCGCATCCCGTCCCGAGCTTCCAAACTCGGCCGCCGCCCTTCGTATTAGTAGCTCTGCATCCAGAACTCAAAGTGGGATTCAGTGATCGTGAAGAGAATTCAACGAAGGGGTTCGGAGTCGTAAGTCTTGCAGACATTATACATACCATGAGCTCCAACTTAAGCGCGCCAACGAAAGAGTGCACTCGAATTTGGACACAGGGACAGATTCTCCTTTGAATCCATATAAATGGAGAATGTATGTTTATTATGTCTAGATTCATTCTAATGTATGCAAATGTCTAATTTAGGTCATTGACCCGTAATCTTCTTATACTGTCTGACGTTAAAACTATAAAGTAAGATAATTAGAATTAAGCCATTGTAGTAGTGATCTCCTTACTGGACTATAGAATACTGTCTACAACAGAGACCACATCTCACATATATCTAGAGAACTGTGAAGGGGTTACATTTTGGGGGTTCATCCGGGATTGTGGTCTATTTATGTCAGTAAACTAACAGTATTGAATGCTCATTGCTAAGAGAGTGGTTTGTGGTTTCTACTGGGCTGTTTGAGCATAAAAGATGGATGTTATTGAGGTTGAAGCTTGGTGCAAACGGAAGCAGATAGCTACTACCCATGCCATTGTGCTGAATGGTGTTGCTAATGATGACCCTGATGATGTCTCGCTAAGGGCTCTGAATTGTGTCAAAGCCTTTTGAGCGCTGCTTGGATACAGCTACCAAGAAGCAGTTTGTGTTGATCCAGACATCAGAGAACCTGAGAGGTCATGGTTTACCTGAGGCAGTTGGGCTTTCTGAAGAGGCTGGTCCCTGGCCAGTTCAGTTTGTCCCTATTACTACTAAGGAAGAAGGAGGGTTTCAGACCAAGTTGTTGTCATTCTTGAGACAAGAAGGAAAGACTGTTGCTGATGTCAAAGGTCTGATAGGTCCTTCGGCCCTGGATATGAACACTCAGTTGGTCAGTGCCATTAGTTCTCTGGTGGATAAATGCACCAATCTGCCCTTCGAGGCTCAGGGATACCGTAAGCTCCGTATGTTCTCAGGAGTGAGACCAACTCCCAGTGGGGAAGAGGAGTACGACGCCTGGGCTGAGCAGACCCTGCCTCTGCTAGAGGAATGGCAGTGCAGTGACAATGTGAAGAGGCAGAGAATAGTAGAAAGCCTTAAGGGTCCTGCTGCTGACATAGTAAGATTCTTAAAGGCGCAGAACACCTCTGCTACTTCCTTTGACTACATGCAAGCTCTAGAAACTGCCTTTGGAACTACTGAAACCATTTCAGATTTGATGGTCAGATTCAGAAGCACATTCCAGTGTGAGGGAGAGAAGCTGTCCAGTTATCTGCTGAGAATAGACAAACTGCTGCATTGTATGTTACGGAAAAGAGGGATTGAGTTGCCTGAAATGAATCGGTTCCGCATTGAACAGGTTGTGCGAGGTGCATTGCTCGAAGACGTGACTGCTCTTCGCATACGCATGACCCATAAGTTGCGAGATCCACCTACCTTCACTGAGCTGCTAAGGGAAGTCAGAGAGGAGGAGGATATGCTTCAGGCCCGGAATGTAGCAAAGAGTGCTGTGATGTCCAAGCTTGTGACTCCTGTTACAGTTCCTACTCCTAAGGGTGATGTCAACCCTGAGATGGAACAGCTGAAGAAGGAAATAAATGTCATGAGAGCCGAGATGGCATATTTTCGGTCTAAGCCCATCACAGAAAGGGATGACGCACGGGTGCAAAAGGTTGAACACCCTGCGAAGTCTAACAGCAAAATGAATGATTCCTCTAAAGGATATCCCCATGAAGGAGATAGACCTAGAGTCTTTTGTTATAACTGTGGAAAGGATGGACATTTCAAGCGAGAATGTAGAGGTGAGGAAAATCTAAAAAAAGTAAACGACCGTCTCATAAAACTTACCAAGAAGTCGGGAAACTACAAAGGGGCACAGTAACGGAATGGCCTGCTGTCCCTGTAGTTAAGACACGTTCCGCTAAGTGCAATAATAGACGAGGGGATATGAAAGACATCATACCTGAAGGTTTAGTAGGGCCGAGTTCTGCTGTATCAATACAGGTTGAAGGCATTTATACTAAAGCTATCCTCGACACGGGTTCTCAGGTTACCATACTGTACAGATCCTTCTATGACCGATACCTGATGCATTTGCCGTTAACCCCAATCAGTCTTCTGCAGATCTGGGGCCTTAGTCCTGCTGATTACCCATATGATGGCTATTTGTCGCTGAGGTTGGAGTTCTTGGAAGCTGATGTAGGGACCACTGAGACCATTGATGCACTTGTGTTGGTTTGCCCTGACCCCATGGTGAAAGGTGAGGTTTCCATACTGGTTGGCAGTAATACACCCATAGTGAGACGACTCCTGACAAGCTGCAAAGAGCAGGGAGGTGAAAACTTCTTGAGCACCAGACACATTCACCCTGTTTTCAAAAAGGCTTTTGAGAAACTGCCTGAACTTTCTTCCGACGTAGATGATAGCAAAAGAGGAACTGTGTGGTACGTTCGAGCCAAACCTATCACCCTGCGTCCTGGAGGAGTGGCTAGAATCCCTGGGATACCAAAATTCCCTGGAACGCCAGGTACTGAAGCCATTCTGATAGAGTCACCTGATGATCCTGCAGAAGAGTCACGGTTTCCAAATGAGCTTCTGGTGAGACCAGAGTTGCAGACCCCGACAGCTGTGATGTCAAGGAGAGTTACAGTGACCGTGAGGAATATGTCAGGCAAAGGAATCACATTGAGGAAAGGAATGCCGATTGCGCATGTTTCCTGTAAATGTACTGTCGTCACATGTGAAGGAAGAGTCCAAAGTTAACTCAACCGGAGATCTGACACCCTCCTCCTTCAACTTTGGAGATTCATTCGTTCCTAAAGAATGGAAGGACTGATTAGTCAGGAAGATGATGGAGCGGAGAGGAGTTTTCTCTACTCATGAGTTTGATGTTGGTTGTAATAAGAGTACTCACCATTCTATCAGAATTACCGAGGATAAACCCTTTCGGGAGAGGTCTCGACGGCTGGCACCAGCTGACATCGAAGCAGTGAGACAGCACCTGTTGCAGTTAAAAGAAGCTGAGATCATTACCGAGTCCAGGAGTCCTTATGCATCTCCTATAGTGGTGGTGAGGAAAAAGAACGGAAAGATTCGGATGTGTGTGGACTTTAGGACGCTTAACAGACGTACTATTCCCGACCAATACACCGTTCCAAGAATTGAGGATGCACTGGCTTGTCTTAATGGAAGCAAGTGGTTCAGTGTGTTGGATCTCAGAAGTGGATACTACCAAATACCGATGAGTGAATCGGACAAAGAAAAGACAGCCTTTATATGCCCAGTTGGGTTCTACCAATTTGAAAGGATGCCACAGGGAGTTTCAGGCGCTCCAGTAACTTTTCAAAGAATAATGGAACAAACAGTTGGGGACATGAACTTGCACGAAGTATTGGTGTACTTGGATGATATCATTGTGTTTGGGGCAACCCTTGAAGAACACGAAGCTCGGTTGCTGAAAGTGCTTGGTCGCCTGGAGGATGAAGGTCTCAAGCTATCATTGGACAAGTGTCAGTTTTGCCAAACATCCGTGTCCTATGTGGGGCATATTGTATCACAGGATGGAGTAGCCATAGATCCATCCAAGATCGAAGCTGTTACCACATGGCCCAAACCGAACACAGTGACTGCCTTGCGGTCATTTCTTGGGTTCTGCGGATATTACAGGCGCTTTGTGCAGGATTACTCCAAAGTGGCCCATCCTCTGAATCAGCTGCTGGCTGGTTACCTCCCACCAGCCGAGAGGAAGAAAAAGGCTAAAGGTAAAGAGAACAAGGACTACTTCTAACCCTGAGCCTTTTGGTGTTAGATGGGATGAGAAATGCGAAGAGGCCTTCCACACCTTAAATCAAAGTCTTACTCAAGCCTCCGTGTTGGGTTTTGCAAACCCACAGCTGCCATATGTGCTACACGTGGATGCCAGTCAAGAAGGGTTGGGTGGTGTGTTGTATCAGGACCAAGGAGCAGGACTGAGACCTGTAGCGTTCATCGGTCGCAGTCTTACGCCATCAGAGCGTAACTACCCAGCTCATAAGCTAGAATTCTTGGCGTTGAAGTGGGGGGTGGTGGATAAGCTGCAGGATTATCTGTATGGAGCGAAGTTTGAAGTGAGGACAGACAATAATCCATTAACCTATGTGTTGACTTCGGCAAAACTTGATGCCACCGGCCACCGCTGGCTTGCTGCACTATCTGCTTACGACTTTAGTCTCAGGTACAGACCTGGGAACCAGAACATTGACGCAGATGCTCTGTCTCGTCACCCACACTACCAGAAACCAGAGTGGAAAGATGTTGCTTCATCAGATGTGAAAGTAATGTGTCAGATGTCCGTGGTATCTGGACCAAAGAATTCATTTCATGCCCGAGAGATTGACCACTTGGGAGCGTCAATGCATGCTGTTCCCCAGGCATTTTGCAACCTTTCCAGTTTGGATGTACAAAACTTACCCATGTTGTGTTCATCTGAAATATCCAAAGCACAACAGGAGGATCCCTGTATTCATGAGGTGTTTTCAGCTCTCCGTCTGGGTGATATTACACAGATCGACAAATCAAAACATCCTGACTGTCGTCTGCTCCTAAGAGAATGGGACCACTTGGAAATTAAAGAGGGAGTATTGTGTAGAATCACTCACCCACCCACTAAACCATGTCATTCACAGTTGGTCCTGCCTGAAAAGTACAGGGAAATAGTGATGAAGTCTTTGCATGATGACGCAGGTCATCTGGGAGTAGATAAGACCTATGGGTTGGTCAAGGACAGATTCTATTGGCCGCGTATGAAGTCTGCAGTTGAGGAGTTCTGCAAGTCCTGTGCACGCTGTGTCCAGAGAAAGACTTTACCTAAAAGAGTTGCTCCTCTGTTTCACATGCAAAGTGATGGACCTCTAGACCTTGTCTGTATGGATTTTCTGTCCATCGAACCCGATTCCAGCAATACCGCAAATGTCTTGGTCATTACAGATCATTATACTCACTAAGCCCAAGCTTTTCCCACAAAGGATCAGAAAGCATCCACCGTTGCCAAAGTGTTGTGGGAGAAATACTTCATCCACTATAGACTGCCAAAGCGAATACACAGTGATCAAGGTAGAGACTTTGAAAGTAGACTTATACATGAGTTGTTGTCCATGCTCGGGATTGAGAAGTCAAGAACAACTCCATACCATCCTCAGGGAGATCCTCAACCTGAGCGGTTTAACCGTACTTTGTTAGACATGCTTGGAACGCTGGATTCAAAGCGAAAGAACAAGTGGAGTCGGCACATTGGACATCTTGTTCATTCTTATAATTGTACCCGAAATGACGCTACTGGTTTTTCACCGTACTACCTCATGTTTGGACGTGAAGCGAGGATGCCGGTGGATTTGTGTTTCGGAGTATCCAGTGATGGCACATCACAGAGAACTTACCTCAAGTATGTATCTGACATGAGAAAGGAATTGCAAGCTGCTTATGAACTTGCTGAGTCTGTTTCTGCCAAACAGAATAAAGGAAATACGCAGAGGTATGACCAGAAGATCCATTTTTCCCAACTCATGCCTGGTGACTGAGTTCTCATACGGAACCTAGGACTTCAAGGGAAACATAAGTTAGCAGACCGCTGGGCTTCTACACCTTACATTGTTGAAAGTCAAATGTCACAACTACCTGTGTTTCGGCTAAAACCTGCAGGTGGGAATGGACCCATAAAAATACTGCACCGGAATCATATCCTGTCATTGGGACAGCAAGTGCGTCTGGATCCGCCAGCGGATAATGAGCCGACACCTAGTAGGAGAACCCTGCAGAGAAGAAGGAGGAAAAAAACGAGAAACCAGGAAAACTTTGTTCCAGAAAACAGAAAACCCATGACGCAGTGTGTGGATCATGAGGAACCTGATGAGTCGGAAGATGAAGAATGGGATCTATGGTACGACCTCCCAGAAAGACGCATAAGACAGAATCTGGATGAATTGTCTGAACCATTTAGCTCAGACTTGGACATGGTCTGGGAAGAACCAGATGCTTCCGAGAAGGAGATAAAAGAGACTGAAAGGCATGATAACAAAGGAACCAACGCCTCCAGCGTGGTTGAAGGAACTGAAGACCGGGTATCCGAAATAAGGAGCTCACAGCGAGTTAAGAAGGTTCCTGAAAGATTGACATACAGTACACTAGGAGTGCCAAGTGTAATGATAGCCCCTACGGTTCGATATGTTACCTCCCTTTATACATGGTTGGGAAGCATGCAACCACTTATGTGTAAAGTTAATTAGTCATGGGGACATGCCTATATTTGGTAGGGGGGAGTGTAATACCCACTGGAAATGTTATGTACGCTAAGTATGGTTATCAATCTTTAACTTAGACACTGTATTATCATTGTTATAAATCCCTGGGTTAAAGTTGCCCATGTGAAGGTACGGCAAGAACTTTTAAGGACACAATGTGACTAAGAGCAGACTTTCCATAATTCTGCACCAGTATCAACTGTTGCAGACAGTGAGGCTGCGCAGTCTCCAGGCAGAAACCCCAGGAGGAAGGGGTGGAGTCGGGTTTTTAAAAGAGCGAGGCCCGAGAGCGTGAGCAGAGCCCGCCAGTTTAAAAGAGCGAGAGCGGGAGCAGAGCCCGCCAGTTTAAAAGAGCGAAGCCCGGGAGCGGGAGCGACTGGAAGAGAAGAGGACGGGAGCTCTGAAAAGAGGGCTCAGGAGGCAAATGGCTGCCGCATCCCGTCCCGAGCTTCCAAACTCGGCCGCCGCCCTTCGTATTAGTAGCTCTGCATCCAGAACTCAAAGTGGGATTCAGTGATCGTGAAGAGAATTCAACGAAGGGGTTCGGAGTTGTAAGTCTTGCAGACATTATACATACCATGAGCTCCAACTTAAGCACGCCAACGAAAGAGTGCACTCGAATTTGGACACAGGGACAGATTCTCCTTTGAATCCATATAAATGGAGAATGTATGTTTATTATGTCTAGATTCATTCTAATGTATGCAAATGTCTAATTTAGGTCATTGACCCGTAATCTTCTTATACTGTCTGACGTTAAAACTATAAAGTAAGATAATTAGAATTAAGCCATTGTAGTAGTGATCTCCTTACTGGACTATAGAATACTGTCTACAACAGAGACCACATCTCACATATATCTAGAGAACTGTGAAGGGGTTACATACATTTAAAAAGATTCAGGAGGCATAAAAGTAATAGCTCCTCGTTTCCTTATATTTTAAACTTTTACAGAATAGATGCACCAACTGGTGGTGAAATCCATTTGGTTTTATGACAGGACTGCGCAAAATATTTTTCTGTTATAAATGTGTTTCTTTCTGTTTATAAAATGGTGAGATATGAAGAACAGAAGAGCTTGGAAAGGGCTCATTGACTGATTGTTAATGTCTGGAATATGGGTGTTAAAGATTATTGCATAGAAACAGTCAGTGATTTCTGTAACATCATAACAATTTGAAGAGGGTGATATTATCTTCTACTCAAACCTGCCACCCATGCGAATGGAGATGAAGCTGTAAGTCTCAGCAGCTTGTATCAGTTTCAGCACAGCACTATTGTGTTGTGACAACTGTCAGTAACAGTGATCAGCTGACCCATTATCAGCAGTCATTTAACCTCCAACAGTGGCTTCAGTTCCCCATCCTATAGCAGTGCTCCCACTAGCAATTGTCAATACATTCCCACTGACAGTCCTGAACTCCCCCCACCATTACCTCTAGAAAGCATGCCCAGCCTAACAGTCGTCGGTGATGAGAGCCTTCAGCCAAAACGTCACCCAATGCTAGGCCATGCATTGAAATGAGTGAACTTACAGCTGACAAGTCAGATGTAACTTAGCAGAAAATTTTACAAGACTCTGCTCCTAGGAAAATCAGGAGTGTCATAAATCAGGGAACATTGACCTTTGTGCCCGATTTAATGAACCATGCTCTTCCATCGAGTGAGACTCCAGGTCAGGAACAGAGTTTTGCACAATGTAGCTTTGAATTCCTTATCTGTGCGAGCCCTCGGGCGCAAAACTGGGCTCAGTAGAGCCTGTTGTTTGGGCGCTACAGGTGCCATTTGCGGACCAAAATGGCGTCCACTGCGCGCACGCACACTTCTGCCACGAATAGCGCCGGACGGTATCTTGGTGAGCGCATCAGCGCACATGTATATAACATCCACTGAAAGTCTGCAGAGCAGGCAGATCATGCCATAAATCAATGTGCAACGCTGATTTGACACCAGCATGCCATTTTGGAGCTGAAAACTCCAGCCTACAGGGAGAGGTGTGGCCATTGTTTAAAAAGGGAGAAAGGGATAGACCAAGTAATTACAGGCCAGTCAGCCTAACCTCGGTAATGGGCAAATTATTGGAAAAAATTCCGAGGGACAGTATTAATCGTCATTTAGAAAGGCACGGATTAATCAAGGACAGTCAGCATGGATTTGTTAAGGGAAGGTCATGTCTGACTAACTTGATTGACCCTCCTTGTAACCTCCTCAAAATATTCAATGAGGGTAGTGAGTTTGATGTAGTCTACATGGATTTTAGCAAGGCTTTTGACAAGGTTTCACATGGCAGACTGGTCAGAAAAGTAAAAGCCCATGGGATCCAAGGGAAAGTGGCAAGTTAGATCCAAAATTGGCTCAGTGGCAGGAAGCAAAGGGTAATGGTTGATGGGTGTTTTTGTGACTGGAAGGCTGTTTCCAGTGGGGTTCCGCAGGGCTCAGTACTAGGTCCCTTGCTTTTTGTGGTATATATCAATGACTTAGACTTCAATGTGGGGGGCATGATTAAGAGGTTTGCAGATGATACAAAAATTGGCCATGTGATTGATAGTGAGGAGGAAAGCTGTAGACTGCAGGAAGATATCAATGGACTGGTCAGGTGGGCAAATGGAATTCAATCCGTAGAAGTGTGAGGTAATGCATTTGGGGAGGGCTAACAAGACAAGTGACTACACAATAAATGGTAGGATACTGAGAAGTGTACAGGAACAGAGGGACCTTGGAGTGCATGTGCACAGATCCTTGAAGGTAGAGGACAGGTAGATAAGATGGTTAAGAAGACATACGGGATACTTTCCTTTATTAGCTGAAGCATAGAATATAAGAGCAGGGAGGTTACGCTTGAACTGCATAAAACACTAGTTAGGCCACAACTAGTGTATTGTGTACAGTTCTGGTTACCACATTACAGGAAAGATGTGATTGCACGAGAGAGGGTACAGAGGAGATTTACGAGGATGTTGCCAGGACTGGAGAATTTTAGCTATGAGGAAAGATTGGATAGGCTGGGGTTGTTTTCTTTGGCACAGAGGAGGCCGAGGGGATTCTTAATTGAGGTGTATAAAATTATGAGGGGCCTAGATAGAGTGGATAGGGAGGACCTATTTCCCTTAGCAGAAAGGTCAATAACCAGGGGCCATAGATTTCAAGTAATTGGTAAGATTAGAAGGGAGTTGAGGAGAATGTTTTTCACCCAGAGGATGGTGGGGGTCTGGAACTCACTGCCTGAAAGGATAGTAGAAGCAGAAACCCTCATCGCATTTAAAAAGTACTTGGATATGCACTTGAAGAGCCGTAACCTACAAGGCTATGGACCAAGAGTTGGAAAGTGGGATTAGACTGGATGGCTCTTTTTCGGCCGGCACAGACAAGATGGGCCAAATGGCCTCCTTCTGTGCTGTAAATTTCTATGATTCTATGGTTGCTGAAGCGCCGCCCCGGGGGAGTGGCTGTGGCTCCATGGAGAACGAGCCTGTTGTCCTCTCTCAGGATGACAGCATTCGTCTTCCCAGCACTGCCACTCCCGCAGTGCCCTTGCTGTTGCCTGTCAGCCAGCCCAGCTCATACTGCTGCTGTCCATACCAAGATGGTGCAATCTGCAGCCGAGCCTTCCCCATTGAAAGTCAACAGCCTTCCACCAGCCCCTCATAATTTTATATACCTCAATTAGGCCTCCCCTCCTCCTCCACTGTTCCAAAGATAAAATCCTAGTAATATGTTGGATAACAGATTGCTGGACTGCTGTGACACTCTGCAGTCATAGAGACATAACGGCACAGAAGGAGGCCATTTGGCCCATCGCGTCCGTGCTGGCTCTCTGCAGAGCAATCCAGTGAGTCCAATTCCCCCACTCTATCCCCGTAGCCCTGCAAGTTTATTCCCCTCAAGTGCCTATCCAGCCTCCCCTTGAAAACAAGTGTGTTTGCTTCCACCACTTCCGTCGGCAGCGAGTTCCAGGTCCTCGCCACTCACTGCGTAAAAAAGCTTTTCCTCGCATTCCCCCTGTATCTCTTGCCCAAAACTTTAAATCTGTATCCACTAGTCCTTGTACCATCAATTAGTGGGAACAGCCTTTCCCCGTCTAGCCTATCCAAACCCATCATAATCTTGTACACCTCCATCAAATCACCCCTCAACCTCCTTTGCTCTAATGAAAACAAATCCAGCTTCTCCAACCTGTCCTTGTAGCTAAGATCCCCCATCCCCGGAATCATTCTGGTAAATCTCCTCTGCACCCTCTCAAGGACTTTCACATCCTTCCTAAAGTGTGGTGACCAGAACTGGATGCAATACTGCAGTTGTGGCCTAACCAGCGCTTTATAAAGATTCAGCATAACTTCTCTACTTTTGTAGATGTAATAGCAGAGCACTTGGAAAACAGTGACAGGATCGAACAAAGTCAATATGGATTTACAAAAGGTAAATCGTGCTTGACTAATCTACTGGAATTTTTGAGGATGTAACTGGTAGAATAGATAAGGGAGAACCAGTGGATGTGGTGTATTTGGACTTTCAGAAGGCTTTCGATAAGGTCCCGCTAAGAAATTAGCATGTAAAGTTAAAGCACATGGGATTGGGGGCAAGGAACTGGCTGGCAGACAGGAAGCAAAGAGTTGGAATAAACAGCTCTTTTTCCGAGTGGCAGGCAGTGACTAGTGGGGTACCGCAGGGATCGGGGCTAGGACCACAGCTATTCACAATATATATTAATGATCTAGACAAGGGAACTAGATGTAATATCTCCAAGTTTGCAGACGACACAAAGCTGGGTGGGCGAGTGTGCTGTGAGGAGGATGCCGAGAAACTCCAGCATGATTTGGACAGGTTGGGTGATTGGGCAGATATATGGCAGATGCAGTATAATGTGGATAAATGCGAGGTTATCCACTTTGGTGGCAAAAACAGGAAGGCAGATTATTATCTGAATGGCAGTAGATTGGGAGAAGGGGAAGTGCAACGAGACCTGGGTGTTCTTGTGCACCAGTCGCTGAAGGTAAGCGTGCAGGTGCAGCAGGCGGTTAAGAAGGCAAATGGTATGTTGGCCTTTGTAGTGAGAGGATTTGAGTACAGGAACAAGGATGTCTTGCTGCAGTTGTACAGGGCCTTGGTGAGACCACGCCTTGAGTATTGTGTGCAGTTTTGGTCGCCTTATCTGAGGAAGGATGTTCTTGCCATGGAGGGATTGCAGCGAAGATTCACCAGACTGATACCTGGGATGGCAGGAATGACGTATGAGGAGAGATTGGGTTGATTGGGCTAATACTCGCTGGAGTTTAGAAGAATGAGAGGGGATCTCATTGAAACTTATAAAATTCTAACAGGACTAGACAGACTAGATGCAGGAAGGATGTTCCCGATGGCGGAGGAGTCCAGAACCAGGGGTCACAGTCTAAAGATAAGGGGTAAGCCATTTAGGACAGAGATGAGGAGGAATTTCTTCACCCAGAGAGTGGTGAACCTGTGGAATTCTCTACCACAGAAGGCAGTTGAGGCCAATTCATTAAATATATTCAAGAAGGAGTTAGATATATTTCTTAAGGCTAAAGGGATCAAGGGATATGGAGAGAAGGCAGGGACAGGGTACTGAGTTTGGATGATCAGCCATGATCTCATTGAATGGCAGAGTAGGCTCGAGGAGCCGAATGGCCTACTCCTGCTCCTATCTTCTATGTTTCTATGTACTCAATACCTCTATTTATGAAACCCAAGATTCCATATGCTTTGCTAACCACTCTCTCAATGTGTTCTACCACCTTCTGGGACCTATACACATTAACTCCCAGGTGTCTCTGCCCTTACATACTCTTTAAAACTGTGCCATTGAGTGTATATTGCCTCTCCCTGTTCCTTCTGTCAAAATGCATCACTTCTCTGTATTAAATTCCATCTGCCACTTGTCTGCCCATTTTGCTAGCCTTTCTATGTCCTGTTGCAGTCGATTGGTATTATCCTCACTGTTTGCCACACCCCCAAGTTTGGTGTCATCGGCAAATTTAGAAATTCCACTTTTTATTCTAATATCCAGGTCATTTATATATATCAAAAAAAGCAGTGGCCGCAGCACTGACCCCTTGGGGAACACCACTGTCTACCATCCTCCAGTCTGAAAAACAGCCATTTACTACAACTCGCTGTTTTCTGTCCTTAAGCCAATTCCTTATCCAAGCTGCCACTGACCCACCTATTCCATGAGCCTCAATTTTGTTAACCAACCTTCTATATGGTACTTTGTCAAACGCATTCCGAAAATCCATGTAGACAACATCCATTGCATTCCCTTCATCAATCCTCCCTATTACTTCGTCAAAACATTCAATTAGATTAGTCAAACACGATCTGCCTTTTACAAATCCGTGTTGGCTCTCCTTAATTAGCTAAAACCTCTCCAAGTGCCCGTTAATTTTTTCCTTGATTATTGTTTCTAAAACTTTACCCACCACTGATGTTAAACTGACCAGCCTATAGTTACTAGGACCATCCTTACACCCTTTCTTGAACAATGGTGTCACATTTGCCACTTTCCAATCCTCAGGCACCTCCCCCGCATCTGTTGAATGATGTCAGGCTAACTGGTCTGTAGTTCCCCATTTTCTCTCTCCCTCCTTTCTTAAATAGTGGGGTTACATTTGCTACCTTCCAATCCATGGGAACCGTTCTAGAATCTATGAAATTTTGGAAAATGACAACCAATGCATCCACTATCTCTATAGCCAACCCTTTCAAAACCCTAGGATATAGGCCGTCAGGTCCAGGAGATTTATCGGCTTTCAGTCCCATTAATTTCTCCAGTACTACTTTTGTTACTAATACTAATATCTTTCAGTTCCTCATTCTTGCTAGACCTTTGGTTGTCCACTATTTCCAGGAAGTTTTTTGTGTCGTCTTCTATGAAGACAGACACAAAGGGCTGGATTTTCATTTAGGTGCGGGTTGGTGTCATGTAATCCGCATTTCGTGTTATCCACCCGAATCTAAATGATGTCGGAGATTGATGCAATTTTAACTTAATTGTCCAATTGATTTCCAACGTGTGGGAACCCTTGGCAATTGAGTTTCTCCTGACTGAAAGTTGCCTCCGATGACGTCATCATTGCTGCTGCATTTAAGGTCTACAGCAAGCCTTGCTTCTTCTGCAGACTGCCAAGCTTTTTGACTGTGGAGTGAGGGGGACCTGGAGGCACCATCGTGTTTCCCACTAGGCGTGTTTCATGTGGGAAAAGGGTTAAATTCACAAGGGCCTTTCAAAATAGGATTATAGAGGCTATTTAGTGCTTGTTAAGGGCCTTAATGACCTATCCCACCTGTTGGAGGCGGGACGGAGTCGGGACCATTAGACACGACTGAGTTAAAGTTGCTCGGAGTCGGGAACTGGCGGGGGGGGGGTCCCGACTGCCAGTTTTCGCAATTTTAACCCCCCACACACCTCCAATCACGCCTCCACAGCCCAATGAAAATCCTGGCCAAAGTATTTGTTTAATTTCTCTGCCATTTCCTTACTCCCCATTATAATTTCTACTGTCTCAGCCTGTAAGGAACCTACATTTACTTTCGCTAATCTTTTCCTTTTTATATACCTATAGAAGCTTTTACAGTCTGTTTTTATGTCTCTCGCTAGTTTACTCTCATATTCTATTTTCCCTTTATCAATTTTTTGGTCCTCCTTTGCTGAATTCTAAAATCCTCCCAATCCTCAGGCTTACTACTCTTTTTGGCAGCATTGTAAGCCTCTTCCTTTGATCTAATAATATCTTTAACTTCTCTTAGCCACGGTTGGACCACTTTTCCAAGGGGGTTTTGTGCCTTAAAGGAATGTATATTTGTTGTAAATGATGTATTAATTCTTTAAATGGAAGCCATTGCTCGTCCACTGTCATACCTTTTAATGTAGTTTCCCAATCTACCTTGGCCAACTCGCCCCACATACCTACATACAGTAGTTTGCTTTTTTAGATTTAAAACCCTAGTTTCAGATTTAATTAAGTCACTTTCAAACTCAATATAAAATTCTATCACATTATGGTCACTCTTCCCTAAAGGCCCCTTTACTACAAGGTTATTAATTAACCCTTTCTCATAGGCCCCTTTGAACACTGTAATCCACAGCCGTGATGGCAGCAGTCTGAGCTTGCATGACAGCAGTCTGAGCTTCCACTGCAGCACTCAGACATTGTGTGGCTGCTGCTTGTGCTGCAATGGAAGTTGCAACATCAGATGTTGCATCATGGTTGGGTCCACAAGTGTGTTGATGGACCTGGCTACCAGTTTCATGCTGGAAAGATGGACTCCAAGTTCTGTGCAAAGCCCTGTACCAAGTTGGTGTTGGGCTCCTCCATGCTCCTTGACATTGCACGCAGGCTTTCTGGCAGGCTTCCCAGTGCACAAAGCATGTGCATACCAATCAGCGTTCTTCTGTAGGTTTCCCCATCAAAGTCCTCATCTGAGTCCTCTGCAGCGGAATCTGTGTGCGACCTCGCCCTCCGGCAAGCTGGCACCTACACTTTCCTTGCCCCCTGCCCTCGGTGCAGCACACAACTGGAGGCACAAGAGAGGGACGTGTGTCAGTGAGTGTTGTGCAATGTGTTTGGGCGATGTGGCTGTCATGGTTGAAGAGCTGGCAGTGTGTGCAAGCTGTGAGATGTGGTTTTGAGGCTTGCAGCAGTGCTAAGTGTGTGAGGATGAGGTGAAGCATATGGATGTTAGGTATAAGTCCTGATTGGTAGAGATGGTTGGTAGGTGAGTGATGGGGTTGTGGTGTATTGAGTAGTATGTGAGGCTAGTGGTCCAGTTGGTAGGATATGACATTTGAAGTTGCATTCACTGACCTTGGCCACTTGTGTGAGGTCATTGAACTTCTTGTGGCACTGCATCCAGGTCCTCGGGGCTTGACTCCTGGCATTGACCTCCACAGCTATCTGCTCCCCCTGCCTTTTGATATATGTCTTTAATATATTTCTGAATTAACACTATGCTCCAGTTAACAATATCTCACTGCTCAGCTTTCAGTGTGTGGAAAAGTCAGTCATTCCTAATATGCCATGGTGTGGAGATGCCGGAGTTGGACTGGGGTGGACAAATGTAAGAAATCACACAACACCAGGTTATAGTCCAACAGCTTTATTTGAAATCACAAGCTTTCGGAGCGCTGCTCCTTCTTCACCCGAAGGAGCAGCACTCCGAAAGCTTGTGATTTCAAATAAAGCTGTTGGACTATAACCTGGTGTTGTGTGATTTCTTACATTCCTAATATGAAGCATTTAAAAAAAATATATAAATGTTAGTTTCAGAAATGTTTAAATGTCAGGAGTCTAACATTGATTCTCATCCACAAAAATGGGTTTGCTTCAATTGCTTAATGTTTCTCCTCCAAATCCCCAAAGCCAGTCAGCCTTTTAGCTCTCAGCATCTTTTTCAAGTTCTTTGGGTTTTCTAATCCCTTTACACCTCCATCTCATCCAGCATTTCATCTCTGTCACCTTGCATCTTCTTAAAGTTCTATTTGCGTCATCGCAGCCTCTTGACATTTCTTCTCTAAGTGAAGAGTGAGTGCAGCCCGTGATGGTGTGACAAATATTTATCTCCTGTCAGTCACTCTCATAGCAATCCTTTCAAGAACCTTTTCAAATCGAGGTCTGTATAGAGGTGAGTGCTCCAATAAGTTGTAATGTACAGTCAGCCTGTGCAATTTAAACTGAGTGACATGTCCTTTTCCCTCACTGTCTGTTTCATTGTGAATTATACTTTGCATATAAATTGCGTTCATGACAGATTTGTGATTATTTTCTAAATTGGTCTTTGCCCATATGGCACCACGATTTTGCAAAACAAATTCCATGACAAATTTAAGATTTTAAATGAGGAAATTGTAGATAAAACAATTATTATAGATCTTCCTTAGACCAATATCTTTGGGAGCTATATCAAAAATATATTAGGGTGGAGGAGACAAAGGGCATGTTTTATATTGTTTTCATATAAGTGATGAAGCCCCAGATACTGTAAATGTATATTCTAAAAATGTTCATGGCATATTAAAAATTATATTATAATCAGGGTGTGACGCAAGACTTTGAAGAAAAATAACTTTAAAAAAATCAACAAAAGATGATGGTACTTCCAAACATGTTAACTCTCTGAAGACTGCGAGAGCATTTTTGTAACCAAATAAATTAATAAATACACTGGGCCGGTTTTTTCTGTAGAAATAACGGTGAGGCAATCAGCGCTCACCGTTATTAAAGTGTAAATTGGACAGCAACTTCCGGCAACTGCAAATGCATAGTTAAGCAGGGAAATTAGGAGGTTGCTGTGCGAGTTGCCCTGCAGAAGCTTCGCTGTAACAGTATCTTACCGAGGGACTCAACATTGAAATATATGGAAAGGCAAGGTAACATTGCTGTACCTACATGATATATGCCCACCAAACTTGCCAGAAACAGTTGACACAATAGCAAAATACTGCGGATGCTGGAAATCTGAAATAACTGGTTGGTTGTTATTTTACAAAATTCCATAGATTCTAGAATGGTTCCCGTGGATTGGAAGGTAGCAAATGTAACCCCACTATTTAAGAAAGGAGGGAGAGAGAAAACGGGGAACTACAGACCAGTTAGCCTGACATAAGTAGTAGGGAAAATGCTAGAATCTATTATTAAGGACGTGGTAACAGAGCACTTAGAAAATAAGAATAGGATTGGGCAGAGTCAACACAGACTTATGAAAGGGAAATCGTGTTTGACAAATCTGTTAGAGTTTTTTGAGGTTGTAACTAGCAGAATAGATAAGGTGGAACCAATGGATGTGGTGTACAGGAAACTCTCTTTTTACCAGCACCTAAATAACCGGAAATCTCCATTAACTGGCAAAATTTAGGAGTAGGTTCAGGTAAGTTTTACTTCATATTAGTGGCCGTGTAACCGGGGTTCCTGGATCTGTGGCCGTGTAACCGGGGTTCCTGCACCTGTTGCCATGCAACAGGGATGCCTGGATCTGTGGCCGTGTACGGGGCTCTCGTACCTTAGTAAGTATACCTCTCTGTAATCCGGAATTTTTGATCAACCGGCACCACGCCGGTCCCGTCGGTGCCGGATAAAAAAAGAGTTTCCGGTATTTGGATTTTCAGAAGGCATTCGATAAGGTTCCATACAAGAGGTTATTAAACAAAATTAGGGCTCATGGGATTGGGGGTAATATACTAGCATGGATTGAGGATAGGTTAACGGACAGAAAACAGAGAATAGGAATAAATGGGTCATTTTTGGGTTGGCAGGCTGTAACTAGTGGGGTACCGCAAGGACTCAACTATTCACAATCTACATCAATGATTTGGATGAGGGGACCAAATGTAATATATACAAGTTTGCTGATGATACAAAGCTGGGTGGGAATGTAAGTTGTGAGGAGGATGCAAGGAGGCCTCAAGACAGGCTAAGTGAGTGGGCAAGAACATGGCAAATGAAATATAACGTGGAGAAATGTGAAGTTATCCACTTTGGTAGGAAAAGTAGAAAAGCAGATTATTTTTTAAATGGTGAGAGGTTGGGAAATGTTGGTGTTCAGAGGGACCTGGGTGTCCTTGTACATGATTCATTGCAAGTTATCATGCAGGTACAGCAAGCAATTCGGAAAGTAAATGGTATGTTAGCCTTTATTACAAGAGGATTTGAGTATAAGAGTAAAGATGTCTTACTGCAATTATATAGGGCCCTGGTCAGACCTCACCTGGAGTATTGTGTACAGTTTTGGTCCCCTTACCTAAGGAAGGATATACTTGCCATTGAGGGACTGCAATGAAGGTTCACCAGGCTGGTTCCTGGGATGGGGGGATTGTCCAATGAGGAGAGATTGAGCAGACTAGGCCTATATTCTCTACAGTTTAGAAGAATGAGAGGTGATCTCATTGAAACATACAAAATTCTTACAGGGTAGATGCAGGGAGGATGTTTCCCCTGGGGAGTCTAGAACCAGGGATCACGGTCTCAGAATAAGGGGTCGGCCATTTAGGACCGAGATGAGAAATTTCTTCACTCAGAGGGTGGTGAATCTTTGGAATTCTCTACCCAAGAGGGCTGTGGAAGCTCAATTGAGTATATTTAAGACAGAGATCAATAGATTTTTGAATATTAAGGGAATCAAGGGATATGGGGATAGTGCAGGAAAGTGGAGATGAGGGAGAAAATCAGGCATGATCTTATTGAATGGCGGAGCAGGCTCGAAGGGCCAAATGGCTTACTCCTGCTCCTATTTCTTGTGTTCTTATAACATCAGAAAATGCTGGAAACACTCAGCAGGTCAGGCAGCATCGTGGAGAGAGAAATAGAGTTAATGTTTCAGGTTGATGACCCTTCGTCAGAACTGGAAAAAGTTAGGGAAGTAACAGATTTTTAAGCAAGTGTGGAGCAGGGAAAGGCAGAAGGGGAGGAAAGAACAAAGGGAAGCTCTGTGATAGGCTGGAAGGCAGAAGAGATTAAAAGACCAAAGGGATGATGGTGCAAGGCAAAAGGAGATGGTAATGGGACAAGTAAAGAAACAAAAGATGGCTCTAGATGAGGAGTAAATGGCAATGACAGAATCATCAACAGCTGCCATGTGAGAGAAAAAAAGGGGGGAAAAGAAAAAAAAGAGAAAAAAAAATATAGGGGCTGAGGTTATGGTCTGAAATTGTTGAACTCGATGTTAAGTCCAGAAGGCTGTAAATTGCCAAATCGAAAGATGAGTTTGCTGTTCCTCGAGCTTACATTGAGCTTCATTGGAACAGTGTAAGAGGCCGAGGACAGAGTGGTCAGAGTGGGAGTGGAGCGGAGAATTAAAGTGACAGGAGACTGGAAGCTGGAAGGTCACACTGATGGGTCATCGACCTGAAACGTTAACTCTGTTTCTCTCTCCATGATGCTGCCTGACCTGCTGAATGTTTCCAGAAAAGGTTGGTGCTTGTCCATTCCAGGATAAGTACATTTTTAATGGCATGCTAAGTATTAATTACTACCAAACAACCACTCTGGCACTGAAAATTAACTTTTATAAGTATGGAGTCTCATTCCTTCAGATTTTAATTATTGTTGGAGATTTTTTTAAACAATTTCTACTTTTTCTTTCTTTTTTATATCTCTCTTAATCTCATCTTTCTTTCCCTCTTTTAATTTTGCTTTTTGTACCTGATTTGACATTGAATTAAATATTCTAACTTACAGTTCTTGGTTTCGACTCTGCGCTACTCACTAACAATTCTTTAAGCTGATTGGTTAAGGAGATACACAGTTGCTTGCCCTGTTCACACAGATCCCAGAACCCCTGTAAAGGGCTCTGCACCAAAATGGCTCTCTAATTTACAGTAAGTTCCAGTGCAAAATCCCACAGAAAGTTTGTAGGCAGGTGTAATGAATGGCAGGTGCCGTTCATTCGCCACTGAGAGCAAAATGTTGTGAGGTGCTGAGCAACACAGACCAGGAAGGTTTAATCTGTGGTCTGCTCTGTAACCTAGGTAACAATAGGTGTAATGATCAGTAACATGTCATCCTAGAATGGTACACTAGGTGGAGCTGTATGTATATAAGAGTGGGCTACCCATGATGCACTAGGTTACCCACAAGGCAGTAGTCAAGATGGATGCCTGCACACGAAGTCCACATGGCTGAATAAAGTGACTAGCTCAAGCTAGCTGTTCATAAAGATAATGTCTATTTATTTATGAACATAACATGGTATCAGCATTGGTAAAATCTGCTGAATATTGTGAAATGCGACATGGAGACTTTGAAGCCACCGGAGGGTTTGAAATGCACGGGGAATGTCGACTGCAATTGGCGGACTTTCAAACAACAATTCGAACTCTACATTGCTGCCATTGGGTTCGGCACGAAGCCAGACGCAAGGAAAATAGCGTTGCTGCTCACGGTTGCAGGCCCACAGGTGATAGAGTTTTTAATACATTTGTATTTAATCAAGAGGAGGACAGGGAAAAGATGAAAGATGTGCTAAAGAAATTTGATACACACTGTTCTCCCAAAAAGAACAAAACCTATGAGAGGTACGTGTTCCGTTCACAGACACAGCAACAAAATGAGACTTTTGACAGCTTTATGACCGATCTGAAACTGAAAGCACAGACATGTAATTTCTCTGAACTGAAATCATCCATGATTCGTGACCAGATTGTGTTTGGCATTCATGATAAAAAAGTCAGGGAACGTTTGTTGAGAGAAACCGAGCTAACACTGGAGAATGCTGTGAAAATATGCCAAGCCAGTGAGCTAGCTCAAAAGCACGCGAAGACTTTCAGTGAAATTAATAATAATGCGATTGTAGTAAGTAACTGTGCTGCTGTCGGTGCTGTGTCCTACAAGGGGAAGAAACGTGGGCAGAACAGAAATGCAAAGCAATCGGAGGAAGGAATTTTTAATTGTAAATGCTGTGGTTACACACACCAGTCACGACAATGCCCAGCATTTGGAAAAATGTGCACAAAATGTCATGGAAAGAATCACTGTGCCAAACAATGCTTTTCAAAAGTAAAAACAAAGAAAGGGCAACAAGTCAATCTGATTGAGGACACCGATTTAAGTGAGACATTTTCTGTAGGAATGGTGTCATGTGACAATATCAAAAAGGATACAGAAAATGTGCAGCCCTCAGGAATGGACAATGCTGAACATAAAGTTAATGCAGTAAAAGAGGACAAATGGATAATGTCACTGCAGGTAAATGGAGCATTAGTTACATTGAAACTAGACACAGGGCAAAAGCAAACTTAATCAGTATGAGTAACATTAAAAATATGAAAGAAAAGCCCAAAATACAGAAAAAGTCAGTACTACTGAAGGACTATAATGGACAGAAAATAGATAGCTTAGGTGTATGCACACTTAAAGTGACAGTCAAAGACAAAGTGCATCATCTCATGTTTTCTGTTGTGGCTGAAGGACTTGATTCACTACTAGGTGACAAAGCTTGTGAGGACTTAGAACTGGTCAAGAGAGTCTACCGTATAAACTGTGCCATAAGCAGACTAGATGAATCAGTGGATTCTGTAGTGAGTAATTTCCAGGATGTGTTCAAAGGATTTGGAGTTCTACCATTCACTTACAAGATCCAGCTAAAGGAGGATGCTCAGCCAGTGGTACATGCTCCACGGAGAGTTCCAGCACCCCTGCGTGACCGGCACAAGAATGAACTGGACAGAATGACCACACTAGGAGCCATCAGGAAAGTCAAAGAGCCAACAGACTGGGTTAACTCCATGGTATGTGTAAAGAAAAAGAACAATGATCTAAGAATATGCATGGATCCAAAGGACTTAAATGCAAACATAAAACGTGAACACTACCAGATTCCCAAGCGAGAAGAAATCACCAGTGAAATGTTAGGTGCCAGATACTTCACAAAGCTCGATGCCTCACAAGGATTTTGGCAACTAAAACTGGATGAAGAGAGCACCAAATACTGTACCTTCAACACACCATTTGGCAGGTATTGTTTCCTCAGAATGCCTTTCGGTATAATATCTGCATCTGAAATCTTTCATAGAGCGATGGAACACATAATTGAAGGTCTGGAAGGAGTTCGGGTCTATGTTGATGACATCATCATCTGGGGCTCCACACTGAAAGAACACAATGAGAGACTGACTAAAGTGCTACAGAGCATACGCCGGAATGGACTGAAGCTCAACAAAGCCAAGTGTCAGTTTGGCGTCCAGAAAGTCACTTTCCTAGGAGATAATCTATCTGGTAAAGGAATAGAGCCAGATATGGAAAAAGTAAACGCCATACTCAAAATGCCCCGACGCACTGACAAAAAAGGAGTGCTACGCATCATGGGGATGATAAACTTCATTGGAAAGTTCATTCCTAACTTGTCAGCCAAGACAGCCTGTCTGCGAGACCTGCTGCATAAAACAAATGAGTTCGCATGGACAGAAAGACATGAACAAGAGTGGATGAACCTTAAAACAGTGCTGACAACCACACCTGTACTCACCTTCTTTGACCCAACAAAGAGAATCAAAGTGTCAACGGATGCATCAAAAGATGGCCTAGGCGCGGTCTTGCTACAAGCAGAGCGTGAAGATTGAAAGCCTGTTGCCTATGCCTCCAGGTTTATGACTGATTCTGAGTGTCGATATGCCCAGATTGAAAAGGAATGTCTAGGCTTGGTAGTTGGACTAGAAAAGTTCCATGGCTACATATATGGACTTCCCACCTTCACAGTTGAGACAGACCACTGCCCACTGGTTGCCATCATAAAAAAAACCTGAATGAGATGTCTCCAAGGATTCAACGGCTCATGATGAAGCTGCAAAGATATGACTTTGAACTGATCTATACACCAGGCAAACACATAGTGTTAGCAGATGCACTATCCCGAACACCCACAATCAGTCATGTGAGCTCTACTGAAGAAGACATGGATGTTCATGTGAGTATGGTCACTGCTGCGCTGCCTGTGTCAGACACAAAATCAAAGCAAATAGCAGAAGAAACAGTCAAAGATACAGTGTTACAAACAGTAATAGAGAACATTCACCATGGTTGGCCAAAAGGTTCCTGTCCAAAGTACTTTCACATCAGGTCAGAATTGAGTGTCGCAAGTGGACTATTACTAAAACAGAACAGAATAGTCATTCCACAGGCTCTACGTCAAGACATGCTCAAAAGGATTCATGAGGGACACCTCGGAATTGAAAAATGCAAAAGGAGAGCAAGAGACACTGTTTATTGGCCTGGCATAAATAAGGACATTGAGAACATGATAGGCGAATGTGAGACATGTCAGAAACACCAAAGCAAACAAGCAAAGGAACCAATGATAGTAGCTGACTTACCAACAGCACCATGGCAAAAGGTTGGTATGGACCTTTTTCATTTGAATGGTAAAGACTATCTATTAGTGATTCACTACTATTCTAACTATCCTGAGATGGCGCTGCTCTCAAGCACCACAGCAAGCAGCATCATAATGCATGTGAAATCCATTTTCGCCAGACATGGAATTCCCAGGATTGCCGTTAGGGACAATGGTCCGTGCTTCAACTGTAAGGAGTGGCAACAGTTTGCAGCACATTATGACATTCAGCACATCACATCCAGTCCTCTGTATGCTCAGTCGAATGGTAAGGCAGAGAAAGGTGTTCAAGTTCTCAAACAGCTGCTGAAGAAAGCAACAGAAAGCAAGTCTGGTCCTTATCTCGCCCTGCTGAGCTACCGAGCCTCACATTTAGACTCTGGTTCTTCACCTGCTGAACTCCTAATGGGTCGCAAGTTGCGCACCATGCTACCCTGCTGTGCAAAAGAAAAGCAGAGTAAGGAACTAAGACAGAGACTTCAACTGTTAAAGCTGAAACAGAAATCAAACTATGACAAGTCATCCAAAACTCTGAAACCATTGACAAGGGATGATGTTGTCAGGATTGAGGATCCAGATGCATGGAACAGGAAAGCTACAGTTCTTGAGGAAGTAGGACCAAGGTCATACACTGTTAGAACTGAGGAAGGACAGATTCTCAGGAGGAACCGCCGTTCCCTCCTAAAAACACAAGAGACTATCCAAGAGCAAATCGATGACAATACCGCAACTGAATCTTGTCACTCACCACCAGAACAATCTAACACAAACACACATATAGGCTCTCATGAAAACACATCAGACTTACCCGTGCTGAGAAGATCCACACGTGAAGTAAAAAAGCCTGATAGACTTAATCTTTGAATACAAAGAAAACTATATTGAAAATGTATTGACTGTTGTGAAGATGTTTATGTCATTATGATTGATTGATATTGATTGATACTGATTTTGTTTAACCTCAAAGAAAGGGGGATGTAATGATCAGTAACGTGTCATCCTAGAATGGTACACTAGGTGGAGCTGTATGTATATAAGAGTGGGCTACCCATGATGCACTAGGTTACCCACAAGGCAGTAGTCAAGATGGATGCCTGCACACGAAGTCCACATGGCTGAATAAAGTGACTAGCTCAAGCTAGCTGTTCATAATGATGTTGGCCTAGAAATTCAGTTGCGTTCGCCAGCCGTTAGCGCCATAAGAGGAGTAGATCTCGAGCGCTAGGCACTTAGCGGCCAGGCGCAGAACGATCTGCGCCTACGCCCAACTTCAGTAGACATTTAGCGCCAGCGCAAAGTGTTTGCGTGCGCTCAGCTGCGCGCGCAACTTATGACGTCATTTCGTCGTGCAACGCCGTTTGTGCGCCCCAAACCGGAACTTCAGTGGCGCCCACCCAATGTGGGCATGGCGCTGTTAAGAACTGTGAAGTGGAACGCAGCAGAGGCCCTGCGGGCCTCGGGGAGCGCTAATTAAAGGGCACTTAGACTGAACTATAAAGGGCAGCCATTTTGCTGCAATGACTTTAGTGCAACGGATTTCTGGACAGAGACCAAGGAAGAGACCTTACTGATTTGGGCCAACATAGGAGAGATATTTTTGGCTTCTGGCCAGAGCTTGGAAATTTGACTCATTGTGATTTCACTGTTTGCAAGTATATTATGGGGGCTGCATGGGGTTCCAACCCTCAGTTCCAGCATTATGTGCGAAGGGCTCGCAGACACTGTGTGAGAGGGGCAGCCATGCCTAGACGCAGAGGGGCTATCAGGCGTCGGCAACGTAGGCCTTACCCACTCAGGGAATACCGCCAGCAGGTGTCCTATCTCACCATGACTGCCGCGCAGTGTGTTAAGAGGCTGCGCTTCAGAAGGGAGGTGGTTGCAGAGATCTGCCAGCTGCTTCACAGAGATCTGCGTCCACAGCTGATGTGCAGGACGTCTCTGTTGGTGGAAGTGAAGGTCACGGTGGCTCTGAACTTTTATGCAAGCGGCTCCTTCCAAGCCACTGCTAGGGACATAGCTAACATCTCCCAGTTCGCCGTGCATCGCTGCATCCGGCAGGTCACCAATGCCCTTTTCACAAGGAGACACCAATTCATCTCCTTCCCCATGACCCTAGAGAGGCAGGAGCAGCGTGCAGTCAGATTTGCGAGGATCGCCGACTTCCCCATGGTGCAGGGTGCCATTGACTGCACGCATATGGCTTTGCGGGCACCTATCGACAATGCCGAGGATTACCGCAACCGGAAGGGCTACCATTCCCTCAATGTACAGCTGGTGTGTGACCACAGGCAGCGCATCCTAGCTGTCAATGCCCGCTTTCCAGGCAGCAGCCACGATGCATTTATCCTGCGCCAGACTACTGTGGCTGACATGTACCAGGCACAGCCTCCCCCAAGAGGATGGCTTATCGGGGACAAAGGCTATCCTTTGTGTACATGGCTCATGACCCCGCTCCGCGCGCCCAGGACCCCTGCTGAGGAGGCATACAACGAAAGCCATCAAGCCACAAGGAACATCATAGAGCAAACGATTGGTGTCCTCAAGCAACGGTTCCGCTGCCTGGATCGCTCCGGCGGATCTCTGCAGTATTCGCCGGATAGAGTCTCCCAGTTCATCGTCGTTTGCTGCATGCTGCACAACCTGGCTATCCGCAGGACTCAGGCACTGCCACCTCACGTTGGACCACCACCTCAGGAGGACGAGTAGGAGGACCATGAGGAGGAGGAGGAGGAGGAGTACCAGCCCACGAGGGAGCCATAAGGTCCAAGGGCCGTCCGTCGGCGGCTTATTGAACGACACTTCTAGGCCCCCGTCAGGGAATGGCTTGTGGCAATGAAGGCACATGAATGCAGCCACTCCGCAAGCCCTCAGCCGGTTAACGCAACAACCACTTCAAACATCACACATGGACAAGCTGAATAAAGAAAAAGCTTTATTGAACAAACTCCGGGCCCTTCCCACATGAAACCCAAAAACACACAACACCCACAAAAAACAGTCAAAAACATATCTCACTCCCACAACCTGGGGAGGAATAACAAAACTTGTCCATCCAAATGGCCTTCATCCTCGGCCTTACCAAAAGAACCCCCCCCATAGACAGCACAAGCACCCCCATATAAAAAAACATTTGCCTTCATCCTCGGCCTTACCAAAAGAACCCCCCCATAGACAGCACAACCACCCCCATATAAAAAAACATTTGCCAACACACTCTACTTTGTGTGCTGACAGGGTGAGTCCTTGTCCAGCCTTTTCCGGCCCCTGGACGACCTGCTGCTCCGCCTCAACCTGGGCCCTGTGGGTGTTGCAAGGCTGGGGGAAGGCTCCTGAGGGGCACATTGCATGACGGCAGATGCCCTTGGGGGTCGGCCTAGACGAGCTCTGGCCCTCGAGTGGCCGGCTGCTGACTGTGGCTGGGCAGCATCAGTCTCTCCAGCAGCTCGTCGCAGCTTTGCTGGGGGAGTGGCAGTGGCGGCTGCAGCAATGGGGGCAAGCTGGCTGATGGCAGGCGCTCGCTGGTCGCCAGAGACACTGGCACTCGGCCGGGCTGGCACTGCAGCAAGCGCAGCAATCTGGTGAAGGCCAGACCACTGTGCTGCTGCAGCGCGGCGGGTGCCCTGGCGATGCATGCGTGACACAGCGAGTGTGGCAGCAGTGAGTGCCCGTACTGCCCTGGTCTGTGCCCGCATCAGACCAGCCAGTGACTGCACGGCACCACTCGTCAACTCTCCACTCGCTGCCTGTGCTGCCCTGAAGTCGTCCCGACTCGCGTCCTGTGCTGCCCTGAATTCGGCCCGACTCGCGTCCTGTGATGCCCCGAATTCGGCCCGACTCGCGTCCTGTGATGCCCCGAATTGTGCCCGACTCGCGTCCTGTGATGCCCCGAATTGTTCGAGACCCCTGGCCTGTGCTGCCGCGAGTTGTTCGAAACCCCTGGCCTGTGAGGCCCCAAAATCGGACACACTATGAGCCAGGGACTCAATGGCCTCAGGCAACCGTGCCACAACCCCCATGAACTCGGTGTGCCGCCGATCCGAGTCCGCAGACATTTGATCAAGGAGGCGCACCTCCTGGGCGAGGACCGTCTCCGGACTGGAGGCCGGACTCTCCCTCTGGGGAGAAGGCCGCCGAGCTGGCCGACCCTTCCCGCGTGGCTGCACGCCACTGGGCCCAGCAACTACACTCCCCTGCAACACTTCCCCCCTCTGGGGAGAAGGCCGCCGAGCTGCCCGGCCCTTCCCGCGTGGCTGGACGCCACTGGGCACAGGAGCTACACCCCCCTGCAACACATCCCCCCTCTGGGGAGAAGGCCGCCGAGCTGCCCGACCCTTCCTGCGTGGCTGGACGCCACTGGGCACAGGAGCTACACTCCCCTGCAACACTTCCCCCCTCTGGGGAGAAGGCCGCCGAGCTGCCCGACCCTTCCCGCGTGGCTGGACGCCACTGGGCACAGGAGCTACACTCCCCTGCAACACTTCCCCCTGGCTCTCCTCCAGGGAACACGTGTCCCCTCCATTGCCATCCCCGGCGCGGATGAGGGTTCCCCCGATGTGCCGCCTTCCTCTTGCTCCTCCTCGTCCTCCTCTTCCGAGGGACTGACACTCGCAGCTTCAGGGACCTCCTCCTCACCAGCTGAAAGCAGGAAGGCACAAGAGTAGCTTTAGAGTGAGGACAGGGCATCAGCGAGGGAGGCATGAGTGGTGGCATTCTGCGCATTGGTCGGACAGTGGCAAAGGATGTAGATCTGAAGCGCAAGGGGAACGAGAGAGATCCAAACGGTCATGTCCTTACCATTGGGGCCCAGCACAGGGTCGACATCTCCAATTGCAACGGGGCCAATCACCCAGGCACCCATGACTCGACCCACGCGCTCCTCCAGGTCACTGAGCTGCTGGAACTGGGCACGGCCTCCCCCGGTGACAGTCCGGCTCTTCAGATCCTGGGCCAGCTTGGCCTGCAAGAGAAAGGACGGCCTCTAAGTACAGTGTGGTGCCCTGTTGTTGTGTGCACTGCCTCCCATGGTCGAATAGCTTGGCCAGTGTGGTGCCCTGTTGTTGTGTGCACTGCCTGCCATGGTCGAATAGCTTGGCCAGTGTGGTGCCCTGTTGCTGTATGCACTGCCTCCCATGGTCGAATAGCTTGGCCAGTGTGTCAAGTGCAGAAAGTGCAATTGATGTTCATGCCAGTGCCATAGCTGCTGGATGAGGGCTGGCCATTAGGGCTTTGAGGTCCCTTTGCCCATAATGTGAGGTGCACATGCAAGGATGAGGAGGACACTGGAAAGGGTACTCACCCTGACAATCCGAGTGATGTCGTTAAACTTTTTCCGGCATTGGACACCAGTCCTGGGGACATCACTGTTGGCTGTGACCCTCTGGGCGATTTCCCTCCAGGCTCTCCTGTACACCCTCTTGGGAGGCTTCTTGCCACTGTCCGGGAACAAGATATGGCTTCTCTTCTCCAAAGCCCTAACCAGCACCTTTAAATCATGGGCAGAGAAGCGCTGCGCTCGCTCACGGGCCCTCTGCATCCTTCCTGGCGCTATTTCTCTCCAGCAGCAGTGTTTAGGCCTAGCTGGAGGGCTGCAGTATCCAGGGCGTGGCAGCAGACCAAGTCGACCCTTCCCCCTTTAAGAGCTGGCCGGCGCCAGGGTGTCTGCCGTCAATCAAAACATGACCGCACATGCGCTGCGCCCGGCCTCGGCGGTATCAGTCTGCACCGCCAGCTTAGCGCCTAAAGATAGCCGTGCAACGCCAGTTTTAGCGCTCAAGCGAACTCCTTGGCCAAAGCTACTGAATATCGGCGAAGTGGCCTCCACTTTCCGGCGGGCGCAAACTTTAGCGGCCGCCCGACTTTACCGCCCCAAAAGTGGCTATACTGAATTTCTAGGCCAATGTCTATTTATTTATGAACATAACAATAGGGATGCTACAATTGGCCTCCATAGGCCTCAGGAGGGGAGAAGCAACCAAGGTTCCCGCTCCTGGTCAGTATCTACTGATTCCTGATGGAACGTGCACACATGAATGTCGGGAGAAGGCAGGGTTGTGCTTAGTTGTGATGTCCCTGCCCTCATGGTTGAATAGTTCACCAACACTTACTGTCTCATCTCACTCATTATGAATGGACTCTTGGATGAAGTGCTGGCGGGCAATTGGTGCTTTGGAACTGTTCCTCAATATGAGTCAGTGCCTTCAGCGAAAGAGAAAAAAATGGAGAAAATTAAGGGGAAAAATTCTAAGACTCTATTTCATTGTTAGAAGTAAGTGAATGACCCTCCCTGTTGAGAAGATTCTGGCCTCCGTTCAGCAACTCCCCATACAACATAGCTAAGATCAACAAATCATCAAGTGGGTAATAAAGCAAATCTGTATCCTACCATGCCACAGCACAGGATGTGGGAACAACAATCTAATATGTCACTCTGCTGCTAGGCTATTCCTATTACATACCTCTATTCACCCCTTGTTCTTCCTTACCTTTAATCAGGAACTTTCCCACCTGCTTCTTAAAAGATTCCATAGATTCTACATTTGTTGCATAAAATATTGTTAATCCCATTAGTTGATAACTCATATTGCCTAATCTTTTAGTCATAATCCTTGGTTCTTTGGTCTTGGTTCCTCATAGGAGCTTCTCAGTTTCCAGCAAATTATTTTCACAATCCCTTTTCCATTTTAAATTTGAATTATATCTACCTACTCTTTCTTCTAAACAGAATGGACTAAAGTATAAATCTTCATAATTGTCTTTCTTTGTAGATGTTTTAATTTATTTCTGTAGGGACTGGAATTGGACAGTAGGAGAGAGTGCAATGATAAGGTCTTGTGGCAACTTGTGGTCTAATTTAACCACTGGCTAAATAAACAAAGTAAACAAAATGCTGAATTATACTGCTAGATCATTAGAATACAAGTCAGAAGATGTTATGCTAAACCCTTGCGAGACTGCACCTGGAATATTTTTTCACTTGTGATCACCACACACACGGAAAACAAGTCATAGAGACGTGCAGGGAAGAGCCATGAGGATGATCCCTGGTATCAAAGGATAGAGTTATGAGGAAATATTGGAGAAACTGGAGTTTGCAGAACTTGAGTTGAGGGTACTAGAGTTTAGTTTCTCTTGGGGGGGGTGCTGGGAATAAGCAGCATGAGGGAAGGTCGTGTTTCTGGCTAACTGGTGGAGGAGGAACCTGAGGTTTGGCAAACTGAGGAATGCAATGTGGATTTTTGGTGTCCATCAGCAATGGGGGGTTTGTGGAGGCAGGGGGGAAGAGGGCTTACGGCAGGACGAAGGGAGAAGAATGAGAGTACCAGGTGGTGCTGGTTTGTAAGTTTCTAACAATGCAAACATTGAATTCAGTGACTTGTGATTGTGAAATGAAATGGGCAAATAACTGATGTGAGGGGAGGAGAACAACTGTGAAATGGCAACCACACCATAGTTGGGTTCAATGTGAAAATAGAAAAAGGATAATGAAGAGTCAAAGATAAGTGTGCTGATGGGAAAAGAGCAAAATTCAGTGAAATAATAAGGGATCTGATCTAAATTAACTGGACAGAAATGCTAACAAACAGCACAATAAATCACCAATGGGGAATATTCAAATATGAGACGGCGTGAGGGGCGGCGGGAATCGCGGCGGAGCGAGTATGAAAGAGGCTCCAAGAGACCAGGTAGGCCTCAGAGCGGCGCGAGCGGCGGTGGGAATCGCAGCGGAGCGAGTATAAAAGAGGCGCCAGAGACCAGATAGGCCTCAGAGCGGCGCGAGCGGTGGCGGGAATCGCGGCGGAGCGAGTATAAAAGAGGCGCCAGAGACCAGGTATGCCTCAGAGCGGCGGTGGGAATTGCGGCGGAGCGAGTATAAAAGAGGCGACAGAGACCAGGTAGGCCTCACTAATCTCCAGTCTCAGAGAGAGGGAGAGAAGTAAAAAGTAATCGAAGTGTGACATCACCAGAAAGCAGGTAAGTGATTGGTTGGTGAGTATTTCTCGCTTTTTAAACTTAAACTCACTGGTTTATAGTTTCTAAAGTCTCTGTGGTGTAGCGGGGACTGTTGGTAAACCAGGGCCCTTAAATATACAATTTAACTGTAGTGTAATTGGTGGGATTGATTTGATTTAATTTAATTTCAATTAATTAAAGGGTGAGTCATGGCAGGACAGCCGGGCCACGTGGTGTGCTCCTCCTGCCATATGTGGGAACTCAGGGACACTTCTTGTGTTCCTGACAACTATGTGTGCAGGAAGTGTATCCAGCTGCAGCTACTGGCAGACCGCATTGCGGCGCTGGAGTTGCGATTGGATACATACTGGACCATTCGCAATGCTGAGGACATCGTGAATAGCATGTTTAATCAGTTGGTCACACCGCAGGCAAAGGTTGGACAGGCAGAAAGGGAACGGGTGACCAACAGACAGAGTACTAGGTGCAGGCAGTTAGTGCAGGGGTCCCCTGTGGACATCTCCCTCTCAAACAGATACACCATTTTGAGTACTGTTGGGGGGGATGGCTTATCAGAGGAAGGCAGCAGCAGCCAACTTCCTGGCACCAGGGGTGGCTCTGCTGCACAGGATGGGAGGAAAAAGAGGGATAGAGCGATAGTAATAGGGGATTCTATTGTAAGGGGAATAGATAGGCGTTTCTGCGGCCGCAAATGAGACTCCAGGATGGTGTGTTGCCTCCCTGGTGCAAGGGTCAAGGATGTCTCAGAGCGGCTGCAGAGCATCTTGGAAGGGGAGAGTGAACAGCCAGTTGTCGTGGTGCATATAGGTACCAACGATATAGGTAAAAAAACGGGATGAGGTCCTAAAAGCTGAATATAGGGAGTTAGGAGGTAATTTAAAAAATAGGACCTCAAAGGTAGTAATCTCAGGATTGCTACCAGTGCCACGTGCTAGTCAGAGTAGAAATAGAAGGATATTTCAGGTGAATACATGGCTAGAGGAATGGTGTGAGGGGGAGGGATTCAAATTCCTGGGACATTGGAACCGGTTCTGGGGGAGGCAGGACCAGTTCAAACCGGACGGTTTGCAGCTGGGCAGGGCCGGGACTGATGTCCTAGGGGGAGTGTTTGCTAGTGCTCTGGGGGAGGGTTTAAACTAAAATGGCAGGGGGTTGGGAACCTGAGCAGGGGGACAGAGGAAAGGGAAACAAGGATAAAAGCAAAAGATAGGAAGGAGAAAAAAAAAAGTGGCAGTCAGAGAAATCAATGGTTTAAATCAAACATGGCCACAGTAGATAATAATTCTAATATGTCTAAGAGCGTTAAAAAAATAAGCCTGAAGGCTTTGTGTCTTAATGCGAGGAGCATTCGTAATAAGGGGAATGAATTAGTTGCGCAAATAGAGGTAAATGATTATGATTTGATTGGGATTACGGAAACATGGCTCCAGGGTGGCCAAGGATGGGAACTGAACATCCAGGGGTATTCAATATTCAGGAAAGATAGGCAAAAAGGAAAGGGAGGTGGGGTAGCATTGCTGGTTAAAGAAGGGATTAACAGAATTGTAAGGAAGGATATTAGCTCTGATGATGTGGAATCTGTATGGGTAGAACTGAGAAATACCATGGGGCAGAAAACATTAGTGGGAGTGGTATATAGACCTCCAAACAGTAATGCGGAGGTTGGGGATGGCATTAAAAGGGAAATTAGAGAAGCGTGCAATAAGGGCACAGCAGTCATCGTGGGTGACTTTAATCTACATATAAATTGGGCTAACCAAACTAGTAACAATACTGTGGAGGAGGAATTCCTGGAGTGTTTTCAGGATGGTTTCCTGGACCAATATGTCGAGGAACCAACCAGAGATCAGGCCATCTTAGGCTGGTTATTATGTAACGAGAAAGGATTAATAAGCAATCTTGTTGTACGAGGCCCCTTGGGTCGGAGCGATCATAATATGATAGAATTCTCCATTAAGATGGAGAATGAAGTTGTTGACTCAGAGATTAGGGTCCTGAATTTAAATAAAGGAAACTACGATGGTCTGAGGTGTGAGTTGGGTAGGATTGATTGGGGAATGTCACTCAAAGGGTTGATGGTGGATAGGCAATGGCAAACATTCAAAGACCGCATGGATGAACTACAGAATTTGTTCATCCCAGTTTGGCATAAAAATAAAACAAAAAAGGTGACTCAACCATGGCTAACAAGGGAAATTAGGGATAGCATAAGATCCAAGGAGAGGACATATAAATTGGCCAGAAAAATCAGTAAACTTGAGGATTGGGAGCTGTTTAGGATTCAACAAAGGAGGACAAAGGGATTAATTAAGAAGGGGAAAATAGAATATGAGAGTAAGCTTGCAAGGAACATAAAAACTGACTGTAAAAGCTTTTATAGATATGTGAAGAGAAAAAGATTGGTGAAGTCAAGCATAGGTCCCTTGCAGTCAGAATCGGGGAATTTATAATGGGGAACAAAGAAATGGCAGACCAATTAAATACATATTTTGGTTCTGTCTTCACAAAGGAGGACACAGATAACCTCCCAGAGATGTCGGGGAACATAGGGTCTGATGAAAGGCAGGAATTGAAAGAAATCAGTACTTGTAGGGAAATGGTGTTAAGGAAATTGATGGGATTGAAGGCCAATAAATCCCCAGGGCCTGATAATCTACATCCTAGGGTACTTAAGGAAGTGGCCCTAGAAATAGTAGATGCATTGCTGATCATCTTCCAACATTCGATGGAATCTGGAACAGTACCCATGGATTGGAGGGTAGCTAATGTTACCCCACTATTCAAAAAAGGTGGTAGAGAGAAAACGGGGAATTACAGACCGGTAAGCCTGACATCGGTAGTGGGGAAAATGCTAGAGTCCATTATAAAAGATGTAATAGCAGAGCACTTGGAAAACAGTGACAAGATCGGAAAAAGTCAACATGGATTTACAAAAGGTAAATCGTGCTTGACTAATCTACTGGAATTTTTTGAGGATGTAACTGGTAAAATAGATAAGGGAGAACCAGTGGATGTGGTGTATTTGGACTTTCAGAAAGCTTTTGATAAGGTCCCGCATAAGAGATTAGCATGTAAAGTTAAGGCACATGGGATTGGGGCAAGGTATTGACTTGAATAGAGAACTGGTTGGCAGACAGAAACCAAGGAGTTGGAATTAACGGGTCTTTTTCCGAGTGGCAGGCAGTGACTAGTGGGGTACCGCAGGGATTGGTCCTTGGACCCCAGCTATTCACAATATATTTTAATGATCTAGACAAGGGAACTAGATGTAATATCTCCAAATTTGCAGATGACACAAAGCTGGGTGGGCGTGTGTGCTGTGAGGAGGATGCCAAGAAACTCCAGGATGATTTGGACAGGTTGGGTGATTGGGCAGAAGCATGGCAGATGCAATATAACGTGGATAAATGTGAGGTTATCCACTTTGGTAGCAAAAACAGGAAGGCAAATTATTATCTGAATGACAATAGATTGGGAGAAGGGGAAGTGCAACGAGACCTGGGTGTCCTTGTGCACCAGTCGCTGAAGGTAAGCATGCAGGTGGTTAAGAAGACAAATGGTATGTTGGCCTTCATAGCGAGAGGGTTTGAGTACAGGAACAAGGATGTCTTGCTGCAGTTGTACAGGGCCTTGGTGAGACCACATCTTGAGTATTGTGTGCAGGTTTGGTCGCCATATTTGAGGAAGGATGTTCTTGCCATGGAAGGAGTTCAGCAAAGATTCACCAGGCTGATACCTGGGATGGCAGGAATGACGTATGAGGAGAGATTGGGTCGATTGGGCTTGTACTCGCTGTAGTTTAGAAGAATGAGAGGGGATCTCATTGAAACTTATAAAATTCTGACAGGACTGGACAGACTAGATGCAGGAAGGATGTTCCCAATGGTCGGGGAGTCCAGAACCAGGGGTCACAGTCTAAGGATAAGGGGTAGGCCATTTAGGACAGAAATGAGGAGGAATTTCTTCACCCAGAGAGTGGTGAACCTGTGGAATTCTCTACCACAGAAGGCAGTAGAGGCCAATTCATTAAATATATTCAAGAAGGAGTTGGATATATTTCTTAAGGCTAAAGGGATCAAGGGGTATGGTGAGAAAGCAGGGACCGGGTACTGAATTTGGATGATCAACCATGATCGCATTGAATGGCGGAGCAGGCTCGAGGGGCCGAATGGCCTACTCCTGCTCCTATCTTCTATGTTTCTATGTTTCTATATGTACAAAATAGGTATTTTCCTATAACTGGGTGCATCATGTATACAGTTCCATGTAAAAAGAGAGATTGGCCCTGAAAATGCATGGGGAGGCACAGCTCAGCATGTGTCACCCACCTGGGACTTCCGTCAACATTTGCGCATTCTGGGGGAGATCCCTTCATTGTAATTGGCTGCCGTGTCTGTAAGGATCGCAAAATTACACATTTTTCCCCAAAAGAAAAGGAGCGATATTGAACTGTTTGAAGGAATATTGGGCCAAAGGGATTTTAAAAATCAAAACCCCAGGAAGATTTGGCTGGTTTAAAAGGCATGTTCAGACTTGCGAAAAGCTGTGACACAGGAAAGGTGCGGTGGGCCCCCGAGTTTGGATATTGGACAGTCTGGGAATGTCCTGTGCTACCTCAGCCTTTACATAAAGACAATAAAACCTGTTCCCACTGAAAATGAATAAAACAGTACATGACCACAGCAAAAACAAAGGAAAGAACATAGCCCAACAGGATACAACAACCAAACAGCAGTCCAAAACCAATCAATCAAAGAGATTTACAAACATTTTACATTTTTAAACTAGTTTCAAGGTAATCCCGAAACCAGTTAAAGGCCAATTAAAGTTAGATGGACCATCCCCGCAGCTCGTTAAGAGTAGATGGGCCATCCCCGAAACTCATTAAAGTTTTAAAACCTATTAAAAATAATGAGCCCGCCAAATTTAACAAAGAAACCCGAGATTTGACGGTCAGATAAGCCAGGCCTCAAACCAATATAATTGAGGCCTGCTTTGTTCAGAGACACAGTTCAACAGCCAGTACAGACAGTTCATCATCAGAAGCAGTTCAAGTTCAACAGTCAGCGAGAGCACAGTACAGCTCAACAGATCATCATAAGAATCGGAGACTTGAAGAAACAGAAGGAGAATGAAAGTCGCGGCAACCAAAGGCCTAAAGAAACCAACTACCAATATTACCACCAACCAGGTAATATTGGGCCACCGCGACCAACAAGAAACCAACCACCGAAAATTCAAAAAACAAAGACTTGTTTCCACTCTGCAGGCTAGTCTGACTTACCCCTGGGTAAGATTTCAACACAAAAGACCCTAAAACTTGCCTTAACCAAAGAAAATTGGGTACTCACCCGATACATCCAAAGTGCGCGACTAACCGCATCAGCGGACAAACCCAAACTGAAGGCCCAACGCAGGTGCAGTCTTCTACCATGTCTGGGGTACGGCAGGCCCCAACCACCACAACTAAGGAGAACCCCAAAATTGCGAACCTCTACAATCTGTCAAGAAAGTCATTTGGTGAGCATTTCCTGGTCCTCTGGATTTCAACCTCGTTAGGATAATGGGGTTGGGAGGGTATTTGTCTATTGTAATTCTCCCTCGCATATTCCAAGTGTTCCCCACCCTTTTAGAGTATAAGTTTTATTGTATTGTATATTTTCCTGTCTCAAAATAAAGATCTAGATTCTTTTGACCAACCCAGGTGTCTGTTGCAAGTTCATTACAGCCCCCAAATAAGTCCAAAGTCTAGAACAAAAGGGAGTGGGAGCGATTTGAACCGTTCAAAGGAGTCAGAGGTGAAGCTGACAAATAACCCTCACACCACCCCTTACATCCCTAAACCTCTCCACCGCTCTACCTCTCTTACCTCCTTTTAAGATGATCCTTAAAACCTACCTCTTTGACCAAGCTTTTGATCATCTGCCCTAATACCTCCTTATGTGGCTTGGTGTCAAATTTTGTTTGATAACCCTCCTGTGAAGCACCTTGGGATGTTTTACTACGTTAAAGGTGCTATATAAATACAAGTTGTTGTTGTAATGCCACTGAGGGACAACCACCCCACCAAGAGCATATCTACGAATCCCATTTGTACCATGTGCTGGAAAGTCCAGTGAGGGTTGGCAGTTCCCCACAGAAGCAACTTACATGAACTCCTAGAGCCCCCCTTAGTAAGACCGCATTGAACTAATGTTCTTACAAAACACTGACCTTATTCTTCAAGCCACAGTCCCAGCCTGAACTCCCAGGTGCTCCCCACATGACTGTTCGTTGAGACGGGATGCCAGGTCTCTCTGAGGGCTGGAGTCACGGGAATTTTCAACATAGGGAGTCCCTGGCCCCACCTCATCTTACACCAATGACCTTGGTCGGAGAGGGCTAAATGGGAACCTGAAAAGGTCTAGCAGATAATGTAAAAGAAAATAGTAAAAGCTTTTATAATCATACTAAAAGTAAAAGTGTAGTTAAAGAGAAGTTATAAATGCTCAGAGATGAAAGGGGGAATCAAGTTGTGGACAATGAGGGCATGTCAGAGATATGAAATAAATATTTTTGCATCAGTGTTTACAAATGATGATAAGTGTGAGAATGTAAGTTTATAAGAAACATTAAGGACATAAGAACTAGGAGCAGGAGTAGGCCATTCAGCCCCTCGAGCCTGCTCTGCCATACAATAAGATCATGGCTGATGTTTGACCTCAACTCCACTTTCCTGCACTATCCCCATATCCCTTGATTCCCCTGGAGTCCAAAAATCTATCTATCTCAGGTTTACTAGAGGAGGATATGGAACAATTGTTAGAGATAACTAGGAAAGGCATTGCTTCTGAAAAAATTAGCAGAATTCAAAGTGGATAAGTCACTGGGGTCTGATGACATCCATCTTAGCCTATAGGAAGAAGTCTGAGAGAAGATAGCAGATGCTCTGGCCACAAATTTCCCAATCTTCTTTCGATATGCAAATTGTGCTGAGGGGCTGGAGGAAGCCAATGTACCACCTATGTTCAAGAAGCGAGAGGAGAAACTGGGTAGCTATAGACCAGTTAGTATTATGTCAGTTGTGGGCAAAATTTAAATTTTAACTGCGGGGCAATTTTTTAGGTAATTTTAACCTAAGCCACCCAGTGGGAACAGTGTGGGATCAGTTAGGGTGTAAAATGGGCGTCTGTCTCGTTTTCGCCCTGGATCCACCCCGTTCCAACCGGACGACTTAGATTAAAATTACCACAGGATTCAAAACTTACCCGCTGCAACCAAAAAGAGGCCCAGGGTTATTTTAATTCCTGGACTTCATTGTGGAATGAACATACCCAGAATGCAGAGACGTGTTTGGAAACTCTCCCCAACTATTCCAGGGGGAAAATACCCATTCAAAATTCTGAGACAGGGCCTTGAAGTAAAAACTTAAGGAAGGCATTTAATGACAGAAAGACAATTCAAAGGGTAAATTTAATCATGTTATTGTGAAATGTGACATTTTAACTTTGTTTAAAATCTTATTTTGGGCATTTGCTGAGCTATACCCGGCCCAGACCTCCACCCCAAATTTCCCCAAAGTTTGCAGGGTTGGAGGCGCCTACCACTGATGGACACTTACACCACTAGGGCCACATTTGGGGCACCACCATTGCAACAAAGCCAGGACGTCCAGTGTGAGTGGCCCATCAGGGCTGTATTATGGCACCCCTGGAAACAAAGTTTAGTTGCTCCCAGTGGTAGCGTTTCTTAGCGAGCTATTTTAAAAATTAAAAAGAAATTCAGCCCCTATTTTCAAGGGTCCAAACTATGATACTAGCTTGGATCCCCCTAGGTAGTCACCACCTCTTGGTCAGCCTGAATGCCTGGTCTCACCAGCCATTCATACCTGTGCTGACCAAAGGCCAACGTCCCATTAAAGGCCCAGTGCACGAGCTCCCGATGTAGGGAATCCCCGCCCCAGGCTTGGCCCCCACCCCCACCCCCACTTCAGATGATGTCCTTATAAGAAGCTGATGTATCCAGGTCTCGGCTTGGTTTACAGTCAGTTTGGAATACTCCCACTGAAGTTACAGTCGGAGTCTGCCAGAATGACCACAGATTTTTAGCTCTGTTGGATTTTACCATTATAACCTGTTAACTTTACTTCCATTTTGTATGTTAATATCTGCAGGAAATCTGTACATATGCAGAACTTTTTATATATAATAGACAGATTATTTTATATATAGATAAATGAGTATAAACATTAGAGGAATTTCCTAGCAGTATATAGGGAATGCCTTCACAAAACCAACAGCAGTGCTGGGTTCACATTATGCCAGTTGATATGCTGTTTGATACCATCAATGTTTACTCAAGAAACAATGTTGCAGTTTTCAGTGACTTAATGGGGCAGAATGAATCTGAATGATATATTTTCTATTTGATTTAATATATTTTAATCCTTTGTGTCCTTCACTGTTAATTATGTATATAATTCCGCTGTGATTACACTCCCACACAATGCAAGACTATTCACATAGGAAAGCTGAGTCTAGAGTATTGATTGACGTGCTGCAATTTCCTTTAGCTATAATTCCAGTCAGTTTCAATCACCTGAAGTGGGCAGAATAAATTTCACTTGAGCTTTCATTTTCCAATATTCTAGGGAGCAGAATGTGCAATAAGTCAGGAAAAGTATTTTTTATTCCTTTTCACAGAAGGGACAGGTTATCAAGCTCATATATGTCAGCAAATATGTTACAAAATATCAATAACAATTTAATTAAGGAAAGAAAGATTGTGCTTGGTCACAATGTATGGGGACAAATGTCATGTATAATACATTATGATCATTTTCATTCCTTTTGATTTGCCTCTATTGAAATTTTTAACATTATTTAATCTCAATTTATTTTAGAAGTTATTTAAAGAGCTATTGTCTTGTCAGTGAACTGATATGTGAAACATTTTAAAATTACTTACCCACACTCTGCATGAGATGATGTAATTTAAAGCACAATGGCCTTATTGTTTCACCTCTGGCAGTCTGAAACACACATTTCATAAATAAGAAGAAATAATTTGTGATATAATGGCCGAGACTGTGTAAATGTTAAAAACACAAAAAACAACTTGTTAAATGCCACAAATAATTATGGGTGAAGGCCCTGAAAAGGGCAATTCCCAAGGTGTTATATCAGCTCACACCGGCTTAATATCAATTCTGTATCAAATTCGTAACATAACACAGCCAAATTGCAAACTGGTTTCTAGACTACCATCAGCCAGAACCAGTGGGAATGGTGGTCTCTCAGAACATTCCCTTTATTTCAGCTCCAGTGCAACACCATTGGAATAATTTGATGAGTCCGCATTCACGGTGGGCAGCCTTGTCCCTCAGGACTACATGTCAGAAACACTGTCCACATTTTGCCAACCAGAATGTGAGTCCAGCAATATTTGACATGCGTTCATCTGTGCTGTGGTCACACCCAAGCTTCTAGCTGGAAGGGCCGGGTCACTGAATTTTGTCAGTTTAGCCCCTCCCCTTCATTGAACAGGTTCCCAGTGCATGAAAAATATGTACATGGAATCTGAGAGAAAGCTGCAAATCGCAGAATTGGGCAAGGGCTCTTTAATGGCTGCTGCTCGCCCTGAAGAGAGTTGCCTGCAATTGTGCTGCTGGAGGTTGAAGACCGCAACAGAGCTGGCATCATCGCTTGACATGGACTTAAGTTAGGTATAAAGGAGAGGGAAGGTAAAGAATCTTATAGTCTAATATCTATAGTCTTATAGTCAATGAGAACTTCAGGTAGAGCTGCCTGACTTGTGCCCTAGCTCTCTGCTTGCACTACTGGCAAATGGAACCACAATTGTCTGGGGTTATTTAGCATGTTTAAACGTTCAGGTTACTAGACGGTGTAGATTGTTTATATAGTTTAGATAAATCTACAACAACAACTTGTATTTATACAGCGCCTTTAATTGTTGTTTAAAAGGGGAGAAAGGGATAAATGGAGTAATTACAGGCCAGATAGCCTAACCTCATTGGTGGGCAAATTGTTGGAACAAATTCTGAGGGACAGTATTAATTATCATTCAGAAAGGCATGGATTAATCAAGGACAGTCAACATGGATTTGTTAAGGGAAGATCATGTCTGACTAACTTGATTGAATTGTTTGAGGAGGTAACAAGGAGGGTCGATGAAGGTAGTGTATTTGATGTAGTCTACATGGATTTTAGCAAGGCTTTTGAAAAGGTCCCACGTGACAGACTGGTTAGAAAAGTAAAAGTCCATGGGATCCGAGGGAAAGTGGCAAGTTGGATTCAAAATTGGCTCAGTGGCAGGAAGCAAAGGGTAATGGTCGACGGATGTTTTTGTGACTGGAAGGCCGTTTCTGGTGGGGTTCCACAGGGCTCAGTACTGGGTCCCTTGCTTTTTGTGGTCTATATCAATGCTTTAGACTTCAATGTAGGGGGCATAATTAAGAAGTTTGCAGATGATACAAAAATTGGCCGTGTGGTTGATAGTAAGGAAGAAAGCTGTAGGCTGCAGGAAGATATCAATTGACTGGTCAGGTGGGCAGAAACGTGGCAAATGGAATTCAATCCGGAGAAGTGTGAGGTAATGTATTTAGGGAGGGCTAATAAGACAAGTGAATACGCAATAATTGGTAGGATACTGAGAAATATACAGGAACAGAGAGACCTTGGAGTGCATGTCCACAGATCCCTGAAGGTAGCAGGACAGGTAGATATGGTGGTTAAGAAGACATACGGGATACTTTCCTTTATTAGCTGAGGCATAGAATATAAGAGCAGGGAGGTTATGCTTGAACTGTATAAAACACTAGTTAGGCCACAGCTAGAATACTAGGTACAGTTCTAGTCACAACATTAAAGGAAAGATGTGATTGCACTAGAGAGGTACCGAGGAGATTTACGAGGATGTTGCCAGGACTGGAGAATTTTAGCTATGAGGAAAGATTGGATAGGCTGGGATTGTATTCTTTGAAACAGAGGAGGCTGAGGGGAGACTTGATTGAGGTGTATAAAATTATGAGGGGCCTAGAAAGAGTGGATAGAAATGACCTATTTCCCTTAGCAGAGGGGTCAATAACCAGGGTCCATAGATTTAAAGTAATTGGTAGAGGATTAGAGTGGAGTTGAGGAGAAATTTCTTCACCCATAGAGTGGTGAGTGTAGTGTATGTACCTTTAAGAGAGAACTACTTTTACAGCTCCTGTATACTGTAGTACCGGCAGTGACCACACCTGTATATAAGCCTTGAGCAGGCATCTGTACTGTTAGTCTTTAGACTATCCTCATCCAGTAAACACCTGTTGATTGTTAATCTGCAGTCTCCGTCTATTAATTGAAGAACACCATGCTTTAAGATTCACGGATTTAACAGTGGCGACGAGGTCAATTCGAATCTACCTGCAACTCTGCATTTCCTCCCAGGGATTCGCTCCTGGAGGACAGTGGAAGAAAGTCGAGGCCAGAAGCACGGGCATCGACCACGAGCAACCGCCCAGTCATCCAGCAGAGAGTGAACATCGCAGGGGAGGCTGTTGAGAGCTGGGCTTGGTTCTCCAGCCACGACGATCCAGCAACAGGCTGGCAACAGGTACAGCGCAGACCCTTCCCAGACAGCGGCGGCTGGAGCCGACCGACGGCACAGAAAAGGCCGAGCAGCGTCGACGGGGTAAGAGAGAGGGTAAAGCGCACAGGGCGCAGCCAGGGGTTGAAGACCGAGCGGCGTCGACGGAAAACAGAAAGAGAGAGAGGGTAAAGCACAGCCGGGGTTCAGGACCGAGCGGCGGCAATGAGAGAGGCGCACAGGAGAACGCCTCAAGGGCTGAGCAGCATCCGCGGGGAAAGGAAGGAAGTGCGGGAGACGCCATTTGAGCCGCGGAGAAGAAGGGAGAGCGCGGGAGATGCCATTTTTGAAGCCGCAGCGGAGAAGAAGGGCGAGCGCGGGAGACGCCATTTTGAGCCAGCGGAGAAGAAGGGAGAGCGCGGGAGACACCATTTTAGCCAGTCTAACCACACCCAGGGATGCCGAAGAGTGGCAGTGTCACAGCGTTCGACAATGAAGTCGAAGATTGGGCGACATATGTGGAACGCATTGAGGTGTACTGCAAGGCGAATGAAGTGCCAGATGCCAGGAAAGCACTGGTTTTGTTGAATTCCATGGGTGCAAAAACGTATGGCTTACTGCGAAACCTAATAACCCCAGAGAAGCCAGTGGATAAGGATTTTGAAAGCATAGTGGAAATCCTACAGGACCACTTAAACCCCACACCGCTGCTGACAGCAGAAAGATTTAAGTTCCACAAAAGGAACCAACATAAAGACGAAAGTAATGCTGAGTATTTAACAGAACTGCGCAAGCTATCGAAACACTGCCAGTTTGGAATGGGACTAGCAGATACGTTAAGGGACAAGTGTGTGTGTGGGCTTCAAAGTGAAGGAACCCAGAAACGGCTTCTATCAGAAAAGGATCTTACGCTGGACAAGGCTTTCAGCATGGCAGTATCACACGAAGCAGCTGCACGGGGCGCTGCAGAGATACAACGGAGACCGCAAGAATATGGCACCAATGAAATGTCATATGGAGCAGGGAAGTGTTATCGCTGCGGCAGAACAACACACGACCAGAAGGATTGTTGGTTCAAGGACCAAGTGTGAAGACAGTGTGGAAAAGCAGGACACATAGCAAGAGTCTGCAGGTCAGGGAAGAAAACGAGCAGCAAGAAATCTCCACAAGAGAAGTACAAAAAGGTACATAAGGTGACGGAGAGTAGTTCAGACGAACAGAAAACTGATACAGACTCCGGAAGCAAGGAGCTGGGTTATCTGAAACTACATAATGTTGTGGCTGGGGAAACACTGTGTGTATGTAGATAAACCTGTATAATCCCCTTTTAACTGCTGTATTCCCCTCCCCCCGCAAGACAGTTGCAAGCTGAGAGGAATAAGGCACGTTCAGACTTGCCTGCTGCTGATAGAAAGAAAACCAATCAGATTCCAGCAGGTGACCAATCCGTGAGTCATCACAGGTTCGCGGGCTTCACGAATTCAGTACTGTATTGTAAGAGTTGGAGTAAAGACCTATTTCTTGTAGCTCGCTGTGTTGCCTATTTCTTTACGCGGGAGACCGTAGTCCCCCACATTGGTGACCCCGAATGTCGGCGGCCGAAGCCCCCGACTCACGCAGTCCTACAGAGGCCAGCAACGACCCGATGGCAACCAGCAGCAGCCTGATGTCGGCCGGCGCTGCATCCTTGAAGCTCCCCACCTTCTGGGAACACCAAGCACCAGCTTGGTTCGCGCACTCGGAGGCCCAATTCACCCTTCGCAGGGTTCAAGACGATGAAGAAAGGTACCTCCACGTAGTCTCAGCACTAGCAAGCTCTATCGCCGCCGAAGTTCTCGACCTGCTGGGGAACCCACCACAGACCGGCAAGTACTCAACCATTAAGGGCCGCTTGCTGCAGGCTTACAGCCTGTCCAAGGAGGAGAGGGCCCGCAGGCTTCTCTCACTACCAGGCCTCGGCGATTCTACCCCGACCCAGTTGATGAGCCAGATGCTTGCGCTCCTGGGCTCTGAACCGCAGTGCTTTTTGTTTCGGGCCCTTTTCCTCAGCCTGCCTCCTCAGCAGGTACAGACTGCCCTCGCGGGGTCCCCGATCACGGACTGCGTACAACTGGCAGCCGCCGCGGACAAAGTTTTCGCCGTCGCCCAACTCGGCTGTGCAGCCACGAGGCTCCCCGACACCACCGAGCGCGCGCCGCCACGCCAGGCCGCAGAACTATGCTACTACCACGCGCGTTTTGGCCACAAGGCCCAACGCTGCAGAGCACCCTGCTCTTTCGATCAAACCAAGATGGCTGCCCAGCCCAACGCACCAGCCCCGCGCCGCCGCCTAGGCCCGCTCGACCGCACCCCCGCCGCCACGATGGCCATCGGCACCGCAGGTAAACTGCTGTACATAACCGACTCTCTTTCAGGGCGCAGATTCCTTTGCGACACCGGAGCCCAATGCAGCATAATTTCTGCCTCCCAGCTCGACATCCAGGCAGGCCGCAGCGGCCCACCCCTCGTGGCAGCAAATGGCGCAGCCATCGCTACTTTCGGAAAGCGACGGGCCGAGGTTTGTTTCAACAGCCAGCGATTTACGTGGGATTTCGTGATGGCCTCGGTGGCACATCCTTTGCTGGGCGCCGATTTTCTTTGCGCCCACGGACTCCTGGTCGACGTCCGCGACAGGCGCCTGATCGACGCAGCAACTTTCGCTTCACTGGCCTGCCAGCAGAGCAACAGCCCGGCCCTCGTCGGGTCCTGCTCCGCCCCGGCGCATGACGAATACGCCCGCCTACTCGCAGATTTCCCGAGGCTCACACAACCGACCTTCTCAGCCGCGGCAGCCAAGCATGGGGTCGAGCACCACATCGCCACGACGGGACCACCAGTGTTCGCTCGAGCCAGACGCCTGGACCCAGCCAAGATGGCGGTGGCCAAGGAAGAATTCGCCACGATGGAAAAACTGGGCATCATCCGCCGCTCGAACAGCCCTTGGTCGTCCCCCCTCCACATTGTGCCCAAGCCGGGCGGTGGCTGGCGCCCCTGCGGCGACTACAGATGGCTCAACGACGCCACCATGCCCAATAGATACCCCATTCCGCACATCCAAGACTTCTCGGCACACCTACAGGAAAGTCCGTCTTTTCCAAGGTCGACCTGATTTGCGGCTACCATCAGGTCCCCGTCCACCACGCAGATGTCCAGAAGACGGCGGTCATCACCCCCTTCGGACTGTTCGAGTTCCTGCGCATGCCCTTCGGGCTTAAGAACGCCGCACAGGCCTTCCAACGGCTCATGGACTCCGTCCTACGGCACCTGAGCTTCCTGTTCGTCTATCTGGACGATATCCTCGTGGCCAGTACCAGCAAGGCCGAGCACATCGCGCATTTGCACTCCCTTTTCCAGCGCCTCAGCCAACACGGGCTAATCGTCAACCCGGCCAAATGCCAGTTCAGAGCAGCCCAAATTGACTTTCTCGGCCACAGAATCTCACCAAGGGGAGCCATTCCCCTACCTTCCAAGGTGCAGGCGGTGGCGGACTTTCCCCAGCCCACCTCGGTTAAGGCGCTGCAGGAATTTTTGGGGATGGTCAATTTCTATCACCGGTTCGTGCCCAAGGCCACCGCACTCATGCGCCCCCTCTACGAAGCCACCAGGGGCAAAACAGGCAAAGAGCAACTCACCTGGTCCAGCGAGATGGCGACAGCCTTCCACCAGACCAAAAGCGCCTTGGCCAATGCCACACTGCTGGCCCACCCCATCCCGGGCGCCAAGACCGCCCTCACCACGGACGCCTCGGATTACGCCGTCGGCGCCGTCCAGCAACAGTGGGTCGATGGCACGTGGCAGCCATTGGCATTTTTCAGCCGACAGCTGCGCAAGAACGAGCAGGCCTACAGCACGTTCGACAGAGAGCTCCTGGCCCTGTTCCTGGCAATCCGGCACTTCCGTTTCCTTCTGGAAGGCCGGCCGTTCACCGCATTCGTGGACCACAAGCCGCTCACTTTCGCCATGGCCAAAGTAACCGAACACTGGTCCGCGCACCAACAGCGCCAACTCAACTTCATCTCGGAGTTCACCACGGACATCCGCCACGTCGCCGGCAAGGACAATTTGGTGTCCGACTGCCTCTCAAGACCCTCGCTCCACGCAGTGTACCTGGGCGTCGACTACGCCAGCATGGCGAGAGACCAGGCTGCCGACGCGGAGATCCAGGCCCTCAGGACGTCAACTACCAGCCTCACCCTGGCCGACATCCACTTCCACGCAGCCGGCACAACCCTCCTGTGCGACGTCTCAGTCCCCTCGCCTAGGCCGGTCGTTCCATCCGCCTGGCGCAAGCGAGTTTTCGACATCATCCACGGCCTTTCACATCCAGGGATGCGTGCATCTCAGAAACTTATGTCTGCCAAGTTCATCTGGCCTGGACTCCACAAGGATATGAGAGACTGGACCAACACATGCGTGCCGTGTCAGCGCGCTAAGGTCCAGCAGCACACCAAGGTGCCATTGGAGTGTTTCCCGGTACTCGAGAGGCGTTTCGACCACGTCCACGTCGATCTGGTAGGCCCCTTGCCGCTGTCGCACGGTTTTACACACCTGCTCACGATCGTCGACCGCACCACCAGATGGCCCGAGGTGGTTCCCCTCGCCTCCACCACCACGACCGACGTCGCGCGAGCATTCGTCTCGACATGGGTGGCCCGGTTCGGCGTGCCGACCGACATATCCTCGGACAGAGGCCCCCAGTTCACCTCCCACTTGTGGAATGCCATCATCGCCGGCCTCGGCACCAAGTTGCACAGGACAACAGCCTACCACCCACAGGCCAACGGGCTCTGCGAGCGCTTTCATCGTTCTTTGAAAGCCTCCCTCCGCGCCAGCCTGGCCGACACCAGCTGGATCGACAAACTACCCTGGGTTCACCTGGGATTGCGTACTGCACCCAAAGAGGACCTCCGCACCTCTGCGGCCGAGATGGTCTACGGCCAACCGCTCAGAGTACCAGGCGACTTCCTCCCTCTGACAACGGAGCCGTGGTCGGCCGCCAGACAGCTTTCCCTGCACCAGGACGCGGCCCAGCAATTCCGTCCAGTGCCCACTTCGCAACACGGCCCGCAGCCGTCCTACGTGCCTCGAGACTTACGACATGCGGAGTTCGTCTTCGTGCGCCGGGACGCGCACAGAGGCCCACTGCAGGCACCATACACCGGCCCCTTCCCAGTATTGGAGACGGGGGACAAAGCTTTTCTTATCGATGTCGGCGGGAAGCCGGACCTTATTTCAGTAGACCGCCTCAAACCAGCGCACCTGGACCTCAGCTTCCCGTTTCGGCCGGCTCTTCCCCCACGGCAGGGCAGAACTCCCGCGTTGGTGGCGGCCCCACAAGAGGACCAAGACACGCCAGAACCTTACTTCCCGGCCGCCGCCCCACCTTCGCCGGCAGCCCATCCAGCCAGCCCACCGGCAGACCAGCCGCCAGACCAGCCGACGAACCAACCGGCCGACCTCCCAGGCAGCCCTCCTCACACGCCAGATGGCTACTACAGCCGCTACGGCTGCTTGGTCAAACCTCCGCAGAGACTGACTTTTACAGTTAACGAGGATTCTGGGGGGGGCATGGGGAAACACTGTGTGTATGTAGATAAACCTGTATAATCCCCTTTTAACTGCTGTATTCCCCTCCCCCCGCAAGACAGTTGCAAGCTGAGAGGAATAAGGCACGTTCAGACTTGCCTGCTGCTGATAGAAGGAAAACCAATCAGATTCCAGCAGGTGACCAATCCGTGAGTCATCACAGGTTCGCGGGCTTCACGAATTCAGTACTGTATTGTGAGAGTTGGAGTAAAGACCTATTTCTTGTAGCACACTGTGTTGCCTATTTCTTTACGCGGGAGACCGTAGTCCCCCACAATGTAATCAAAATGGAGGATCACCAGACTATCTGGGTCACGCTCAAGATAGACGGAGTCCAAGTGAAATTGGAATTGGACACAGGATCAGCCCTAACAGTCATAAACCGAAGGGACTACAAGTGGCTATTCTCACATATACCCTTGAAAGCTACAGAGATTGTCTTGAAGACGTACACGGGGCAAAAAGTTTACCCCAAAGGAAAAATAAGGGTGAACGTGATATACAATGGCCAGGAAATACCAAAAATGGACCTATATGTATTGCCAGATGGAGGACCACCACTACTAGGACGTGAATGGATCCGGAAGATACAATTAGATTGGCATTCCATACAGGCACTGACGGTAGAGGCCAAAAAGGATGACGACGTCACACCTGGACGACTGTCAAAAATGCTAACTGACGCACAAGAAGTGTTCTAGGAGGGACTCGGAACACTATGGCCTAGAAATTGAGTGGGCTTAGCGCCCATTTTGCGGCGCTAGAGGGCATTGCGCTGGACTTACAGCCGGTTTTGAAATTGACTAGGGCCCAACATCGGCATTACACCGGTAGCGCTGTGCCGGCACTGATGACGTCATCGGTGTGCGCAGCGTCCCGGTTGCCATGGTGACGGGCCCCAGCGCCGAAATTCAGTTGCGGCCGCCTCGCCCGTGGCAGCCGCAACTAAGACTCTGGCAACAGAGTCTTACACGACTTTGCGCCGGCGCATAAAGGTGGAGCGGCGGCCTGACGCTTTCCCGCCGGCCGCCTGCCCGCACCTCCCTCCCCGGACTCCCCCACCCCACCCCCGCGGAACAGATGCTTCTCGGCTGCGAGCCCGGCACTTCCCCGAGGTGCCGGGCTCATTTTTGTGGCGATTTAACCGGCCAGCAGGCGGGTGCAGGCAGCTCCTCCTTAACTGAAGGAGGAGGCCTGCACTTCCCGAGCCTGCCGCACCGCATCGGGCGCTGCAGCGCCGGAATAGCACCGCAATGCGGCGCGTAGCGCCAGTTTTCAGGCGCAAACAGCCTTCAGTAGCGCCGGCAGCCGTTTGGGCGCGGCGCTACTGAATTTTTGGCGCGCACAGCGCGACTTAGCACCAGCGCTAAATTTCCGGCGTTAAGCCCCGGCGCAGCGCAAACTCAATTTCTAGGCCTATAAGTTATAACAGCGATGATTAAAATAGAGGAAAATGCAAGCCCAAAGTTTTTTAAGGCCAGACCGGTGCCTTTTGCGATCCGACCAGCCGTCGAAGCAGAGCTGGAAGGGTTGGAACGTTCAGGAGTACTGTCCAAAGTGGACTGGAGCGAGTGGGCTACACCCATCGTTCCTGTAATGAAGAGGTCGTTGAGTAATACGCCTGGGGAACCAAAGAAGGTTCGCATCTGTGGGGACTTTAAGGTGACAGTGAACCCAGTCCTTCACATGGTACAATATCCGCTTCCGCGGATTGAAGATATTTTCGCCTCGCTATCTGGAGGAAAACGCTTCACTAAGATTGATCTGGCCCAGGCGTACCTGCAAATGGAGGTAGAAGAAGCCTCGAAACAATACCTCACGATCAACACTCACAAAGGTCTCTACCAATACAACCGGCTGGTGTTTGGGGTAACATCGGCTCCGGCTATTTGGCAAAGGGCAATGGATCAATCCTGCAAGGGATTCCAGGGACCCAGTGTTATTTGGACGACATCCTGGTCACGGGCGAAAATGACAGTGATCACCTCGCCAACCTGGAGCAGGTGCTCACTAGATTGAAGGAATATGGGCTACGAGCTAATCGCCACAAGTGCGAGTTTTTCCAGAAGCAGATCTCGTATTGTGGCCACGTTATTGATGAAGAGGGGTTACATAAGTCCCCTGAAAGGATTGAGGCAGTAGTCAAGGCTCCAGCACCGGAAAATGTGTCACAACTGAGGTCGTTCCTCGGGCTGGTGAACTACTACCATAAGTTCTTACCAAATTTGTCTACAGTATTACACCCACTGAACACCCTACTGCAAACGGGGGTACCATGGAAGTGGAATGACGAATGTAAATGAGCTTTCCAGAAGTGCAAAGAACTAATCACATCAAAAGAGGTGTTGGCCCATTTCAACCCAGCACTACCAATTCGGTTGGCGTGTGATGCATCACCCTATGGTATTGGAGCGGTGCTTTCGCACAAATTCCCAGATGGGTTGGAGAGGCCAGTAGCCTTTGCGTCTCGGTCACTAACCTCAGCCGAGCGCAACTACGCCCAGATTGACAGGAAGCCCTCAGCCGAGTATGGGGAGTAAAAAAGTTCAACCACTATCTGCATGGGCAGAAGTTCACCTTGCTGACTGACCACCAACCACTTGTCTCCATCTTTAATCCAAAGAAGGGCGTTCTGGTGATGACTGCGCAATGGCTACAAAGTTGGTCCCTTTTTCTAGGGGCGAACCAATATGAAATAGAGTATAAGGGCACGAAACAGCATAGAAACGCTGATGGGCTATCACGCCTGCCACTGCCTACTGCGGAGGAAGCACCAGCAGTGGACCCTGTCGAAATATTTTATTCGTCGATAATTAAACGCTTGCCAGTAACTAACGCGGATATAGAGGAGACCCGAAATGATCCAACACTGTCTCGGATATATGATTTGACGGTGAAGGGATGGCCAACACATGGCGACTCACTGTTACCAGCATTCTCATCCAGAAGAGAACAGCTGTCAGTATGCCAGGGGATAGTGATGTGTGGATCCCGAGTGGTAATTCCACCCAAGTTAAGGGAGAGAGTGCTCAATGAGCTTCACGAAGGCCATCTGGGAGGGGTGAAAATGAAAAGCCTTGCTAGGGCTTATGTGTGGTGGCCGGGGATCGATCAGCAAATCTAGGACCTGACATAGAGCTGCTCAGGATGCCAGAAGGTCCAAAATGTACCACCACATGCCCCTCTACACCCATGGGAGTGGCCCTCCTCTCCATGGCAACGGGTGCATATTGATTTTGCTGGTCCATTCATGGACTCAATGTTCTTAATAGCAGTGGATGCGCACTCGAAATGGCCTAAGGTGATCAAAATGTCCTCCACCACTACGGAGAAAACAATTGCAGTCCTACGGACCATATTTTCCAGGAACGGCTTGCCAAAGCAGATTTGCTCTGATAACGGACCACAGTTTGTGTCCGAAGAGTTTTGGAAATTTATGAGAAGGAATGGGGTAAGGCATTACACATCCGCCCCGTATCATCCAGCCACAAATGGATTGGCTGAGAGGTTCGTACAAACCTTTAAAAAGGCAGTAAGGGCCATGTGCGATGATGACATTCCACTGCAGCATAAGGTGGACAATTTCATGTTAGCCTACAGAAATGCGACACATGCAGTTACCAACCAGACCCCGGCCATGATGTTCTTTAACCGAAGGTTGAGATCTCGTCTGGATTTGCTCAGACCAAATGTGCGAAGAAATGTTGAGAATAAGCAATTCCAGCACATCAATGAGAAGCCGACAAGGAGCTTCAATGTAGGACAACCAGTCTTGGCCCGCGACTACCGAACAGAGAAATGGCAACCCGGAACGATATGCACACGGCAGGGGCCACTAATGTACACAGTGGATGTCGGGGAGAACATTGTGAGACGCCATGTCGACCAGATCTTAGCGTCACAGGAATGAGTCAACCCCATGTCTCGCGTACCTGGGGATGAACCCGACATACCGGTAGCATCTACCCCAGAAACAGTAGCAGCGGAAACTGATGAACTAACCGACGACAGGGGGCCAGAATCGCCTCCGCACCAAGAACAAGACACTCAGGAAAGGCGCTATCCAGAAAGGATCAGGAAGCCGCCCCAAAGATTGAATCTATAAATGGACTATTTCAGTTAATGTGCATGTTAAAGTGTTAACTGTTATTTGAATGTTATGGTACTGTTAATCTAAAAGTGGAGGAATTGTAGTGTATGTACCTTTAAGAGAGAACTACTTTTACAGCTCCTGTATACTGTAGTACCGGCAGTGACCACACCTGTATATAAGCCTTGAGCAGGCATCTGTACTGTTAGTCTTTAGACTACCCTCATCCAGTAAACACCTGTTGATTGTTAATCTGCAGTCTCCGTCTATTTATTGAAGAACACCATACTTTAAGATTCACGGATTTAACAGTGAGGTTCTGGAACTGACTGCCTGAAAGGGTCGTAGAGGCTCATCACATTTAAAACGTACTTGGATGTGGATTTGAAGTGCTGTAACCTGCAGGGCTACGGACCAAGAGCTGGAAAGTGGGATTAGGCTAGATAGCTCTTTTTTGGCCGGCCTCCTGCAGTGCTGTAAATTTCTTCGATTCTATGAATGTAGTAAACCATCCCGAGGCACTTCACAGGCGCGTTATCAAACAAAATTTGACAGCGAGCCACATAAGGAGATATTAGGACAGATGACAAGGAGTGTCTTAAAGGAGGAAAGCAAGGTAATTCAGCGCTTAGGGCTTTGGCAGCTAAAGGCATGGCCGGCAATGATGGAGCGATTAAAATCGGGGATGCTCAAGAGGCCAGGATTGGAGAAGCACAGAGATCTCGGAGGGTTGTAGGGTGGAGGAGATTACAGAGATAGAGAGGGGAAAGTACATGGAGGGTTTTGAAAACAAGAAAGAGAATTTTAAAATTGAGGCGTTGCTTAACCGGGAGCCAAATCTAATAGTTAGCTTTGTTAAATTGCCTCTACTGATGATGCTTTTATTATTGATGACTGTAGTCTGACATCTCACTGTATAGTAATTATTCAGGACCTAATCTGCTCTGCTCTGTACAGTTTTCCACTCAGTAAACCTACATTACAACATGAAAATTATTATGGGGAAAAATCATACCGCAGTCAACGGAACAACAAATATTTCCCCAGCAACCTTCACCCCATGTTTTGTATTTACCTACAATGTATATGGAATCATTGCAAGTTGTCCTCCATGGCGACTCTGAAGGGTAGATTTTCTAAGTTCTCCCATGTATTTAGCTATGTTGTACTCCACAAGCATTCACCGGAAATTTCAGTTGGAGGAAAGTTGTGAGCATGATAAACTTTGAGCAGGATTTCCCCTGACTTATTCTGGCTATATAATTTAATGTTCTATTGGCTTTTGATTGCTGCTCAGCATCAGTTTGACATGTTGATTGTCAAGTCCACTAAGATTCCTATGTCTCTTTCAACTCCCTCCTTTAGCTTTTCAACACTAATCATTTTCTCTTCCTCCGTGCAGTACCTTACACTTATTTGTTTCGCCCACTTGCATGTTTTGTCCAACTCGTTTTGAAATTCCCGAGTTGCCTCCTCAGATTCCACTGCTCCTTTTAGGATATGACAAATTTGCATTGAGCTTTTGAATCCAAGTTGTTAAATGCAAATTAGAAATAGTAGGGGTCCCAACACCAATCTCTGGGGCACTCCAGTCAGTATTGATGTGATAACCGTTGGTTCTTCATTGCTAAACTGCTGAAACTCTGTTTTATTGAGCTGACTGTGAAAGCTGTGATACAGAAACCAACAATTATTAAGCTTTACATTCTACTCGAACGTTTGCCATCTTTGGAACGTTGTTAACTTCTAACTTATTTATACTGCAGCTGGCAACCTCAAACCAGTAGCTATAATATGAATTAAATAGAATTATATAGAATGTACAGCACAGAGACAACCCAACTAGCCTGTGCTGGTGTTAATGGTCCACATGAGCCTCCTCCCACCCGACGGGGGTTCCAGGCAGGCAGTACCCCATTTATAGTACAAAAAGCAAAATACTGTGGATGCTGAAAATTTGAAATAAAAACAGAATCTGCTGGAAATAGTCAGGAAGAATGAACAAAAGGGAAAGTCTGTGATAGGGTGGAAGGTAGGAGTGATTAAATGACTAAAGGGATGATGGTGCCAGGCAAAAGGGGGTGGTAATGGGACAAGTAAAGAAATAAAAGATGAGTCTAGAGGAGGTGTAACTGGAAATAGCAGAAGCAGCAACAGCTGCCATCCAAAAAAATGGGTGCAGTGGCTATGAACTGAAACTGTTGAACTCAATGTTGAGTCCAGAAGGCTGTAAAGAGAAAGGGAGGGAAGGGAAGAAGGAAGGAAGGACTGACTGACTTGCATTTATATAGCGCTTTTCATGACCACTGGGCATACCAAAGTGCTTTACAGCCAATGAAGTACTTTTTGAAGTGTAGTCACTGTTGTAATGTAGGAAACATGGCAGCCAATTTGTGCACAGCAAGCTCCCACAAACAGCAATGTGATAGTGACCAGATTTTCTGTTTTAGTGATGTTGATTGAGGGATAAATATTGGCCAGGGTTAACTACCTTGCTCTTCTTTGAAATAGTGCCATGGGATCTTTTATGTCTGAGAGAGCACTTGGGGCCTTGGTTTAACGTCTCATCCAAAAGATGTAAGATGAGATGCTGTTCCTCGAGCTTAAGTTAAGCTTCATTTGAACAGTGTAGGAGACCAAGGACAGAGACGTCAGAGTGGGAGTGGGATGGAGAATGAAAATGGCAAGCGACCGTAAGCTTGGGGTCACGCTTGTGGACTGAAAGGAGATATTCCACAAAGTGGTCACTCAATCTGCATTTAGTCTCCCCAGTGTAGAGGAGATAGCATCGTGAACAGCGAATACAGTATATTTAATTGAAAAAAGTACAAGTAAATCACTGTTTCACCCAGAAGGAGAGTTTGGGGCCCTGGACGGTGGGAAAGGAGGAGATAAAAGGGCAGGTGTTGCATCTCCTGTGCTTACAAGGGAAGGAACCGTGGGAAGGGGAGGGGTGTTGGGGGTGATTGAGGAGTGGACCAGGGTGTCGCAGAGGGAACTCTTATGTTCATTAATAAATAGACATTCTTATTATGAACACAGCTAGCTTTTGCTAGGCACTTTATTGAGCACATGTGGACTAGGCACAGTATCTGTAGAGGCATCCATCTTGACTGCTGCCTTGTGGGTAGCCTAGTGCCTCATGGGTAATGTAGTCTTAATATACATACAGCTGGGTAGGGTAGTCTTATATACATACAGCTCTACACAGCTCTACGGCTCCACCTAGTGTCCACTATAGAATGACATGTTATTGATCATTACATCCCCCTTTCTTTGAGGTTAAACAAAATCAATATCAATCAACTTTCAAGGAAAACGATAAAGATGATATCAGTAACACTTTTGTTGGTGCTCTATAAACATAAACATTTTCACAACAGTCAATACATTTTCAAAGCTTTACATTATACTCAAAGATTAAGTCTATCAGGCTTTTTTACTTCCCGTGTGGATCTTCTCAACATGGGTAAGTCTGATGTGTCTTCATGAGATTGTTCTGGCGGTGATTGACAAGATGCAGTTGTGGCATTGTCATCAATCTGGACTTGAATAGTCTCTTGTGTTTTTAGGAGGGAACGATGGTTCCTCCTGAGAATCTGTCCTTCCTCAGTTCTAACAGTGTATGACCTTGGTCCTACTTCCTCAAGAACTGTAGCTTTCCTGTTCCATGCATCTGGATCCTCAATCCTGACAACATCATCCCTTGTCAATGGTTTCAGAGTTTTGGATGACTTGTCATAGTATGATTTCTGTTTCAGCTTTAACAGTTGAAGTCTCTGTCTCAGTTCCTCACTTTGCTGTTCTTTTGCACAGCAGGGTAGCGTGGTGCGCAACTTGCGACCCATTAGTAGTTCAGCAGGTGAAGAACCAGAGTCTAAAGGTGAGGCTCGGTAGCTCAGCAGGGCAAGATAAGGATCAGACTTGCTTTCTGTCGCTTTCTTCAGTAGCTGCTTGAGAACTTGAACACCTTTCTCTGCCTTACCATTTGACTGAGCATACACAGGACTGGATGTGATGTGCTGAAAGTCATAATGTGCTGCAAACTGTTGCCACTCCTTACAGTTGAAGCACGGACCATTGTCGCTAACGGCAATCCTGGGAATTCCATGTCTGGCGAAGATGGATTTCACATGCATTATGACACTGCTTGCTGTGGTGCTTGAGAGCAGCGCCATCTCAGGATAGTTAGAATAGTAGTCAATCACTATTAGATAGTCTTTACCATTTAAATGAAAAAGGTCCATACCAACCTTTTGCCATGGTGCTGTTGGTATGTCAGCTACTATCATTGGTTCCTTTGCTTGTTTGTTTTGGTGTTTCTGACATGTCTCACATTTGCCTATCATGTTCTCAATGTCCTTATTTATGCCAGGCCAATAAACAGTGTCTCTTGCTCTCCTTTTGCATTTTTCAATTCCGAGGTGTCCCTCATGAATCCTTTTGAGCATGTCTTGACGTAGAGCCTGTGGATTGACTATTCTGTTCTGTTTTAGTAATAGTCCACTTGCGACACTCAATTCTGACCTTATGTGAAAATATTTTGGACAGCAACCTTTTGGCCAACCATGATGAATATTCTCTATTACTGTTTGTAATACTGTATCTGTTACTGTTTCTTCTGCTATTTGCTTTGATTTTGTGTCTGACACGGGCAGCGCAACAGTGACCATACTCACATGAACATCCATGTCTTCTTCAGTAGAGCTCACATGACTCATTGTGGGTGCTCGGGATAGTGCATCTGCTAACACTATGTATTTGCCTGGTGTGTAGATCAGTTCAAAGTCATATCTTTGCAGCTTCATCATGAGTCGTTGAATCCTTGGAGACATCTCATTCAGGTTTTTTTTTATGATGGCAACCAGAGGGCTGTGGTCTGTCTCAACTGTGAAGGTGGGAAGTCCATATATGTAGCCATGGAACTTTTCTAGTCCAACTACCAAGCCTAGACATTCCTTTTCAAGCTGGGTGTATCAACACTCAGTATCAGTCATAGACCTGGAGGCATAGGCAACAGGCTTCCACTCTTCACCCTCTGCTTGTAGCAAGACCATACCTAGGCCATCTTTTGATGCATCCGTTGACACTTTGGCCTAGAAATTCAGTCGCGTTTGCGCCCACTTATTGGCTATAAAGTGGTTTGCGCCTAAAGTTTTTTATCGCCCGAAATTCAGATGGACCCTAACATCGGCGTTAGCCGGTAGCGCTGCGCCGGCACCGATGACGTCATCGGTGTGCGCAGTGCCCCAGTTGCAATGCTGTTCCGGCCCGATGACCAAATTCAGTTGCGGCCGCCTCGCCCGTGGCGGCCGCAAACAGCGTTTGTAAAACGGTGCCTTGCAGCTCCGAAAGGCCGGCGCATAAAGGTGGAGGGGCGGCCGGCCGCTTTCCCGGCGGCCGCCTGGCCGCACCTCCCTCCCCGGACTCCTGCACCACCCCCCCCGCGGCATTGATGTGTGACTCCCGCGAGCCCGGCACGTCTCCGGGGTGCCGGGCTCATTTGCCGGGGGAGTCCCGCGCCGAACTCACGGCTGCAGGCAGCTCCTCCTTAAGAGAAGGAGGAGGCCTGCAGTACCGCAGCCTGCCGCACCACCTCGGGTGCCGCAGCGGCAGCTGGACGCCTGAAACTTACATACATCACCCCAAACGAGGCGGCCAAACCTTGCAATAGCGCCCGCCTCCGTCTTGGGCCGGCGCGACTGAATTTCAGGCGGGCGCTACGGGAATCCGGGCCAGCGCAAAATTTCGGGCACTAAAGACCTGGCGCGGCAAAACCGAATTTTTAGCCCTTTGATTCTTTTTGTTGGGTCAAAGAAGGTGAGTACAGGTGTGGTTGTCAGCACTGTTTTGAGGTTTATCCACTCTTGTTCATGTCTTTCTGTCCATGCGAACTCATTTGTTTTATGTAGCAGGTCTCGCAGACAGGCTGCCTTGGCTGACAAGTTAGGAATGAACTTTCCAATGAAGTTTATCATCCCCATGATGCGTAGCACTCCTTTTTTGTCAGTGGGTCGGGGCATTTTGAGTATGGCGTTTACTTTTTCCATATCTGGCTCTATTCCTTTACCAGATAGATTATCTCCTAGGAAAGTGACTTCCCGGACGTCAAACTGACACTTGGCTTTGTTGAGCTTCAGTCCATTCCGGCGTATGCTCTGTAGCACTTTAGTCAGTCTCTCATTGTGTTCTTTCAGTGTGGAGCCCCAGATGATGATGTCATCAACATAGACCCGAACTCCTTCCAGACCTTCAATTATGTGTTCCATCGCTCTATGAAAGATTTCAGATGCAGATATTATCCCAAAAGGCATTCTGAGGAAACAATACCTGCCAAATGGTGTGTTGAAGGTACAGTATTTGGTGCTCTCTTCATCCAGTTTTAGTTGCCAAAATCCTTGTAAGGCATCGAGCTTTGTAAAGTATCTGGCACCTGACATTTCACTGGTGATTTCTTCTCGCTTGGGAATCTGGTAGTGTTCACGTTTTATGTTTGCATTTAAGTCCTTTGGATCCATGCATATTCTTAGATCATTGTTCTTTTTCTTTACACATACCATGGAGTTAACCCAGTCTGTTGGCTCTTCGACTTTCCTGATGACTCCTAGTGTGGTCATTCTGTCCAGTTCATTCTTGAGCCGGTCACGCAGGGGTGCTGGAACTCTTCGTGGAGCATGTACCACTGGCTGAGCATCTTCCTTTAGTTGGATCTTGTAAGTGAATGGTAGAACTCCAAATCCTTTGAACACATCCTGGAAATTATTCACTACAGAATCCACCGAGTCATCTTGTCTGCTTATGGCACAGTTTATACGGTAGACTCTCTTGACCAGTTCTAAGTCCTCACAAGCTTTGTCACCCAGTAGTGAATCAAGTCTTTCAGCCACAACAGAAAACATGAGATGATGCACTTTGTCTTTGGCTGTCACTTTAAGTGTGCATACACCTAAGCTATCTATTTTCTGTCCATTATAGTCCTTCAGTAGTACTGACTTTTTCTGTATTTTGGGCTTTTCTTTCATATTGTTAATGTCACTCATACTGATTAAGTTTGCTTTTGCCCCAGTGTCTAGTTTCAAGGTAACTAATGCTCCATTTACCTGCAGTGGGATCATCCATTTGTCCTCTTTTACTGCATTAACTTTATGTTCAGCATTGTCCATTTCTGAGGGCTGCACATTTTCTGTATCCTTTTTGATATTGTCACATGACACCATTCCTACAAAAAATGTCTCACTTAAATCAGTGTCCTCAATTACATTAACTCGTTGCCCTTTCTTAGTTTTTACTTTTGAAAAGCATTGTTTGGCAAAGTGATTCTTTCCATTACACTTTGTGCACATTTTTCCAAACGCTGGGCATTGTCTTAACTGGTGTTTGTAACCACAGCATTTACAATTAAAAATGTCATCCTCCGATTGCTTTTCATTTCTGTTCTGCCCACGTTTCTTCCCCTTGTAGGACACAGCACTGACAGCAGCATTATCACTCATTACAATCGCATCATTATTGATTTCACTGAAAGTCTTCGTGTGCTTTCGAGCTAGCTCGCTGGCTTGGCATATTTTCACAGCATTTTCCAAATTTAGTTCGGTTTCTCTCAACAGACGTTCCCTGACTTTTTTATCATGAATGCCAAACACAATCTGGTCACGAATCATGGATGCTTTGAGCTCAGAGAAATTACATGTCTGTGCTTTCAGTTTCAGATCAGTTATAAAGCTATCAAAAGTCTCATTTTGCTGCTGTGTCCGAGAACGGAAGATGTATCTTTCATAGGTCTCATTCTTTTTGGGAGAGCAATGTGCATCAAATTTTTTTAGCACATCTTCTAATTTTTCTCTGTTCTCCTCTGGATTAAATACAAATGTATTAAATACCTCTATCACCTGTGGGCCTGCAACCATAAGCAGCAACGCTATCTTCCTTGCATCTGGCTTTGTACCAAATCCGATGGCTGCAATGTAGAGTTCGAATTGTTGTTTTAAAGTCTGCCAATTGTAGTCGATATTTCCTGTGAGTTTCAAACGCTCTGGTGGCTTCAAATTCTCCATGTCGCTTTTCACAATTTTCAGCAGATCTTACCCATCTTGGTGCCATCTTATGTTCATTAATAAATAGACATTCTTATTATGAACACAGCTAGCTTTTGCTAGACACTTTATTGAGCACATGTGGACTAGGTACAGTATCTGTAGAGGCATCCATCTTGACTGCTGCCTTGTGGGTAGCCTAGTGCCCCATGGGTAATGTAGTCTTAATATACATACAGCTGGGTAGTGTAGTCTTATATACATACAGCTATATACAGCTCTACACAGCTCTACGGCTCCACCTAGTGTCCACTATAGAATGACATGTTATTGATCATTACAGGAACGGTCCCTTTGGAGTGTTGGAAGGGAAGGGGGGGGGAAGATGTGCTTGGTGGTGGCATCACGCTGGACGTGGCGGAAATGGTGGAGGATGATCCATTGAATGTGGATGGTGAGGACAAGAGGAACCCTATCATGGTTCTGGGAGGCAGGGGAAGGGGTGAGGGTAAAAGTGCAGGAAATGTGACTGACACAGTCGAGGGTCATGTCAATAATGGTGGAGGGGAATCCTCGATTGAGGAAAAGGAAGGCATATTGAAAGCATTGGTGTGGAAGATGGCATCGTCAGAGCTGATGCGGCAGAGACAGAGAAACTGGGAGAATGGAATAGAGTCCTTACAGGAAGTGGAATATGAGGAAATGTAATAAAGATAGCTGTGGGAGTCGATGGGCTTCTAGTGGATATTGGTCGATAACCTACCCCCAAAAATGGAGATAGAGAAGTCGAGGAAGGGAAGGGAAGAATCGGAGATGGACCATGTGAAGGTGAGGGAAGGGTGGAAATTGGAAGCAAAATTGGTGAAATTTTCCAGTTCGGGGTGAAAGCAGGAAATGGCACCAATACAGTCATCAATGTACAAGAAAAGGTGGTGAGTGAGAGGACCTGAGTAGGACTGGAACAAAGAATGTTCCACATATCCCACGAAAAGGCAGGCACAGTTTATAGTGCCTGCTGAAATTCCAATTTTCACTCCTAGGAGAGAGATCTGTATGTGGTAGACCCTCTCCCAACATTTAAAACTGAAATGTTTAGAGTGTGGCTAGACATGTCCGCACTCTGTAATATTAAATGACTGCAAAAATTGTAGTTGGGACCTGGCATGCATATGTTAAAAAGGACCCCACCAGCTTTGGGTGGGTGTCCTTGCTGCCCGCTCAGGAGAACAGGTGAAAATCAGATCCCATTAGCCCCCGACAGCTCCAGGGTAATTGACTTGGGTGATTTTAACTGCCCACTCAACCGGTTTCTGTCGGGTGCGCAGGATTCAATGGCCCCAATAATACTTACAGATGGAATCAATAACCGGCCGCCTGTTATAGAAACTGCTCAATTTTCATTAGAAATCAATGGAAATGAAATTTGTTTGTTTTCTATAATGGGCGGCAATCCACAACACCAATATTACACCTGGGTGGCAAGTTGAAAAGCTACCCCTAGAACTCTTGCTATGTGAGGTGGGTGATCTCTGATGGATCATGCACTGTTTATGAATTAATGCAAAAAGCAAGCAAAACAGTTTTTGTCCTTCTTCTGAAAGGACCATTATGCAGTGATTAGTTGTAGAGGCCATTAATTAAAGTAAACGGATACTCTGCGCCAAACCTCATATCATTCTCATTACATTCACTGCATGACGTCTCTCATACCACAGCAGGAAGAACTAATGAAAGAGTTATTATAATTAATAAATTACTTCCAATGTGACTGTCTTTTTATTAAATGTTTCATTGCTGTGTTCTACACAACAACAACTTGTATTTATATAGCACCTTTAACGTAGTAAAACATCCCAAGGTGCTTCACAGGAGTGTTATAAAACAATATTTGACACTGAGCCACATAAAGAGATATTAGGGCAGATGACCAAAAGCTTGGTCAAAGAGGTAGGTTTTAAGGAACGTCTTAAAAGATAAAAGAGAGGTAGAGAGGCAGTTTAGGGAGGGAATTCCAGAGCATAGTGCTTTGGCAGCTGAAGGCACAGCCACCAATGGTTGAGCGATTAAAATCAGGGATGCTCAAGAGGCAAGAATTAGAGGAGCGCAGATACCTCTAAGGGTTGTGGGGCTGGAGGAGATTACAGAGATAGGGAGGGGCAGGGGCACAGAGGGATTTGAAAACAAGGATGAGAATTTAAAAATCAAGGCTTTGCTTAACTGAGAGCCAATGTAGGTCAGCGAGCACAGGGGTGATGGGTGAACGGGACTTGGTGCGAGTTAGGACATGGGCAGCAGAGTTTTGGATGAGCTCAAGTTTACGGAGGATAGAACGTGGGAGGCCAGCCAGGAGTGGGTTGGAATAGTCAAGTCTAGAGGCAACAAAGGCATGGATGAGAGTTTCAGCAGCAGATGAGCTGAGGCAGGGGTGGAGTCGGGCGATGTTACGGAGGTGGAAATAGGTGGTCTTAGTAATGGCACAGATATGTGGTTGAAAGCTCATTTCAGAGTCAAATGTGACACCAAGGTTGCGAACAGTCTGGTTCAGTCTCAGACAGATGTTAAGAAGGGAGATGGAGTTGGTTGCTGGGGAACAGAGTTTGTGGCAGGGACTGAAAACAATGGCTTCAGACTTCCCAATATTTAATTGGAGGAAATTTCTGTTCATCCAGTACTGGATGTCGTACAAGCAGTCTGACAGTATAGAGACAGTGGCAGAGTCGAGAGAAGTGGTGGTGAGGTAGAGCTGGGTGTTGTCAGCATACATGTGGAAACTGATGCTATGTTTTTGGATGATGTCGCCAAGGGGCAACATGTAGATGAGAAATAGGAGGGGCCAAGGATAGATCCTTTGGGGACACCAGAGGTAACAGTGCGGGAGCGGGAACAGAAGCTATTGCAGGTGATTCTCTGGCTACGATTAGATAGATAAGAATACTGTTTGTATTTTTCAAATTTCTTCTTCCCCATTTTTTAAAAATTTCTTCTCACTTAGTTGCTGAGGTACTTCTATGGTAACTATTGGCCAGTGCCATATTATCCCAATCTCTTAATAGTACTAAACTGGCTTTTCCTATATGTCAGTATCCTTGCACCCACATTTACAGATCGAGACGCACATACCTCAATATATCAGAGGGACATTGCTGGTGCAAATTGCAACAGACACAGAGGCTGTGACTAACTGCACTCTTAGAGCCTATGCAGTGTGTGATCGCTGCAGTATTAAACGATAGTTGTATCAGGCATGGAGTATGACTTAAGCCTCCGCTGTTTGCTGTGCATCAGCGCAGTGGGCACCAGCCATCACATTATTAGCCCCTAAATGTCAGGCAAGTGCTCTTTTCACACCACCTGAACTGCTTAGGTTTATGCCTGATCTGAAAATCTAGGTTAGTCAGTACCTGATTGCCAACCAGAAGGTCACAGGCTGGAGTCCCAAGTCACATGGGGAATTCTCTCCATTTACAGCTGAGCCTTTAGGCTGAGTCCCATGAACAAGTGAGGCTGCTTCATTTCAGGGAGGCAGGAGGGGAAGGAAGAAGTAAAATGGACACCATAACAGGATAGAAATTCCAACGGTGCTGCTCTCGTACGAACACGTAACAAACTTGTACCACATTCTTCTCTTAATGCAGGTGGTAACCGCAGAATGACTAACTGAGTAACATGCACAATCAGATAGAAATACCCTGCCTATTGGATTGAGTACACAGGTGTAAGGAAGAGAAGCTTTTTTCTTTTGACACAATTTTCAAACTGGACATTAAAACTTGCAAGAGCTGTAGCAAAGCAGTGAAACCAGACGGTACTATCAATAAGGAACAAAGACATTGTGTAGCTAAAGGAGACGTCTGTGTAAATAATGAGGAATTAGGCCTTGACGAAATAACACAGAACTCAATGGGCCTCTTCAATAAACAATCCTTATCAGAAAGTTTGCCAGCTAGACAGTTGAGATTTGCGTGAGCTATCCAGCCAATCAACGGTTACTGTGGTCTTCACATGCTGGCTTTAACTGAAAGTTTAAACAAAAGCTGTGACATTGGTTATCATGATCTAAGGCTATCATCGATAGGTCAATGAGGCCTTGGTGATGTAACATCCTGTCCACCATTGAAAGGAAAAGATATAAAAGAAGCTTTTATCTATAGCTTTTGCTATCATATAAAAGAAGCTGTTACGGTAACTTCATTACTGCAGTCAAGGGTCCGGAAGGAGAGCTGCAGTCAACAAGAAGGGAACCCAACCGATTGTCGGAAGGAGAGAGCTACAATCAAAAGGAGCTGGCCACTTCATGGTGATTGTATGACCATTTACTTAGAACATATTTGGGCATTGTATTGCTAGAGCATCTTTATTGCTAAGAGTAGAGTAAGAAGGGCATTGTATTGCCATTTAAATCTATAAGCGTTTTTTTCTTTTCTCTCTTTTCCTTTAATAAACTACCTTATTTAACTTAAGAGCTTTTGGGTGATTCCTTAATTATTTCCCTTGTAACTCGTGGGTCAAAACGAACCTCAAGCCTGAGAATAGGACAGTGAGGCTTACATGGGTTAGCTAAAATGTAAAGTGCTCCTTTTACCACAACTGACATCTTCAATTTGATCAGCACAATTTTTTAAAATCAGAGAATAAAGGTGTAAAGTCTGTGGGTTGTTTAGTTAATTAATGCACAGACTCCAAGAGTAACTTAAAACAGGACTTTACTATTCGAAGGTCAGGGCGAATCTGCCCAATAACTCCTGGCACAACACTTATATACTGGTGTGGTCACCGTCGGTATTACCGTATACAGAAGCCAAACAAAGTAGTGCCACACCTAAAATAGTTCTCTTAAAGGTGAATGGTTACATACAATAGTTCTCTTAAAGGTAGACGGGTACATACACTACAATCCTCCCTTTTTAGCTTACAACATACTTATTCCCCATTAAACATAACATATAATCAACTTCATGTAAAACAATTCACAGATATAGTCTCTGCGGGAAACAGTTCACAGATTCAGTCTCTGCGGGAACAGTTCACAGATTCAGTCTCTGGTCTTGACTCGGTCCGAACAACATCTCTGTGGTGTAGCCGGTTCACATTTCTAGCGTGACTCATCCAATAGTCTTTTCCTTGGCTTAACAGCTTGAACTTCCGTCCTGCTGAACCAGCAGTGCTGACTTTTACAAACAGCTGGACTGCCTTGGTAATTTTTCCTACTTTCCAACTGATTTGGCCCCCTTCGTAGGGCCCACGTGCATGATCTGATAGAAGTGATAATGATTTAGATGGTTATCGTCTTCTGCTTTGTCTTTTTCTTTTCTGCTTCTTGGAGACTCTCGGGGCTCCCTTATCCGCTGCCAGCTGTAGTGCCACCATCTCCCTATGTTCCTTAGACTTTAAGTGCTTCATCCTGATTTCTGCACTTTGGGAGTTTTCATCACAAGCTGGGCAGACCAAGTCATCGTAATATTCCGTGTCACTCAACAGGTCATGGTAATATTCGGTGTCGTCCTGAGCTAGTCTAGCGAGAGGGCCTGCTACTTCTTCCGTACCCAACTGGACGTTAGCCGACTGTTGTTCCCTCCTTAGACATCTTTCCTGAAGAGACTTCTTCATGCGTTCATATTCATCCCGCTCTTCCTGGGTTTCCTGCAAATCCTTCACTAATGACCTCGTTTGTGATTTCAATACTTCCCCTTCCCTCAGGGATTGATTGATCAGGCTATTCAATCCTTCTACTGGAGCAGCTGTTTCAACATTCTGCTGTTCACATTGACGTGATTCAGTGTACTTTTGGCATCCCTGTAAAATCTGTGTTGCAACCTCAGCTATTTCCATAACTTTTGAGAGCTCCGAACTCCTTCCCTTTGAAGATTGAAGCTCGTGTTCAGATTGTTCCCATGGTAGAGTCTTGTCCTTCAGCATATGAAGGAGTTGGCTGACCATTAACTCTTCCACGGGAACACTGTGGGTCAGAGTCTTCTCCATTTCATCCACCTTTTCCTCCAATGCTTTCACCTTCTTTTCCTCTTGTACTTTGGCTTCCAGCACTCGGAGAAGTTGTGCATTGATGCTCTCTAGCTCATGTTCAGAGGCCATTCTTACAGTCTCTGTGTTTCTTACAGTTCCCTTTTCTTCCACTGAACGGATTCCCAGTTGAATCTGTTCTTCAAGTTGTTGAATCTCGGTCATTGCCGCCCCATATTTGTCTTGGGTTTCCTTTAATATTTTTCTGAGTTCTTGTACATCTTGTCTTTCATGTTCTGCCATGTCTTTCACCTCTAATTTCTCATCTATGGATGGAACTTCTACCGATGAGTCTGTCTTGGCCTTGAGCTCATCAAGAATTTCCTGCAGCCTTTGGACTTCTTGCTCATGTTCAACCTTCAATTGCTCATATGCTTCCACTGAAACTAGCTTTTCGGAGGTTGCCGAGTTAACCCCTTCCAGAATTGTAGCCTGGGCCTGTTCATACTGTTCTTTCAACTTCTCACACTCTGCTTGTAAGGAGTCGTAGAGAAGAACTGGAATAAAATCCTGGCTTCCTGAAGATTCCTCTTCATTTGCTTCTTCCTGCAAATATTCTAACTCCTGAACAGCATAAGGGAGATGTGATCGGTAATTGGTCACGATGGCTCTATGGTCGCTCTCTGCTTGAGCTAGCTGCTTCTGTTGTCTTTCCAGATTCTCCCATTCGGTGTCATAGAACTTTTTCATTGTTTTCATCTCTTGTACGAGATGGTAACTCAATTGTTCTAATTGTTGTCGTAATTTGAAATAAGTTTGAGTCCGAGCTCGGTGTTCTTCCGTCATGGATATGTCTGTAACTTGAACAGGCTCAGAATTTTCTGTCAAACTAGGTTGTCGTTGTTCGGTGGAGTTCTGCTCTGAAACTTTGTTCTTCTCTGGAGCATAAGCCTTTATGCATGCCTTCGTTTTTCCAACCTTCGTCGGCAAGTCCATTTCAGCCTTGTCTTTCATATTTGGGTTGGTCTTATCGTCATCCGTTTCAGAATCTGAGCTGATTGTCTGCACCGAGTCCTCACTCGTTATGGCTTTTAGATAGTGCCATTCCATGTCTATTTTCTTGATCCACTCCCGTCCTAGAAGTGGTGGTCCTCCCTCAAGTAGTACGTATAAGTTCATTCTTGGGTGTTCTTTACCCCTATCTCTCACTTTGACTCTTATCTTTCCCATGGGGTATACTTTATGCCCCGTGTATGTCTGCAATACGAACTTGGTATCTCTTAAGGGTATATGTGAGAATAGCCGGTGGTAATCCCTTCGATTTATGACTGATAGAGCTGATCCAGTGTCCAACTCCATTTTCACTTGGATTCCAGCTATTTTTAGCATGACCCAGATAGTTTGTAGGTCAGCTTCCTTACTCACATTGTGAATTCTCAGACTACCCAGCTCCTGGCCGTTTGGGTCTGAGTCTGAATTCTGTTCGTCTGAACTCTTCTCAGCCACCTTGTGTACCTTGTTGTACTTTTCCTGTGATGGCTTCCTTTGGTTGTTGGTCCTTTTCCCTGACCAGCATACCTTAGCTATGTGACCCAGTTTGCCACATTTCCTACATTCCTGGTTCTTAAACCAGCATTGGTTCTGGTCGTGTGTTGTCTTCCCACAACGATAGCATTTTGTTGTTGTCGAGGTAATTTGATCCACACTTAGTGCTGCTGTCTTTAGCTGCATTTCCGCAGTTCCCTTCGCTGCGGCTTCGTGCGATGCTGCAATAAGGACAGCCCTGTCAAGTGTAAGGTCGTTCTCTTCGAGTAGTCGCTTTTGCGTTCCTTCCTTTGCCAACCCGCACACGAACTTGTCTCGCAATGCCTCTGTCAGATTCCCTCCAAACTGGCAGTATTTCGCTAGTCTACGCAGTTCGACCAAGTATTCTGCGTTGCTTTCGTCTTTCCGTTGCGTTCTCGCATAGAATTTGAATCGTTCCGCCAACATCAACGGTGTGGGGTTCAAGTGATCCTTCAGAACAGCCACAATATCATCGAAAGTCTGATCCGCCGGTTTATCTGGTGATAGTAGATGCTTCAAGAGCCCGTATGTCTTTGCGCCCATCGAGTTTAGCAAGGTTATAGCTTTGTCATCTTCTTCTATTTTATTGGCCTCACAATAGATCTCAATGCGTTCCACATACGTGGCCCAGCCTTCTACCTCGGAATTAAAATTGTTGATGTTACCACGCTTAGGCATCTTCCTCTCTTCCTGATAAACACCACGAATTATTTCTTTAAAAATTTTTTTTTTTTTCAAGATGGCGGTTCCCGCGAAAATGGCGGTTTCCCGCTTCTGTCTTCTTCCCCGCCTAATGGCGGCTTCCCGCGTTTCTTCCCTGGTGGGAGGGGTACACTTTCCCCATGGGCGACGGCCGCTGGCTTTCAGGTTCACAGCCTGCGCGTCGGCTTCAGTGCTTTCCCTTTCCTCGGCAGGGCAACCGGCGCTGGGTACACCCCGTTGACGGCGAACAGTTTCAGCCGCTGGGCTGGCTCTCGCTCAGTTCCCCTTGCTCGGGCTCTGTCTCTCTCCCGCTCGCTCGGCTCTACCGGCGCTGGGTACACCCCGTTGACGGAGAACAGTTTCAGCCGCTGGACTGGCTCTCGCTCAGTCTCCCTTGGTCGGCTCTGCCTCTCCCGCTCGCTCGGCTCCCAATCGCGCCTCCCAGCCCTCTCGCAGTCCGGTGCTTCCCTCCCCGGCTGCGGCTGAGTTTATCTCTTCCCGCGCCTACGTTCCCGGTCGCAGCGCTTCGTGGCTTCGGTCGCTGCCCGGCCTTTTTCGCCGGTCGCGGTCTAGCTGTCTCACGACGCCGTTGCGTCCCCAGCCTGTCTGTACCGCGGCTTCCTTGCTCCACGCTGCCCCAGTCTCAGCGCCTCTGGGCCCGACTTCTGTCCGGCTCCTTTCCCCCTCGACCGTGGTCGAGTGCACCGCCCTTATCCTCCGGTTATTCTTTTTACTTTTCCCTTACTCACAGTCACCGTGGCCGGCTTGCTTCTCGTGCTGATCGGCTCACTCCTCACCGTGGCAGAAGGGACAGTCAGTACCTGTTGCTGATGGAAGTCTTTCGGCTGAAAATTCAGTAGCTTTAGCGCCTCATTTGAGGCGCTAGAGGGCCTTGCGCCGGAGTTATGGCCAGTAGTGAAATTCCCTGGGGCCCTAAATCGGCGTTGCTCCGGTAGCGCTGCGCCGGCACTGATGACGTCATCGGTGCGCGCAGCGTCCCGGTTGCCGTGGTAACCCGCCCGAACTCCGAAATTGAGTTGCGGCCACCTCGCCCGTGGCAGCCGCAACCAGCGTTTTGTCAGAGGTGCCTTACTGCAGTTAGCGCCGGCGCATTAAAGGCCCCGCGGCAGCCGGCCGCTTTCCCGCTGGCCGCCTGCCCGCAGCTCCCTCCCCGGACTTCTCTCCTCCCCCCCCCGGAACAGATGCAAGCCCGGCACTTGTCCGAGGTGCCGGGCTGATTTTTAAGCAGATTTGCACGAGCCGCGGCCGGGTGCAGGCAGCTCCTCCTTAACGGAAGGAGGAGGCCTGCACTTCCCCAGCCTGCCGCACCGCATCGGGTGCCGCAGCGCCGGAATTGCGGCGCGAAACGGCAGTTAGCGCCCTTTTCCAGGCGCTAAGACCCTTCAGTAGCGCCGGCAGCCGTTTGGGCGCGGCGCCACTGAATTTTTCGCGCGCGCAGGGGACTTAGCGCCGGCACTAATTTCCGGCGCTAAAGCCCTGGCTAAGCCAAAACCCAATTTCTAGGCCTTTGTCTCTAAATTCTTCCTCCTTTCTAGTTCTGCAGCCTCGAGTTTTTTCCCAGCAGAACGACGAGGGCGGTTGCCTCTTCTCGACGCTCGTTAACTGCTTCGGACGTATTGTTGCCGCAGGGTACGATCGGACTCGTCGCCACTGTAAAGTCTGTGGGTTGTTTAGTTAATTAATGCACAGACTCCAAGAGTAACTTAAAACAGGACTTTACTATTCGAAGGTCAGGGCGAATCTGCCCAATAACTCCTGGCACAACACTTATATACTGGTGTGGTCACCGTTGGTATTACCGTATACAGAAACCAAACAAAGTAGTGCCACACCTAAAATAGTTCTCTTAAAGGTGAACGGTTACATACAATAGTTCTCTTAAAGGTAGACGGGTACATACACTACAATAGGCATAGTAGAAACAATTTGATTTTTAATGTCCCTCCTCCAAAAAAAATTGCTACAAAAAAAATCAATGGTTTGTAAAAGCTGTATCAATTAAAATAAAACTTGGTTGAAAATAGTTTGCAGCAGAGACACAGAAATAACTGCCCATTTAATGCTCGCACCAAGTGCGGTGATTTTGTTTAAATTTTTTTCTTGTAAAAGCTATTATCAATTATATCTCCATTACTAATTAAACAGGGCCATGCAATTCTTTAATTTGCGTTGCTCTCTGTACTGTGTTGTAGACTTTCTATACTCTACACCTTGACAGCTGGTTTTCAGCTCTATATATAACATTTCATCTGTGAAGATATGGTAATGATATAGTAGTAAGTCTGACAACTAGTGGCCCCTTTATCAAACAATAATGTTCACAAGCTCAAAATTCTTTAATCTGTGTCTTAAATGTCATTGCGATATACATCCTCTTTATGCTTCATGGTCTCCAAATTAACTCCTTTGCTTAGTCATCATAAATTGAAGACATTATTGTGAAGAGTGTGTCCGACACAGGTTACGGTCCCTGTTACACAGCAGCAAACAGATGGCAAAGGTGTCTGCAAATTATGCATCCAAATGTGGAATGCTTCGACTTTGTTTGGCATGTTCCAGAAACAAATCTTTTTTCTGCTAGAGTTAGTGAAATACAAAACCATAAGGATAATTGGACTACATCTCCAGTACAACAGAAATATGGCCAGGCTGTCCGTCCTTTTCAAGATCATGACCAGAGATATGTTACAAAAGTTACAAGCAGCTAAGGTATTTATGCCAGGAACACAAAGGCTGCTGCAATTGCACCTCAGTAGTGCATATCTATATATATAAATCGGTACATCTGTCCTTCTGTCTGTCTGTCATCGCGTGTGCGTCTGGCGGGCTATGCGCTCGAAAGTTACAGGGTGTACCTATGCGCGCGTTACCTCCAAAGAAAGCTTACGCTTCCGAGACGGTTTTAAGCGTATTTACGTTTCAGCCGGGCTAAAATCGCGCCCACGGTATCCCAAAAACCTTAACATTCCGCTCATTAGCATCTCATTGTCCGCTCATTAGCGACAGAGTGACCTCGAGCTCGACCAATCGTACGCCAGGTTGCTGGCGTGTGCCGCCGGGCCAATCGGTGCGTGTGTGGCCGGGCCTTATCCTTCTGAACCGAGGTGAGTCGCCGCCATCTTGATTCCAAACTTTTCCTTTCTTTTTCCCGCTTTCTGCGTCTTAAAAAAAAACGTTGCTTTTAAAACACATATTGTTTTAAAAAAAAATGATTTAGAAAGTAATTAACTTATCTAATCTCATTAATTTTCCTACCTTTCCCCGTTTTTCCAGGTAGGCCTAGAAGCCTCGGCGTCTCCTCTGCACCCACGCCCGAGCTAGGCACCTCCCGGCCCCACTCGAAGGCTGGAGGGCCGAGCCTCAGCCCAGCGCCGCTAGGGTGCGCGCGCAGCAGCAGCTGAGACGCGGTGTCTCTCTCTGGCTCGGCCGGGGGGCGGGGCTTGCTGAGCGTCCAGCGTTACCCTGGCAACCGGGCCCGCTGGACGTCTCGCACAGCCGCAATCGGCGGTCTTCACTTCGGGGGGGGGGGCCGCGACCCTCGGGGGGGCCACAACCCTCGGGGGGGGCCGCGACCCTCGGGGGGGGCCGCGACCCTCGGGGGGGGCCGCGCGCGCAGCAGGAGCAGCTGAGACGCGGCGTCTCTCTCTCTGGCTCAGCCGGGGGGCGGGGCTTGGTCAGCGTCACAGTTACCCTGGCAACCGGGCCTGCTGGCCGAGCCAGAGAGAGACGCCGCGTCTCAGCTCCTGCTGCGCGCGCAATCGGCGGTCTTCACCTCGGGGGGGGGCCCCCCCGCCCTCCCTTCCCCCCCTTTTCCTCCCCCCCTTCCCTCCCTTCCCCCCTCCCCTCCCCTCCCTCTCTTCCCCCCAGTCGCTCTCTCTCTTCCCCCCAGTCGCTCTTTCTCTTCCCCCCAGTCGCTCTCTCTCTTCCCCCCAGTCGCTCTCTCGTTTCCCCCCAGTCGCTCTCTCTCACTCTTCCAACAACAACATGCCCTCGAAAAAGCCTCGGCACCGCCGGGCACTTCAGCTAGTCACTGTATAAAACTTTCCCACATGGCCTCTCCTGATTGTGTCCCCCACTAAATGGTGTCCCCCAACAAATGAATCATCATCTGCTGAACCAGGTTTGCTGAAGCATATATTATGTAATAATATATGTAATTGGAAGGCATTGGATCTGCCTCTTGGTTATCAATACACTCCACATTCAATTTGGGCGGGCTCAACAAGGTCAATCAAGGGAAAATCGCGTGGATTGGCCGCATCTCGATGGAGGCGGGACTAAAACCCGAAAGTTGTAGTCCCGCCTCCTTCCCAACTTCTGAATGAAAATCCAGCCCATAGTGTCTGAACACATACCTGATCAAGGTACTTGAGAGCTTTTGCTACCCATGGAACTATACCAAAGGTGAGTTAATACCTTCAGGAGAAGACAGAAAACTAGAAGAAAAAAGAGCTTGATTTATTTTACATCGTCTAGAATACTACATTGAATGATTTGCATTTCTTTTCAGGAATTCAACATTATGATGAGCGGCTTGGAATCAGATACAAATTGTGAGGTCATGCATCTATTCAATCTATGAGCATTATGTTGTGAAAGAGATAAATAATTTGCTAGCTGTGAGCACAGACAGGGAAGTCTTTGAAGCCGCATCGTAGGAGGCAGTCAGGGCTTTTCTGAGAGGGCAAATTACTTATTAGAATTAAGCTGTATTAAACAGAAGAGTCTGCAGATTTTCAGGCAGAGATTAAACAGTTTGATATGGAACATGCAGGAAAATGAATGGCAGCAGAAGCTGATGAGTGTAATTTTAAATCCTATTCTTTGCTCATTGAAAAGCCTGAAATGATTCTGAAAAGGGCAATAGCTAAATTATTTCAAACACAGGGGAATGTAGGGAGAGCAGTGTGCTTAATTAGGAAAATAAATTCTTCAGCAGTTATTTCCACAATTAGTGAGAGGGTTCTTACACTGAAGAAAAGGGTGAAATGAGTAAAGATTTTCAGACAATGTTGTGCTGAAATCTAAGTCAACAGATACTAAATCTGATGAGGTTTGTGAGGAATTGCACTTCTTGAACATTAGAATTGAGCAGGACTCGGTGGTTAGACCTATCGAAATGAGAAGTCACTGTCTTCTCTCTTTAACACACACAAATAATTATTCACTGGATTTCAATACTTTCACTGCTCTGTTCTAGAAACTGCATCTTCACTGTTCGGTTGCAGCTGTTGACTGCTTTTAACTACGAGATAAAATGGTGGGTGGGGAAAGATCCTCCCAAAGCCTGTGCATCTGTCTTGTATCTCCCTAATTAAGAATAACAAATATTGTTACATGAAAATAATGGTCCAACTAACTCATAAATATACTAGTGCTCTGAGTCCATTGATTATTTCAGTACTTTGTAATCCTTCTTCCCTGGGTATTATTCTGTATTGATGACTAAAAACAGAAAAAAAGCTACTCAAACGTTAGTTGCACAGCTTTAATCAATGTGATTTCATATGCTGCTAAGAGCATTGTGGTCTCCAAACCATCAGTATGGTGCGATAGCCATTAAACAACAACACCCTGCATCTATATAGCACTATTAATGGGGGGATTGTATAGCTGGAAGAGGTTACAGAGGGACAAAACCAGGGAGGCATTTAAACACAAGAATGAGAATTTTAAATTTGAGGCGTTGGAGGACCAGTAAGCAATGTAGGTCAGCAACTTGCTGCAGGATGAGATATGGGCAGCAAATGTTAATGAAAGATTTAGGAAGGAAGGCCAGCTAGGAGAGCACTGGAGATGTTAAACACATGTATTGAGGGTTCAGAGACAGATGGGCTGAGGCAGGAATGGAGGCAGGCGATGTTATAGAGGTGGAAGTAGACAGTCTTTGTGATGAAGAGGATATGCGGTCAAAAACTCAGCTCGGGGTTGACTGGGACACTGAGGTTGCAAACAATCTGGCTCAGCCTGAGAGAGTGGCCAGGGTGGGGATGGAGTCAGTGGCAACGATACGGAGTGTGTGGTGGGAGCCAAAGACAATGGATTCAGTTTTTCCAATTTTAACTGAAGGAAATTGTGGTTCATTCATGACAGCAGACAAGCAATCTGATAACACAAAACCAGTAGAGGGGTGCAGAGAGATGGTGGAGTGATAGAGCTGGGTGCCATCAAAGGTAGATTTGGAAGCTGACCCTGTGGCTTCGGATGTTGTCGCCAAAGGAATTGGACAGGATCACGTCTGGGTCCTTGGGGAACTCTGAAGGTGATTGTGTGGGGGTGGGAAGAGAAGCTATTGCTAGAGACACTCTGGCTATAATTGTATAGTTAAGAGTGGAACTGAGTGAGGGCAGCTCCTTGGAGCTGGACAATAGAGGAGAGGCTTTGGAGAAAGTGTAGACAGGTCAAGGAGGGCAAGCTGGCACAGAAACAATGGCCTCCTTCTGCACTGTAAACTTCTATGATTCAATATTTGATAAATAGTATTAAATAAGAACATGGCCAATTACTGAAAATAAATTAATTTTTTTAAAATAAAATGCAAAACCCAACAAAAATGACAACATCACTCTGCTGATAGCTCAGTGACTTTATCTAGTGAGCATCTGATCCGCACAGATCAAGAAGGTCCCAAATTCGACATCCTGTCTGCTGTGTTAGCTGATGTCAGCTGGGGCTGCAAGTGGGAACCTCAATTGGCTTGGTGCTCCTGGGTTAGGAAGGGAAAAATCAGCCACAATTCTCTTTCCTGATTGTTATCTAGTGATCCCTGCTGGAAATGCAAGTGGGTAGACATCTGGAGAGGGAAGGAGTGGGATCAGCTGTGATATGCACTATGGTTATAGTGTCTTTTACATTACAGTTAAGGCTCACAAATGAAGAATGGACACTGGGGTAAGCTACCAGACCAGTGCACTTGGAGCAGGACCCCAAGAAGAAGTCACTGACTTCAGGACAAGTTATTTCAGATCTCTGCCCTTACTGCAATGCCCTGGGAACTCCTGAGGTTCCCAAACTGACGACCCAGGCCCTGTAAAACATTAGCATTTTATGAAGTGGAAAAAGACATTCCCCTCCTCTGCTTCACGTTCCTTTTCATGGGACCTTGGGTGCCCCGGCGGAAGTATGCCGGAAGAAAATTGATGCAAGGGCTTGTGCTAGGATCATTTGCGGACCGGAGGGTCTGTGCGGGTCCCAGTGGCAGCCGGAAGATCACAGGGGAGTCATCGAGAAATAGTCTCAAAGTATTTTCCTCCCCTCTCCCTCACCAGGACAATCTTTGGGCCTCAGAGCCTTCTGGCTACCCCCGCAGACCTGCAACTGTGCTCCAGTTTTCTGCCTTGCTTTCCGGGACAAGGTCCAGCCAGTCAGTGTTCCGTGAAAATGATCCAGGACTGGAAAATTGCAGAATCGCTCTCCAACAAAGTGGATGCCCATGGAAATTCAACCCATGCGTCTCCATCTCAAGGCAAAGAAAACAAAAGGCATTGTCCAGTTCATCCTGTGACAACAACTGTGACTAAATCAGTGGCAAAATCTTCCTACACTGTCAGATGACAGAAGGTGCCAGAACAAGTTTCTTTATCAGAGAGTGAAAAAAACATTTTTACACCACTTTTATATTGATCTTTTAAGCCCGATTTTGGAAGCAGGTGAATTAGATCTACAGAAACCAGATAGAGCATTAAAAGTGCTAGAAGCCAGCTCATGGATGCCAAACTCTTTGAGGGTAACTTTAACCTCCCAAAATGGATGGTTAGGGTCGGGTGAGATGTAAAATAATTTTAAATCTCAAACCCGCCCGCCTCCGGATTTAACGGAGGCGGGCCATTTAAATATTATAAGACTGGGAGCCTCACATTTACCCTGTCTTCCAGGTTTAACCCTGCCCGGCCGGGTTTCCCGACAGCTCAAGGGAGACGAGGACAGCTACATGGAAAAGGTAAGTGCCTTTAGAGCACTGCCTGTGGGCCAGGAGGAGCAGGAGTGCTTCGCCCCAGCCCCCCAAGCTTACCTTCATCCCTGCCATCGGACCCCCCGGATCGGGGACTATCCACCACCACCCCCCACAACGCTCCCACCAATGCAGTAGCAGGTTCCTTACCTGCTCCTGTTCCTGCAGCCTCCTCTGGAACGTCCCCGCCCGACAGTGAACCAAGCCTGTCAATCAGGCTGACATCCGGGCGGGGAACCGGTTAGCAAAAAGGCGCATGTGATGGAGTCAAAACTCCGACCCACTTTCGCAACCCGCCCAGTAAATATCAGGGCCTTGGTATCGGACTTAAAAGAAGACAACTATCTGTAGTGTCCGTGTATCAATAACACACGGAATGCAGGAGAACGATAATAACAGCTGTTTACTGAACAGAGGGTATGCTGGAACTGAAAGTACAGAAGCCTGCTACGGCTTTATATACAGGTGTGGTCACTGCCGGTACTACAGTATAAAAGCAGTTCTCTCTTAAAGGTACATACACAACAATTCCTCCCCTTTTAGATAAACAGTACATAACATTCATTTAACAATTAAATAATAACTAATTACAATTACAATTTTCTCTGTACTATATACATCAACTGAAGTAATCATTTATAAATTCAGTCTTTGAGGAGGCTTCCTGATCCTGGCTGGATAGCGCCTTTCTCGAGTATCCTGTTCTTGCGGCGGAGTCGATTCTGGCTCATTGTCATTGGTTGGTTCGTCAGCTTCCAATACCACTGATTCTCAGGTAGACGCAATCTGTACTTCGGGTTCATCACCAGGTGTGCATGCTCGTGGTATGGGTTTGACTTGTTCCTGTGACTCTAGAATCTGGTCAGCATGGCGTCTCACGATGCTCTCTCCAACGTCCACTGTGTACATTAGTGGTCCCTGCTGTGTGCATATCGTTCCTGGCTGCCATTTTTCTGTTCGGTAGTCGCGGGCCAAGACTGGTTGCCCTATCTTGAAGCTCCTGGTTGGCTTCTCATTGATGTGCTGGAATTGCTTATCCTCAACATCTCGTCTTATGTTTGGTTTGAGCAAATCCAGGCGACATCTTAACCTTCGGTTAAAGAACATTATGGCTGGAGCTTGATTGGTGACTGCATGTGTCGCATTCCGGTAAGCAAACAAGAAATTATCCACCTTGTGTTGTAGTGGTATGTCGTCGTTATACATCGCCTTTATTGCTTTTTTAAAGGTCTGAACAAACCTCTCAGCCAATCCATTTGTGGCTGGATGATATGGGGCAGATGTGTAATGTTTTACCCCATTATTCCTCAAAAATCTCCGGAAATCCTCTGACACAAACTGTGGTCCATTGTCGGAGCAAATCTGTTCTGGCAAGCCATTCCTGGCGAAGATGGTCCGTAGGACTGCAATAGTTTTCTCCGTGGTGGTGGAGGACATTTTGATGACCTCTGGCCATTTCGAATGTGCATCCACGGCGATTAGAAACATTGAGTCCATAAATGGACCAGCAAAATCAATGTGTCCCCGTTGCCATGGAGATGAGGGCCACTCCCATGGGTGTAGCAGGGCCTGTGGTGGAGCGTTTTGGACTTTCTGGCATCCTGTACATCTCTTGGTCATATCCTCGATTTCTTTATCGATTCCCGGTCACCACACGAACGCCCTGGCTAGGCTCTTCATTTTTACCCCTCCCAGATGACCCTCATGAAGCTCATTGAGCACTCTATCTCTCAACTTGGGTGGAATTACCACTCGGGATCCACACATCAAGGTCCCCCGGCACACTGACAGCTGTTCTCTCCTTGGCGAGAATGCTGGCAACAGTGAGTCGCCATGTGCTGGCCATCCCTTCACCGTCAAATCATAGACCCGAGAGTGTGTCAGGTCATTTCGGGTTTCCTTCTCTATACTTGAGTTTGTAACAGGTAGACATTCGACTATGGTCGAATGGAATATCTGAACAGGGTCCACTGCAGATGCTTCCTCCACCATAGGCAACGGTAGGTGCGACAGCCCATCAGCATTTCCATGCGGTTTCGTACCCTTGTACTCTATGTTGTATTGATGTGCCCCTAGAAAAAGGGACCATCTTTGCAGCCGTTGCGCCGTCATCACCGGAATGCCCTTCTTTGGGTTAAAGATGGAGACCAGAGGCTGATGATCAGTCAGTAGGGTGAATTTCTGCCCGTGCAGATAGTGATTGAACTTCTTCACCCCCCACACCAGGCTGAGGGCCTCCCTGTCAATCTGGGCGTAGTTACGCTCGGCTGAGGTTAACGAGCGCGACGCAAAGGCTATTGGCCTCTCTGAACCGTCAAGGAATTTGTGTGACAGCACCGCTCCAATGCCGTAGGGAGACGCATCACATGCCAACCGAATCGGTAGTGTTGGATTGTAGTGTGCCAATACTTCTATTGAAGTGATTAGGCATTTACATTTCTGAAAGGCACGCTTACACTCATCACTCCATTTCCATGTTACTCCAGTTTGCAGCAGGGCATTCAGTGGGTGCAGAATTGTAGATAAATTTGGCAAGAACTTATGGTAGTAGGAACGACCTCAATTGCGACACATTTTCTGGTGCTGGAGTCTTGACTACTGCCTCAATCTTGTCTGGGGACTTATGTAACCCCTCCTCATCAATCATGTGGGCACAATACGAGATTTGTCTCCTGAAAAACTCGCATTTGGGGCGGTTGGCTCGTAGCCCATATTCTTGTAATCTAGTGAGCACCTGCTCCAGGTTGGCAAGGTGTTCGCTGTCATTTTCTCCCGTAACCAGGATGTCGTCCAAATAACACTGGGTCCCCGGGATCCCTTGCAGGACTTGTTCCATCGCTCTCTGCCAAATAGCCGGGGCTGATGCTACCCCGAATACCAGTCAGTTGTACTGGTAAAGACCTTTGTGAGTGTTTATCGTGAGGTATTTTCTAGATGCTTCTTCCACCTCCATTTGTAGATACGCTTGGGCCAGATCAATCTTCGTAAAGCGTTTCCCTCCAGATAGTGAGGCAAAAATATCTTCTATCCGTGGAAGTGGATATTGTACTGTGTGCAGGACTGGGTTCACAGTTACCTTAAAGTCCCCACAGATGCGAACCTTCTTCGGCTCCCCAGGCGTGCTGCTCAATGATTTCTTCATTACAGGAACGATGGGTGTGGCCCACTCGCTCCAGTCCACCTTGGACAGCACACCCAAATGCTCCAGACTCTCCAGCTCTGCTTCAATGGCTGGGCGGATTGCGTAGGGTACCGGTCTGGCCCTAAAAAATTTTGGGTTTGCGTTATCTTCAATTTTTATCATTGCCGTTACTCCTTTTAGAGTCCCAAGTCCTTGTTGGAACACCTCTTTCACGTCAGTTAGAATTTTTGACAGTCGTCCAGGTGTGACGTCGTCATCCTTTTTGTCAGCCACAGTTAGCGCCTGAATGGAATGCCAATCCAATTGTATTTTTCGGATCCATTCACGTCCCAATAATGGTGGTCCTCCATCTTGTAGTATATATAGATACAGTTTCTGTGTTTCCTTGCCGTTGTATTTAATGGGCACCCTTATTTTTCCACTGGGGTAGACTTTTTGCCCCATGTATGTCTTCAATACAATGGACGTGTCCTTCAAGGGTATGTGTGAGAATAGCCGCTCATAGTCTCGTCGATTCATGACAGTTGGGGCTGATCCTGTGTCCAATTCAATCTTTACTTGGGACCCTGCTATCATGAGGGTGACCCAAATGGTTCGGTGATCCTCCTTTGCGGTCACGTTGTGTAACTTTGGACAACTTAGTCTCCTGCTCCTGGAGTCATTATCACTCTCCTGATCTTCTGAACTACTGTCTGTCATTTTTTTTACTTTCTTGTACTTTTCCTTAGTAGTTCTTGTAGTGTTGGTTTTCTTTCCCGACCTGTAGACTCTTGCTATGTGTCCCACTTTCCCACATTGCCTGCATACTTTGTCCTTAAACCAGCAGTCTTTCTGATCATGGGTTGTTCTGCCGCAGCGATAGCACTTTTCTGCTCCATATGCCATTTCGTTAGCACTATATTCTTGTGGTTTCTGTTGTATTTCCGCAGCTCCCCATGCTGCTGCTTCGTAGGATACTGCCACACTGAAAGCCTGTTCTAGCGTCAGGTCCTTTTCCGAAAGTAGTCGTTTCTGGGTTCCTTCACTCTGGAGCCCGCAGACAAACTTATCCCTTAAGGTATCTGCCAGTGTTGCTCCGAACTGGCAGTGCTTCGATAACTTGCGTAGTTCCGTAAGATAGTCAGCATTGCTGTCATCTTTGTGCTGGTTTCTTTTATGGAACTTGAATCTTTCTGCTATCAGCAGCGGTGTAGGGTTTAGATGTTCCTGTAAGATATTGACAATCTCTTCAAAGCTTTTCTCCATTGGTTTAGCTGGGGTAATTAAATTCCGTAATAGGCCGTACGTTCTCGCACCCATCAAATTTAATAATACCGACGCCTTCTTTCCATCGGCCACCTCATTTGCCTTGCAGTACACTTCAATTCTTTCCACATACGTGGTCCAGTCTTCTATTTCATTGTCGAAAGCAGTGATACTGCCACTCTTCGGCATCTTGGGTGGTTTAAAATGGCGCCTGCCGCGCTTTTCCTTCTTCCCCAATGGATTAAAATGGCGCCTCCCGCGCTTTTCCTTCTTCCCCTTGCTGCCAACGCTGCTCCTAGCGTTCTAAAGAGTAATGGCGGCGCCCCGCGGCTTTGGCGCATCTCTCTTTTCCTTCCCGTTTTATTTTATCTAACGCTGCCCGCTCTTGAGCGCCGACCGCGCCCTGTGCGCTCCACCCTCTCTCTCTCTTTTCCTTCCCAACGACGCTGCACGGCCCCTTTGCAGAGTCGCTCGATCGAGCTCAAGCCCGCCGCAGTCCGGAAGGGTCAGCACACTACCTGCTACCAGCACGATTTGCTGGAACACCTTGACTGGGGAGCCAAGCCCAGCTCTCCACAGCCTCCCCTGCGATTCTCTGAACTCCGATGGATCACTGGGCGGTTGCCCGCGGTCGACGCCCGTTGCTCTGACTTCGACCTCCAAGAAGCTTCTTTTCAGGGATGGATCCCCGTGAGGTGATGCAGTACTGCAGGTGAGTTCGAACCTGCTCGTCGCCAGTGTAGTGTCCGCGTATCAATAACACACGGACTGCAGGAGAACGATAATAACAGGTGTTTACTGAACAGAGGGTATGCTGGAACTGAAAGTACAGAAGCCTGCTACGGCTTTATATACAGGTGTGGTCACTGCCGGTACTACAGTATAAAAGCAGTTCTCTCTTAAAGGTACATACACAACACATCAAAGATCCTTTATATGAAAGAAACCTCCTTTGCCACAAGATGGAGGCGGTGTGGTGATAGAATGCGTTAGTTTTCCACAGCTACAGACAGATATGATGCAGATTTATCTCTGAAATTTCCTATGTTGTTAACTATCGGAAAAGAGGCATTCAGGATACTCCTCTACTGTCCTTGTGGCTGGTTATAGGGTGGAACTGCAAATCTCTGGCCTCACAGTCTGGAATAGCGTGAAGAGGCACGGAAGGGTAACAAAAACTTCAGAATGCCTTATCCACAATTTCTCAATTCAAAATAAGCAAACGCTCTACAAAGATCCATGTGAACGAAGCATAGCTTGAAAGAGGCACAGTGTGTTGGTTTACTAGCAAGATGAGTTTTCCCTCACATGGCATGCTCCTGATCTCAGCCAGGCTATCTGGGGAGATACAGAGTGGAGGTTCATTTTGTAATGGTCAGTTCAAGGAGACAGGAGCAGAGACCTGAACATAAGTCACTCTCAGCTTTTTCAAAGAAACAGCATGGAAGGTGGATCCCACTCAGCTAAAAAACACAAAAACTTTTAATAATTGGGGTCAATGGAATAAAAGAAAGACTTAAAGACTTACATTTATGTAGCACTTTTCACGACCACCGGACGTCCCAAAGCGCTTTACAGCAATTAAGTACTTTTGAAGTGTAGTCACTGTTGTAATGTAGGAAACGTAGCAGCCAATTTGAGTACAGCAAGCTCCCAAAACAATAATGACCAGATAATCTGTTTTAGTGATGTTGAGGGATAAATATTGGCCAGGACACTGGGGATAACTGCACTGCATGGTAGAATACTTACCGATGCATTCCTGACACTCTCCACTATTTTAACCCGTGCACTTTTCAGAGGCGACTGAGGCCACAGGCAAATAGGGGCCACGTAAATGTATTAAAAATGAGGTCATATTATGCAATTAGAACTCCAACACCATTTTAACATAAAATCGCGGCATTCCAGCCTGATGCAGAACCCGCCAGTAAAACCTGTCGGCAAGCAGATCCGGAGCCAGGCAAGGCCCAGAAAATTAAGTATATTATTTTTGCTTCCCTGCGGGCCAGGAGCAGGAGTGCTCCTCCAGGCCCCGTAGGAAAATCTTGGGTCTTCCCTGATCCCGATTGTTCATTTGGTCCCCAGCAGCAGAGCAGCTTCCTGCACCTAATCTCCTGCTCTGCCCATTGGCCAGTCAGCGCTTTCCACGGGGTGGGAGATTGATGGGCCCTATGCAAATAAGGTCCAATGTTTAACATTTCCCTGGCCTCACACTACAGAGGGCATGCCTGTTTCCCGCCCTCCTCAGTTCCTGCCCACACAACTCCCTCCTGGTGTTAAAATCCCAGCTTTAGTTCTTATACAAGTCTGCAGCATAAATGAGCACCTAACTGATGTCTAACTTGCTGAGAAAGTATTTCTGCCTCCAGATGTCGACTATAGAAAGAGTAGGATGTGGGCGTCCTACACTACTGTATCCATTAGAAGATATGTTTACTATAGAAAGAGTAGGATTGTAGACATTTATTCCAAGAGTACGATGAAATAAAAAATGTCTTACAATTCCTTCCTGTTCCCTAATTCAGTATTGTAATATTTAACATTTTACTTAAATAAAACATATTCAAATGCAAGCTATATCCATCGTGGGGATGTAGGCATCCTACACTACTGTATCCATTAGAAGATATGTTTTGTAAGTGCTCTGCGGATTAAAAAGACTTCAGTATCCACAAGCTCAGTTGTGTGTTAGGAGCATACAGTGATGTATAATATTACCTGGGTAACGTTCTACAGTGTACAGTTATGCTTCCATGTCATCTTAAACCAGGCACTTCTATTTAAAGTAATCCTGTCAAGTTACATTTCTATTTAATCAGGAATTTAGCCAAAACAGATTTTTCCTGGCAGAAAAAAATAACAATGCGTGTTAGGACAAAGCAACTGTAAATCATTTTTGAGCCCTTGCAAGGTCTTTGGTCCTGCCACACACATTTAATCTTACAAACCAGAAAGGCTGAAAATATAAGCTGGAGGCTAAAACTTTGAACTGTTGGTATTTTTCCAATCACTGTTATAAACAGACTATCTCGCCTTCAGCCAACAATCAGTGGTGCATAACATGACCGGAAAACAGAGTTAAATTCGCTCTGCACCATTCTTATCTGCAAGAAAGTATGGGGCAGCTCTCCAACATCTCATCAGTACAGATGCACTCATTCCAGGATTTGACAAAGCACAGCATTTGTTTAATATTTTTCCTTTATTCAGTCTCTTGTATCATTTTATGTCAGTTAAGACGATGTGATTTAAAAAAAATAAATGCAAACATTCACAGTGTAACATGTTAACAATCAAAACCTTTTACTGAGCCAGGTCCGGTTTCATTTATTTTCAGATATTCTTTTTGTTTCTTTTTTCTCTTTGCAGGTTATTAACTATGGTGTCATCTCTTTCAATTGAAAGGACAGGACAATATCAGGAATGGAATTTAGCATCTCTATTTTTGATCCATATAATCAAGAAACACCTTTCAAACAATCTGAGCTCTCACGTGATGCGCCATTCAGTTACCCATCCATGAACTGATGGAACTCACACTACTGAGGGAGTGAATCTGAGGGGTGGATCACCACTGGACTCAAACACATACTGAGACTCACTAATTGCTTGAGCTTCTGAACACTTCGGTCTATTTATCTTTTGTTTCTTGGCATAATAGATTTAAATATAAAAACAAACAAAAATAAATGCCAGAAAATTATACCTCAGCTTGTGCATGAATTTAGTGTAAAACAGATGTTGTCAGGTCAAAAATCCCAAATATAATTTAAATCCTAAAAATATCAAGTTGCAACAAGATGTTTTGTGCATTTTCTGGGGTAAGCAACATATGGAAAAGACTTCCAGGTAAGTCAGAGGAAGCAAAAACCATAAATAATTTAAGAAACAGTTGAATGCTGTGATAATGGACCATAGGGTTTTTCTGTATGAACAAGCTAGGAGAGGCCAAATGGTCACCCTCATCCATTTCTATCTTGTGGCACAAAATTGAGTCTTTGACGTTTCTGACAGGCCACTGCACCACTGTAAGTGTGGCTGGGAGGCTTGTCTGCCTGTCTGGTCTGGCATTGACCCAGTTCTAAATCTCACAGCAGGGTCTTATTCATGAAGGGGATGGGCATCTGCACATTTAAGATGCTTCCCGAGTGTCCATCCCTGGGGGAGGGGGATTTTCGGACCTGTTGCTCTATTACGGGAGGGGGAGCCATTCCAACTGACCAGCAAATGATCTTAAAAAATTAAATGACTTTGGCAGTAGCTTTCCATTAATTTCAAATCAATGTGCTGCACATGGAACTGGGGGGGAAAAAATCAGGTACTGGAGATTGTGAACAACTGATGCTACTCAGTCAGTCCTGCCTTTTGCAAGGACGTCAGGACATAGAGGACTTGGACACAAGAAGTGGCTTCCAACACCCTCCCCTACCCCCATGAGAATTTTAGATCAGGCGCAGAAATCCAGCAAAATCAGGGCCTGCCCCAAATTCCTTTCCCCTCCTCCCGCATAATCTACAATTTTTATGCTGCAGGAGTTTCAGGACTACTATATCTAGCCCGAGATTCATAAAACACATGCACTCAATTTCATTTTGTGGACTTTTAGATCCAGAATAGGATCTGGGGTTATTTTTCAAATAAATCTCAGATGCAATCACTGAGAAGTTTAAAGGCGCAATCCTTCTTGTTCATTTCTTAGTTCATGCTAATATAATCAGTTGGGGTGGGGCGTACCCGCCTGACAACAAGTACAGTTAAGCTGGGCTTGAATCCCTGCTTCAAGGCCATACAATCCATCTTCCAAATTGAACAGCTTAGCTTTGAAATGCTTGCCAGATTCTAGGGATGTCAATTTCTCTCAGAATTAACCCTGTATTTACAACAATGGGAGTCATGTCCATACTCGGTGCAGAGTTGCCAACTCTGGTTGAATGTATTCCAGGAGGTTTCATCATATGACCTCCTGCCTCCAACTGCCCCGCCCCCACACTCCACCATTGGTAGCCCAAAACATTCTTCCTAACAGTACCCTGCCTTCCCACATCAATTGGAAAGCAATAAGACTCTTCATTACCCAACTGGATAATTGTTGACCATCAGTCAAACAGCCTTTTTCCCCCATCTCCAAAATTTTTATAACTAATAAACAGAAGTGCTCAAAGAAAACGAAAAAAAAATTTAATACCCCAATAATTTCTCTCCAGGGTTGCTCGCAGCAGTGTCCTGGACATTAATCTTCAATTCCTGGAGACTCCAGGCCAATCCTGGAGGATTGGCAACCCTAACGCAGTGTCAATTGGCCAACAGTTTCTACATACTGTGCTATTCACTTGTTTGACCAATATAAACCTAGGTTTGAATAAAATGTCTCCTGGACATAATTATCCTCTATTTCCATTTGCATCAGTCTTATTTTCTTCCAGTTAACATTAGAACAGCAAAATAGCATTCTGGTAACCAGAATCAATTCAATAAGAACTTTAAACAAAAACTATAAATCAGTTAGTACATCCCATAACAGACATGACGGCCAAGACACCAATTAATTCCCTATAGGTTCTAATGAGAAAATTATTTCATAAAGAACTATTTAGAAGTGATCCATTAAATGAACAGATGTGAGCACGTTAAACAAACAGTAGCTAATTCATTTGCATATCACATTGTGACACTGCAGAGTGCTGAATATGTATTTTATCAATTAATTACTGATATTTTGGTTGTTTTAATTCCTTTTGAATATACTATTGCCATAGGGTAAACTAATTCCTAGAGAGATTAATGTGCTCTCATGCCACACATTCTTACAAGGAAAATAAACCAATTTAATCACAGAAGGGAAAAAAAGGGGATTGGTGGATAATAAAGCAGAAGTAGGGGAGGTTCTTATCTGTGGTTTCCTGTCCCATTTTAAAACAGCCACAACAGCAGTCTGTAGAACTAATGAATTCTCAGGGTTCATTCTGGAGTATGTGGAGTAGGTTTTATTATATTTATCCTAGGGTTCCTAATATATTTTGTACTGGATAATTTGTAGAAGCAAAACTATTTGTCAAAGTATTTTTAAAAGATATATTCCAAGCTTTTTTGCTGCAATTTTAGCTAGAGGTAGAGAAAAGTTTTTCCAAGAGGTTATCAGGCGGTCTGTAAAGTCATAACTACTAGAGGCGAGGTAAAGTGCAAGCATAACTGCGTGACAGGGTGTGAGAGATGAGGCAGAGGGAGACAGCAAGTGAAAGCATGTCTCAAATACATCATCTGAGACCATAATGAGATAAAGAAGGGAGTTGGGCATCTGGGAGAGATAAAAAGCTCATTACTAGAGGGCATCAGGTTGCAGGATGTAAATCAAGTCATCTTTCCGCAAATCCACAGGAGTTTGCTATTATTTCTAGGTGTCCCCCACATAGAAAGATTTAAAGCCATTGATAAAGTGGTGGAAAAGCTTGGTTGTGGTCTGGAAGCAGGCCATGCAATAAGCCTGTTTTACATCCTCTGCAATTGTCACCTAAAGCAAACCTGATGTTAGGAGATGGGACAATGTAATTCGGTGGCATATAGGATTAGACAATGGTCTTTCATCTTTGGGAGCTGTGTTCAACAGCGCAGCCAGTGTCAGAGCAGTGAATGACTGACCGCAACTTAAGAATTTCCACGTTAGGATGCACATGTGCTACATCCTGAAGTTGCAGTCAGTTTTCAAGGGGCAATAACAGCAAACACATTAGATATCGTTTGCTGTTATTACCCACCGCAAATTCCGGGCAATAGCTTGCCAGATACTGGACAATTGGCATATAATATGCAGTTTCCTCTTCATACTGTCTGGTGAAGGAATTAAACATGCAAAGCAGACCTGCTGCACACACATTCCTGGAAGAGTGAAAAATTAACACCTCATCACATACAGGAAACTCTTTTTTATCCGGCACTGACGGGACCAGCGTGGTGCCGGTTGATCAAAAAGTCTGCATTACAGAGAGGTATACTTACCAAGGTATGAGAGCCCCGTACACGGCCACAGGTGCAGGAACCCCGGTTACAAGGCCACAGATCCAGGAACCCCGGTTACACGGCCACTTATAGTAAAACTTACCTGAACCTACGGCCACTTATAGTAAAACTTACCTGAACCTACTCCTGAATTTTGCCGGTTAAGAGAGATTTCTGGATATTTAGGTGCTGGTTAAAAGAGAGTTTCCTGTAATTTATTGTTGACTTTATTCCAAGCACTCAGTTTGAAGAAAAACAGAAAATGCTAGCAATACTCAGCAAGTCAGGCAACATCTGTAGAGAGAGAAACAGAGTTAAAGTTTCAGGTCGATGACCCTTTGCCAGTTCTGACGAAAGGACATCCACCTGAAACGTTAACTCTCGTTTCTCGCTCTACAGCAGCTGCCTGACCTGCTGAGTGATGTAAGAAAAAGGAGGCTTACCATCAAGTAACTTTAAAGTAAGCTTTAAGTAACTTATAAACACACTATATACAAGAGAGGTCTTTACCATGCCTCTGGTAGAAGCCTCTTACAATACTGAACAGACCAGTATTTATACCAGTCCAACAGGAAGTGACACATGACAGGAAGTGAGGTATGTACACAGTTCATAGTTCATAGTTCACAGGAAGTGATGACATAACTTCCCGGAAGTTATTATTTTTATCACACTGAGTATTTCCAGCATTTTCTATTTTTTATTTCAGACTTCCAGCAGCCGCAGTATTTTGCTTTTGTACTCAGTTTGAAGAGTCTGGTTGCCAGCCCTACTACTGCAGGCAGTGCTGTGGAGAAAAAGGACAGATTAATTTCATTCAAGAGCACCCCTTTAATTCAACAATCCAGAGGTCATCTTTGAAACGCCACTATGCACACATTCATTTTGGTTATTCATATAGGAGGAAGAAGTGAGGAACATTGACAAAAGGCAATTATCCACTGAGTAATAAGTAGCTAATAACATTGAATGAATGAGGTTTTATTTGAGAATATCTGTCTTTTACAATTCTGTGACTGTTTAACATATTACACTATAAATAATCCAATTTTGAGAGAATAGAAAATGTGTTCAAATTTCAAAAATACCCTCAATTTTTAAATAATTTTGAAGCGTGTTTTGTGGATGATGTACTTTATTATACTAAAGATGGATATTGCCACTATGCTGGGGTAAACAAGAGGCAAAGATGTCTGGAAAAGCTAGTAGAAGAATCAAATTAATTCAGGAAGTTCATCCTGCTCAACGCCATTACTTCTGCATTCAACAAAATCTATCTGCACCTAGTGATGGTCTATTGTATTCCTGGTTATCAGGCTGCAGAGAAACACCATCCTCTGCTTCTGGACTCGGGCCTAGAAATTATGCTGCGCAGCCGCCTCTCAAGTCCCTAAAATGGCGGGCAGAAAGCACATACGCATTTCCAAATGGAAGTGTGTCGCCTGTCATATTGGGTAAGGACAAATAAAAGGTGTCTTTTACCCAGGCCTGAAGCACGAGGTTCGTTCATATGCAAATGAGGAGCCTAAAACCGGCTCGAGATCTCCGCTGCAAGATTGGTTTACCCTGAGGCAGCCCGCGCCATTGCGAATGTTGCAAACACAATGGTCCAGATTTTGCTGTCGAGAATAATGGTGAGGCTAACAGTGCTCATCGTCATTATAAAACTTGCGGAGTCTGAATATGCGGTTAAACGCGGCAATCTGTAAGTTGCTGTCCGAGTTACCCTGTTCCTCCACAGGCTACGCTATACTGGTACCTTGCCAATAGATTCGTGTAAGGGCGTGAAATTGCGGTACATACCCACTAGTTACCCACTAAACACAGCAGAAAAAGTTAGGGCTGGTGCATTCAGGTGTAAGTGAATTTTTAACAGCGTGATAAGTCATATTTACTGCCAAACAACCTCTCTGCCATGGAGTTTCATTCCTTCAGAATTTAATTAGTGTTGGAGATTTTTTAAATTATCTTTTTTTCCACTTTTGCTTTCTGTCCCTTAATCCCATCCTTCTTTCCCTCTCTTTACTTTGCTCTCTCGACATGATTTAAATCAGATTTGTACTTCTTGGTTTAGACTGCCTGTCTCAGTAAGGATTCTTCAATCTAACTGGTTGAAGAGCCACGCTGTTGCTTTCTTTGCTCACACATGCCACAGATCTCCTGTAGAGGGCGCCACGCTGGATTAGACGCCCGATGACAGCAAGTTGCCACTCAAAAGCCCCCGAAAACTCTGTGGGCAGCTGTCAACGCAGTGAACGGCGAGCACTGTTCCTTTGCCGCTGACCGCAAAATCCGGGCCATGGTATTAGTTTTAATCTTGAATTGTGTAGTCCAAGTATTGCTGTTCAATTTCCAATCAGTAAAAGTTTTCCCCAAAATGTTTTGCGTGCAAATAAATTTCTCCTCAGCTGGTCATACCCATATTATTCAAGTTCTTTGATGACTGAAGTGTAACTGCATCCAATGGTAACTATTCTCAACAGAACAGAGGTCACATGTAAAACATCCATGTGTAGAATTTTCAGGCATATGCAGACTTGAAACATGCTAAAAGATTATGAATGTTTTTACAGAGATAAAAATTTTTTTAATGATCACAAACATCAACACGCACACACACTCTCTAAACAAAAAATACGTTTAGCTGTTTGAGACAAACACACAGGAACACAAACCTAAAACTGAAATAGTTAACAGGGTGGGGGGGGTGGGGGGGAGGAAAAAATAGAATTTCATAATAGTGCTCGTATTAAAATTCAAAGGACCATTATGATCTTCACGTTTTATCCCTCTACCAATGTTAAAATGATGTATTGAATCCAAGAATGAATATAAACTAAAAGATGTAAAGCGATTAAACCAGGAGAGAGAAATACGAAACACGCGAGTAAAACTGAAGGACAGGCTAAGGTGTGTGGCCCAAATAAACGTTCTTTATACAAACGCACGGAGTATAAGGAATAAATTGAATGAATTGCAGGCATGAATTCGAATTGGAGGGTATGACATGGTAGCCATTACTGAGACATGGTTACAAGACGGTCAGGACTGGGAACTAAATATACCAGGTGAAAAGGTCTACAGGACAGAGAGGGAAAATGGCAGAGGGGGAGGAATAGCCGTGGTGATCAAGGATGAAATCACTTCAATGATGAGAGAGAATTTAGAGAGAGGTAAACAGCCAGTGGAGACCTTATGGGTTGAATTAAGAAATAGGAAAGGATCTAAGACTGTAGTGGGAGTTGTGCATCGGCCCCCTGGTAGCAGCTCTGAAATACTAGATTATATAAATGCAGAGATTAGACAAGCGTGTAGCAAAGGCAGAGTGGTTTTAATGGAGGATTTTAACTTTCATATAGATTGGGAAAAGCAGACTAGCACCTGTCAGAAAGGTAGTGAATTTCTTGAGTGTGTCCAGGATAGTTTACTACAACAGTATGTCCTAGAGGCAACAAGGAGGCAAGCCATATTAGATTTAGTAATGAGCCAGATTTAGTTAACAGCCTAACTGTGTGTGAACATTTATCCAATAGCGATTATAACATGATCAAGTTCAACGTAGCGTTTGAAAGGGAGAAACACAAAACAGCTACTAAGATTCTAGATTTAGGTACGGTCGACTTCAACGGGATGAGGCAGAGACTGTCCACAGTAAACTTGGCGAACCTGTTAATGGGTAAAATGACAGAAGATCAGTGGGAAATGATTAAAAAAGAATTTAACATTACAGAACCACTTTATACCCCTGAGGGGCAAGAGCTCTACTTGCCAAAAAAAATAGCCATGGACAACTAGAGGTGAGGGACAGCATAAAAGTAAAGGAAAGGGCTTACAAAAATGCAAAAAATAGCATGGGAAAGATACAAAGAACAGCAAAGGATCATAAAACAGATAGTAAAAGCTACAAAAAGGGAGTATGAAAAGAAACTTGCAAGGGATATCAAAATCAATATGAATAATTTTTACAGTTACATTAGGAAAAAAGAGGGTAGTCAGGAGCAATGTTGGCCCCTTAAAAACTGAAAGTGGTGATCTTGTCAATAACAATGGGGAAATGACAGACATGTTGAATAATTACTCTATCCTGTTCTACTGTAAATACTGACAGTGTGCCGGAAATTCCAAAGAAACTAACATTGAATCGGGGACAGGGACTGAATAAAATTAACATAAGTAGATTAACAGTAATGAAGAAAATAATGGCACTAAAGAGTGACAAATCCCCAGGACCAGATGGTTTCCATCCCAGGGTTTTAAAGGAAGTAGGTGAGCACAATGCAGATGCCCTAACTATAATCTTCCAAAGTTCTCTAGATTCAGGAAAAATCCCTTTAGATTGCGCATGTCACTCCGCTATTTAAGAATGGCGAGAGGGGGAAACCAGGGAATTATAGACCAGTTAGCCTATCACCTGTTGTTGGGAAATTGCTAGAGGCTATAATTAAGGATAGGGTGACTGAACACCTTGAAAATTTTCAGTTGATCAGAGAAAACCAGCATGGATTTTTGAAAGGTAGGTCATGCCTGACAAACCTGATTGAATGTTTTGAAGAGGTGACTAAAGTAGTGGACAAGGGAATGTCTATGGATGTTATTTATATAGACTTCCAGAAGGCATTTAATTAAAGTCCCACATAAGAGACTGTTATCTAAGTATTAAGCCCAAGGAATTGAGGGAAAATTATTGACCTGGTTAGGAAATTGGCTGAGCGGCAGGAGACAGAGAGTAGGTATAATGGGCAGGTACTCAAATTGGCAGGATGTGACTAGTGGTGTCCCACAGGGATCTGTTTTGTGGCCTCAACTATTCGCAATATTTATTAACGACTTAGATGATGGCATAGAAAGTCAGATATCCAAATTTGCCGATGACACAAAGATAGGCGGCATTGTAGGCAGTGTCGATGAAAGCATAAAATTACAAAGGGATATCGATAGATTAAGTGAATGGGCAAAACTGTGGCAAATGGATTTCAATGTAAGCAAATGTGAGGTCATCCACTTTGACCTAAAAAGGACAGAACAGGGTACTTTCTAAATGGTAAAAAACTAAAATCAGTGGATGTCCAAAGAGTTCAGGTACGTGGATCATTAAAATGTCGTGAACAGGTACAGAAAATAGTCAAAAAGGCTAATGGAATGCTGGCCTTTATATCTAGAGGACTAGAGTACAAGGGGACAGAAGTTATGCTGCAGCTATACAAAACCCTGGTTAGACCACACCTGGAGTACTGTGAGCAGTTCTGGGCAACACACCTTAGGAAGAATATATTTGCCTTGGAGGGAGTGCAGTGTAGGTTTACCAGAATGATACCTGGACTTCAAGGGTTAAGTTACGAGGAGCGATTACACAAATTAAAGTTGTATTCCCTAGAATTCAGAAGGTTAAGGGGTGATCTGATCGAAGTTTTCAGGATATTAAGGGGAACAGATAGGGTAGATAGAGAGAAACTATTTCCACTGGTTGGGGATTCTAGGACTGGGGGTATAGTCTAAAAATTAGAGCCAGACCTTTCAGGAGTGAAATTAGGAAATACTTCTACACACAAAGGGTGGTAGAAGTTTGGAACTCTCTTCCACAAACGGCAGTTGATGCTAGATCAATGGTTAATTGTAAATCGGAGATTGATAGCTTTTTGTTAACCAAAGGTATGAAGGGATATGGGCCAAAGGGTATATGGAGTTTGATCGCAGATCAGCCATGATCTCATTGAATGGCGGAACAGGCTCAAGGGTCTGAATGGCCTACTCCTGTTCCTATACAAGATCTCATATACGTGCTCTGCTGTTACAAAGATAATGAAACAAAATATGTAAAGATTATGCATTTCCTTTGCTGAAGGTCCACAAAGGCTACAATTTCAGTGATCACAAAAGTTAATATTGAGCCTAATGCCATAGAGATGTATTTCGTGCAACACTATTGCCTTTTTTATGATGAATAAAAATAACCTGGTACCAAAGGTAGAGAATAAGGACAGCATAGTGAACAAAATGTTAGTAAGGCAAGTAATGTGACAAAACGCAACGTTTCATGACTAATCCTGAGAATTTCTAAACTTCGCGCTATTTGCATAACAAGACGTAGATGTACTGAAAATGCTGGCGTTTGTGCAGATCTCAGCAATAACATATCACTTAATCAAAGTTCTATGGAGTCTTCAATTATATTTCTATGTCTCATATAACTAACTCAACCTTACCATAAAGGTGCTTTAAAAGGCATAATTTAAAAATTGCATAAATAAATGTATTTACACTGCCTTAGTCAAACATGGCAGTAAGAGATTATATTAAGGCAGATAAAATGCTGCTGGATGGCATATTGGGTTTTATCAAAGAGCAGAAAAATAGTCATATTGCAGCAACTTCTAATGGCAGTGCTAAAAACATCTTTGCCCATTTGAAAGAGCATCATGTGAAAAGTTGTTTGACAATCTTTCATTATTTGTTTCTAAACATTGTCGGAGTGATGTTCATCAAGAGGAGGGGCATCACCACATTATTCACATGATGTTTTTGAAAGGAGCTGTGCTGACTGTTCTTCAAAAGAAAAATTGCCAAGCACTTTGTCCATGAAGACAGTGTCTTTCTAACACTCATTCCAATAATTATCATCGTTTTGCACCTTTTTAAAATGTATCTAGTTTCTGTGGAGAAAATACTTTTTTTTTAAGTCGGTTCTGTTTCCTTCTCTCCAGACACAGTTAACTCCAGACATCCTGTAGGTAGCGTTTCTCTTCCCGTAGGTTGGCTATAATTTTCATGGCTTCTAGAGTATCCACTCCCAGCTTTTCTGATATAATCTCAGTCAGCGTATTGGCCACATCTTTAGCCATATTCTTTCCATCTCTGTTTAAAGAACAAAAATAAAATCAGTAAAATACTCTAGTCTCAGATACAATTCTTCTGGATGTTACAAAACTCAAACTGCAGATAGGCAATACTCACTGGGCATGGATAATGCATACAGTTTGAACAATTAAGAATCTTTTTTGGGGGAGGGGAGTGGAGAACAAGTTGGGGACAGAAAGAGTTAAGGGGCCAGAAATTCCAGGCCAGAAGCGTGAGTACGGTCGGGTTACTCACGCATCTGGCCGTTGGAAATGCCGGCGTTCAGCAGGAACAGCGCATGCGGGGAACGCCGGCATTTCCAGACCTGAGGTCTATTCACAGCGTGTGCGACTGCACAGGCAGCGCTTGCGCAGTGAACTTTGTAGATTTCACTGATGGAATCAGTGAGGGTAAGTCCCTAGAACTTACACGTGAAAAAAGCAAGTGTAAAGTTGTTCATTGGCTGGGGAAGGAGATATATTTTATGGAGGAGCTTATGAAATGCAATATTTAGGTTTGGGAAAGGGAGGGAAGTTATTGTAAGAAATTTTAAGTAAGTTTTAAACTTCAATTTTTTTTTTCAACGGGTTTTCAGAACGGTAGGTAGAAGGAGCAATTGTGGCTGTGTGAATGGAATGTGAGAATGAGTTATGTATGTATGTCCACATATATTCCTTTACGTATATGTATGTATGTTTTATATTCCTTTACTAATGTGTATGAATGTATATTTTTAATTATGATTTTCCAATAAGTTACTTTCTCTGAAAGTCATAATTAAATAATACATTCATACACATAAGTAAAGGAATATATACATAACACGCAAAGGAATATATACAGACATACATACTTTCAGAAGCTCCACGATAATAAATATCTTCCTCCGCAGCCTCTGGAGCAACTGTACCCATGCTTTTTTCATGTGTAAGTTGTAATGACTGGACCTCACTGAAAGCATTAATGAAAGCGACGAATTATACTGCGCACGCGCTGCCTGTGCAGTCGCACGCGTTCTGCCTCTGAACCCCTTCGTTCAGAGGACAGGAAATGCCGGTTTTCCCCACATGCACTGTGCATGCTGAAAACCGGCATTTCATCCGGCCAGATGCGTAAGTACCCCGACCGTACTAGCGCATTTGGAAGGGAATTACTGGGCCAACATTTTACATGTCAATAAAATAAAAAATTTAACAATTGCACGACTTGCCCCCTCGCATCTGCGACTGAGGGTCCAAGGAGGTGCATTGCGCAAGAGGTCATCATCGTACATATCCTCACACTGTTCCCTTTGGGGAACTGTATGAAGTGGTGGAAGGATTTATGGCCGTGATTAACGCTCATTCCGTGACCGTAACCATCTTTGAACCAGCCATTAGGGTGGTTAGTCCTATGGCGGGAGGGTTTTACGGGCTCCCACAACCCATCTGAGGGGGGGGGGGCCACCAACACCCACGGACGCAAGTATCCCGCTGGATGTCCACCCAGAATTTAAAGTTGGAGCTCCGACTCCACTTGCCGGGACTGTCTGGAGTGGGGTTCAAAACCCTACTCCTTCTGGCCCAGCGGCGGGGATGCTTACTGCTGCGCAAAAGGCCCACTCCGCACAAAAGGTGACACCCATACGTTTCCTGCGCCTTTTCCCTCCCCGTGACTGGAGCCCTATGCTGCCATTTCACGTTGCTACTTGGATTGGGCCTTTGTCATAGCGGTAGGATCCCCACCGCTGGGCCAGATCAGGGTAGGGTTTCGAACCCCGCTCCAGACAGTCCCGGCAAGTGGAGTCGGAGCTCCGGCTCTAAATTCTGGGTTGACATCCAGTGGGATATTTGCGTCCGTGGGTGTGGGTGGCCCCCCCTCCTTGTATAGCTTGTGGGAGCCCGTAAAACCCTCCCGCCATAGGACTAACCGCCCTAATGGCTGGTTCAAAGATGGTTACGGTCACGGAATGAGCGTTAATCATGGCCATAAATCCTTCCACCACTTCATACAGTTCCCCAAAGGGAACAGTGTGAAGACACGTATGACGACGACATTGCTAAATAAATAAATGGAATTAAAAAAATTCTTTTAGGGCTTTTAAAAGTCTTTAAATTGCTTTAATTCTCTTTAAAACTACTTCAGATTACTCAAAATAATGTAAACATTTTAAAAAGTTTATAAAAGTTACCAAAATCTTCAAAAAACTTCCAAAAACCTATTTAAACTGCTGCTTTGCATGTAAAAATCCTTAGCAGCTTGACAGAAACATTGGGGGCGTGTCCAGTGAAACTGAGACCTCAAGGGGCGTGTCTCACTTACACTGCACGCTCCTGGCTTCGCGCTGGCTGCACTCCTGGGCGGCGTGACGTCATACGCTGCCCGGGAATGTGCTTTCTATTTCTGCAAGTTCAGGCGTCCCAGAAGCTGATCGGCACGAGCGCGGGGTAAGTGCAAATACGGGGCTTGCACGCGCTGCAAGCCCCGTTCTGGAATTTCTGGGCCAATGATTTCAATCCAACTCTAGGTAAGTGTTGGAGCTCATCATAGAATATTAAATGTGACAATGTTGTGATTACCATCACATGATACAGAGCAATCACTATTTTGAAAGCCAACTACAGCACAATCACTATTACTTTCATTTCAATGCTATAAACTGGAGACAAGTTTACAGAACTGAAAGCAGATTTATAAACAATGCTAACAGCAGGCAGTTCATCTGGGGAGATGGAAATACTGCTTTGTTCCCCATATATATTTTCAACAGAAGCAGTCCATATTGCTACTTTTTGAAACTGTCATGCATTTGCAATCAGGGTTTTCAAAGATTTACTTTTAAGAAAAAATAAACACTTTAGTTTTCCCATCTCGCCTGGGCTGGCCAGCCCTCCATCTTTCCCTTCCCTCGCTCCCTCCGACAGCATTTATTATTATTAGCACTAAATTTCTGAATGCTGCAAGAGAAAACATTAATTTAAAATTTAACATTTTCAATTAGTAATGGAAAGTAGCGGATATGCTAAGTTTACCTGGGTACTGTCCAAAAAACACAAATAGCCCAACAGAAAATCAAGGCAAAAAAAACCAACTTCAAACAATATCTTTATTACCAAAATAAATATCAACCCAAACAAATAATGCTATTTAAAAAAAAGTGCAGAAGGCTGAGGGGTGACCCAATAGCTAGAGGTCTTTAAAATTATGGAAAATTTTGCTCGAGTGGATACAGAGTGAATGTTTCCACTTGTGGGGAAGAGCATAACTAGAGGCCATCAATATAAGATAGTCATCAAGAAATCCAATAGGGAATTCAGAAGAAACTTCTTTATCCAAAGAGTGGTGAGAATGTGTAACTCGCTACCACAGGGAGTGGTTGAAGCAAATAGCATAATGCATTTAAGGGGAGGCTAGATATGTATATGAGGGAGAAGGGAATAGAGGGTTATGCTGATAGATTTAGATGAGGAAAGACGGGAGGAGGCTCGTGTGGAGCATAAACACCGGCATGGACTGGTTGGGCCAAATGGCCTGTTTCTGTGCCGTATATCCTATGTAATACTGTACATCCCTTTCTAGTTTATACCAAACTTGATTTAATAAAATATACTCCCATCTCCCAAGTCAGCTTCCGAAAGCAGCCTGGTTGAAACCATCACTCATTCCCCACCAGACCCTTCTGTCCTACTTTCTGATGCTTTTTTATGCCTTCAAATTAGGTCCATAAGTTATGAGAAACTGGTCTACCCATCAGTTCTGGCACAGGTAAAAATCCTGAAGAAATGGAAAAACTTAAAGGCCCAGGAATTCCGTTCGCAGGCCTCCCGCGGGCGGAGGGCTGCGATCTGGAAAATTCTGCGCCCTTACCCGAGGGCTCCCGGGAGGCACAGAGTTCCATTCCTGGGCCTCTCCAAACTGCCGGTGCGCAGGGCCCACGTATCCCAGAGGTGCAGGTAGTTCGCAGCGTCCCTGGGATCACGTGGGTCAAGGGGAGCCAATCAGAGAAGGGAATCTCCATTCATACATTTGACAGGAAGACCTGGCAAATATATGAATGGAGATCACCCCCAAAACTTTAAATACATTTTTTTTAAATCACAATTTTAAAATGACTTGAAACTACATAGATTAACTATTTTAAACAAAAATTTAAATTTTTGAAAAAATAATTAAACTTTTTAACGGGGCTAAAAATAAACTTACCTTTCTTTAAAGTATTTTTAAATGATAAATCAGTGGAATTTTTTTAAAACTTTTTTCAACTCTTATCCTGGTAAAAGCAGGCCTTGCGCCTGCTTTTACCAGGCGCAAGAATTGTAAGTGTTTTCTGCGGCGAAGGGTCTCCAAAAAATGGAACTCTCCACCCGCAGAGGCCCTGCTCTAGGGCAGCCGGGGGATCGTCAAGAGCTTTCTTGACAGATTGGAAATGCCGGTTTCCAGCGCATGCGCAGTGCATGCCTAAAACCGGCATTTCCAATGTCCCTACTGGTGGGTACATACCGCGTACACACCTGTAGGGATTGGAATTTCTGCTCCAAAATATATTGCATAAAGTACAATTTTAAAGGTACATAAAATGGCAGCATGGCTTTATTGAAAAGCTCAGTGAGTTCCTATCCATTAAAACTGATGGACTGTAGATCATGGAAGGGGAGGACCAAAACACATTTCTTCATGTGCATTCCTGACATGTGCCTGGAGCATCAAAGTGGGAATTCTCCCCTTATATATGTGTCAATACAGTGTTCATGGGCCACCACAACCTTTATTACAATTCCTCTGTATTCATACTGTCCTTTATTGGCCTAGAACATGGGACATTGTCACTTCCACAGATACAATTTGGTCTTCCCCGTTCTTCAATGAGCAGTCTAAATTTGTGTGTGAAGATCATGATATTCTCTTCCCCTGAAATTGTTTCTCTTCCCTCCTCCACACCAGCCAGCAAATTGCCATGCAAATGCCAATGTTAATTGGAATTCAAATTTCAAATCGCAAGTGCAGCACACTTGCATTGTGGTTATTCAGCCCTGTCCAGCACTACTGTTTCACATTTGGTGGGGCCATCTTTTGACCAGGTCTCTCACACCACAAGAATTATAGGAGACTTGATTGTTCCTCCCAAATTACACTGCAAGCCTGGACTCTGGAAAATACACTCTAAACTAGACAAACAGTTATTACTGTAGATAAGCTTCTAAGTTTAAAGCTTGGCTTTTATACCACCATCTGCTTGAACTCAGTGGTTTGGCGACAATCTCTCAAATTAAAGGTTCTGGAAACAGTATTACATAGTAGGTGATGATATTCAACAGAATCCTGCCCAACCCTTTGCAAAGTGTTTATTTTTAATTCCAATTTTTCTAATTTTAGGCCTCCCCACCATCCCCCCCACCCCAAAATAGGAACTTTAAAATATGTGATACAAAATATTTCCCACACTAAACTTAGCAAAATCTGCTAAAAGGACATTTGGTTACAATTTTATAGAGTCATTAGGGCACAGAAGGAGGCCATTTGGCCCATCGAGTCCGTGCCAGCTCTCTGTGGAGCAATCCAGTCAGTCACATTCCCCCGCTCTATCCCTGCAAATTTATTTCCCTCAAATGACTATCCAATTTCCTTTTGAAATCATTGAGTGTCTCCGCTTCCACCACCCTCATTGGCAGTGAGCTCCAGGTCATTACCACTCGCTGCGTAAAAATTTCTTCCTCACATCCCCCCTGTATCTCTTGCCCAAAACCTTAAATTTGTGTCCCCTAGTCCTTGTACCATCAGCTAATGGGAACAGCCTTTCTCTGTCTACCTTATCCAAACCCGTCATAATCTTGTACACCTCTGTCAAATCTCCCCTCAACCTCCTTTGCTCCAAGGAGAACAACTCCACCTTCTCATAGAAACATAGAAGATAGGAGCAGGAGTAGGCCATTCGGCCCCTCTAGCCTGTTCCACCATTTAATGAGATCATGGCTGATCATCCAAATTCAGTATCCTGCCCCTGCTTTCTCTCCATATCCCTTGATCCCTTTAGCCTTAAGAAATATATCTAACTCCTTCTTGAATATATTTAATGAATTGGCCTCAACTGCCTTCTGTGGTAGAGAATTCCACTGGTTCACCACTCTCTGGGTGAGGAAATTCCTCCTCATCGCAGTCCTAAATGGCTTACCGCTTATCCTTAGACTGTGACCCCTGGTTCTGGACTCCCCCGCCATCGGGAACATCCTTCCTGCATCTAGTCCTGTTAGAATTTTATAACTTTCAATGAGATCCCCTCTCATTCTTCTAACCTCTAGCGAATACAAGCCCAATCGACCCAATCTCTCTTCATACGTCATTCCTGCCATCACAGGTATCAGCCTGGTGAATCTTCGCTGCACTCCCTCCATGGCAAGAACATCCTTCCTAAGGCGACCAAAACTGCACACAATACTCAAGGTGTGGTCTCACCAAGGCCCTGTACAACTGCAGCAAGACATCCTTGCTTCTGTACTCGAATCCTCTCGCTATGAAGGCCAACATACCATTTGCCTTCTTAACCGCCTGCTGCACCTGCATGCAACTGGTGCACAAGTACACCCAGGTCTCGTTGCACTTCCCCTTCTCCCAATCTATTGCTGTTCAGATAATAATCTGCCTTCCTGTTTTTGTCACCAAAGTGGATAACCTCACATTTATCCACATTATACTGCATCTGCCATGCATCTGCCCAATCAGCCAACCTGTCCAAATCATATTGGAGTTTCTCTGCATCCTCCTCACAGCACACACGCCCACCCAGCTTTGTGTCATCTGCAAACTTGGAGATATTACATCTAGTTCCCTCGTCTAGATCATTAATATATATTGTGAATAACTGGGGTCCTAGCACTGATCCCAGCGGTACCCCACTAGTCACTGCCTGCCACTTGGAAAAAGACCCGTTTATTCCAACTCTTTGTTTCCTGTCTGCCAACCAGTTCTCTATCCAAGTTAGGTACCTTACCCCCTATCCCATGTGCTTTAACTTTGCACACTAATCTCTTATGCGGGACCTTATCGAAAGCCTTCTGAAAGTCTAAATACACCATATCCACTGGTTCTCCCTTATCTATTCCACCAGTTACATCCTCAAAAAATTCCAGATTAGTCAAGCATGATTTACCTTTTGTAAATCCATGTTGACTTTGTCCGATCCTGTCACTGTTTTCCAAGTGCTCTGCTATTGCATCTATTATAATGGCCTCTTAGCATTTTCCCCACTACCGATATAATTCCCTGTTTTCTCTCTACTGTAGGAATCATCAGATCCCAAGCTGAAACACTGAGGTCGAGTCAGTCCGATAATTAAACGAAGTTTAATGTAAACTAAAGAACAAACAATGGAATGCAGGAGAAACAATCAACAGGTCTTTTCTTAAGGCTGGCTTCACGAGGTCTAACCTGGGAACCTCCCAGCCTGACGTCATGACGTCATCACGTTTCCCGCCGTTCGGGACATCATGTGACCAACGTGATGATGTCATCGCGCTGGTTCTGGAACTTACCGAGAACGGGTTATTTACAAACATAGGTGCTGTAGCACTCTGTTAAAGGCAGTTATATAGTCATACAGGAGTCCCTTGGTGGCTTTGCCACATGCACCCCCCCAGAAGTGTCTTTAACCACAAAAGTCAATCGCAGAGGAGGTCGGACAAGCCTGTTCGAACGACTCTGATATTCCCGGAGAGGAATGGGCTGGGCAGACGATGAGCTGGCCTGCGGAACAGTCCGGTCAGGTGTGGTGGCAGCGGGCGGCCGCCCACGACTCAGTGGCTGTGCTGCCTCCACCGGTCGCTCGAGGTCCAGGTGTGCGGCCTTGAGGGGGTCCACGGAAATGTGGTCAGGCTTGCCCCCGACGTCCACTAAAAAACTCTTGGCACCCGCATGCAGTACCTGGAAAGGGCCTGTATATGGAGGTGTGAGAGGACTACGGTGGGCGTCGTGCCTGATAAAAACAAATTTAGCCTGCATAAGCTCCGGCGGAACGTGTGACGCGGGCAAACCGTGATGTGATGTTGGAATTGGCCTAAAAGATTGAGCTGCGTCCCGGTGGGCCTCCAGTTGTTCGGCTGCCGACCAAGGTCGCGTTGGTGACGGAAGAAACTCGCCTGGCACCCGGAGTGGCTGTCCATAAACCAGCTTGGCGGCCGATGCCTGCAGGTCCGCTTTGGGCGCTGTGCGTAACCCGAGCATCACCCAAGGCAGCCTGTCTATCCATGCGGCCCCCTGGAGGCTGGCCCGCAGCGACGCCTTCAAGGACCGATGAAAGCACTCACATAGTCCATTTGCCTGCAGATGGTAAGCCGTGGTCTGATGGAGCTTGGTGCCCAAACCCAAGGCTACGACGTTCCACAGTGCAGACGAGAATTGCGGCCCGCGGTCCGACGAAGTATCAGACGGAACGCCGAAACGTGCAACCCAGGAGGAAAGAAAAGCCCGGGCGACATCCGTGGAGGTGGTGGACGTCAAAGGAATGGCCTCCGGCCACCTGGTGGTATGGTCGACAATAGTCAAGAGATGTGTGAAACCCTGTGACGGCGGTAGTGGGCCAACGAGGTCGACATGGACGTGATCGAAACGCCGCTCCGGTACTTCGAAAACGGCTACGGGAGCTTTGACATGCCACTGCACCTTAGCCCGCTGGCACACGACGCAGGTGTTGGCCCAGTCGCGGACATCCTTGTGCATCCCTCTCCAGACGAACTTGGACGCCAGTAGTTTTTGTGAAGCCCTCACGCCAGGGTGCGCAAGCCCGTGGATGGCATCGAAAACGTTCCTACGCCAGGATAGCGGAACGATCGGGCGGGGGTCCCCCAAGGAGACGTCGCAGAGCAAGGAGGTGCCGGCTGAGTGGAAAAGCACATCCGCTGGCTGAAGGCAGGAGTCGGTACGGAAAGCTTGCGTTTCCGGATCAGCCGCTTGGTCAGCAGCCATGAGTGAATAATCGAGTCCCAGCTGGACAGCCTGGACCGTCGCACGCGAGAGGCAATCGGCGACCACGTTGTCCTTGCTGGCCACGTGCCGGATGTTGGTGGTGAACTCAGAAATAAAGGTGAGCTGTCGTTGCTGTCGAGCCGACCACGGCTCAGCTGTCTTGGCCATGGCAAACGTCAGGGGCTTGTGATCCACAAACGTGGTGAATTGGCGTCCCTCCAACAGAAAATGAAAATGGCGGATGGCCAGAAACAACGCCAACAACTCCCTGTCGAACGTGCTGTAGCTGCGTTCGTTACGACGCAATTGGCGACTAAAAAACGCCAGCGGTTGCCACGTCCCGTCGACCTATTGCTCCTGCACGGTGCCTACGGCATAGCCTGAAGCGTCAGTCGTAAGCGCGATGGTGGCGCCAGGCAGCGGGTGCGCCAACATCATTGCGTTTGCGAGAGCATCTTTCGTGTCCACAAAAGCGCAATCCATCTCTGGTGTCCAGACCACAGGTCCCTTCCCCGGTTTCCCTCCGAGTGCCTCGTAGAGTGGCCGCATAAGCTGCGCGGCCCGGGGAACAAACCGATGGTACCATACCGAAGAACTCCTGGAGCGCTTTAACGGATTGCGGGCATGGAAAAGCTTCAATTGCCTCCACCTTCGACCGAAGTGGCACTGCTCCTTCCGCAGTGATGCGGTGGCCCAAAAAGTCGATCTGTCGCAGCCCGAATTGGCATTTGGCCGGGTTAATTATGAGGCCATGCTGATGGAGGCGGCGAAAAAGGAGGTGCAGGTGGCTGAGATGTTCCTCTTCCGAAGTACTGGCGACCAGGATGTCATCGAGATACACAAACAGGAACTTAAGATCCCGCAGCACTGAATCTATAAGGCGCTGGAACGCCTGCGCCGCATTCTTGAGCGCGAACGGCATTCGGAGGAATTCCAAAAGTCCAAACGGGGTAATGACCGCCGTCTTCTGGATGTCCTGGGGGTGGACGGGCACTTGATGGTAACCCCCGGGCGAGGTCAATTTTGGAAAAAAACGAATTGCCCGCCAAATGTGCGGAGAAATCTTGGATGTACGGTATTGGGTACCGGTTGGGCGTCGTGACCTCATTGAGGCGCCGATAATCGCCGCAGGGCCACCAACCACCGCCGGGCTTAGTGACGATATGAAGTGGCGAAGACCAGGGACTACCCGACCGGCGAACAATCCCCAGCTGCTCCATGGTGGCGAACTCTGCCTTCGCGGCCTCGAGTTTACTGGGTTCCAGCCGCTGAGCCCGGGCATAGACCGGAGGGCCGGTCATCGCGATGTGGTGCTCCACACCATGTTTAGTGCTCGTTGCCGAGAAGGTGGGCCGAGTTAGGTCCGGAAATTCCCCGAGAAGGCGGGCGAAGTCGTCGGGCGCCGGCACGGTGCAGGAAACCGTGTGAGTCGCGCCTAAGCCCCGAAAGCACGGGATGGAGGCAAACGTGGCGGCGTGAATCAGACAGCGATTTTGTAAATCAACCAATAGGCCATTGGCACAGAAGAAGTCAGCGCCGAGGACTGCCTGTGCGATTTGGGCGGTGATAAACTCCCATAGGAAATGTTGCCCGACGAAACACACCTGGATCCGCTGCTTCCCGAACGTACGAATAGCACTGCCGTTGACGGCCTGGAGTGGAGAACCGCGCCTCCCGGCCCTGACGTCGAGGAACGAAGCGGGGAGGATGCTGCACTGGGCGCCCGTGTCACACAAAAACTGCCGGCCCGAAATGGAGTCGGTGATATAAAGTAACTTCCCGGAATCTCCAACCGCCATCGTAGATGCGAAACCAACCTCGGGGTCGTTCTTCCGTTCACGCAGTTGGTGCTGTTGCTTTCTCATTGCATTAGGCACAAAACTACAGGGAGGACGGCAGCATCTGGCTTTTGGGCCGAAACGGGCGTGATAGTAACAGAGACCGGATGGTGGCGGCGCCAAGGCGGGGTTCTTCGGGCCGGGATGCTTCGAGGTGGCGCAATACTGCTGCATCACCGCATAAATAGTGTCGGCCTCGGCCGCGAGCGCTACACCGTCCGTAGCCTTCGATCTGGCGAGGGCTGCTTGCACCTGCTCGGGGAGCTGGCTCAGGAACAGTTCCCGGAACAGAAAACACTGTGGCTCAGAACCAAGGAGCGTGAGCATCTGGCTCATCAACTCAGACGGCTTGGCATCGCCTAACCCGGGCAGTGTGAGTAAACGTCGTGTGCGCTCCACTTTCGTGAGGCCGAAAACCTGCGTTAGTCGCGCCTTAAGCGTATCATACTTGTTATCCACGGGCGGGTTTTCCAGCAGGCTGATGATCCTCGAAGCCGTCGAGCTATCCAGTACGGAGACCACGTAAAGATAACAGGTCTGATCCAGCACGATGTTCCGAAGTTGGAACTGAGCCTCCGCTTGGACGAACCAGGAGGCCGCCTGTTGTTCCCAAAATTGAGGGAGCTTCAAGGTCACTGCATTAACATCCATCGTGCTGCGTCGCGCTTCCTCCGCGAAAATCGTCCGCGAAGCTTCGGGATCACCACTGTAGGAATCGTCAGATCCCTAGCTGAAACACTGAGGTCGAGTCAGTCCGATAATTAAATGAAGTTTAATGTAAACTAAAGAACAAACAATGGAATGCTGGAGAAACAATCAACAGGTCTTTTCTTAAGGCTGGCTTCACGAGGTCTAACCTGGGAAGCTCCCAGCCTGACGTCATGACGTCATCACGTTTCCCGCCGTTCGGGACGTCACGTGACCAACGTGATGACGTCATCGCGCTGGTTCTGGAACTTACCGAGAACGGGTTATTTACAAACAGTAAACAAACATAGATTCTGTAGCACTCTGTTAAAGGCAGTTATATAGTCATACAGGAGTCCCTTGGTGGCTTTGCCACACTACCACCTTTTTTAAATAGTGGGGTTACATTAGCTACCCTCCAATCCATGGGAACTGTTCCAGCGTCTACAGAATTTTGGAAGATGACCAGCAATGCATCTACTATTTCTCGGGCCACTTCCTTAAGTACCCTAGGGTGTAGATTATCAGGCCCTGGGGATTTATCAGCCTTCAATCCCGGCAATTTCCCTAACACCATTTCCCTACAAATACTGATTTCATTCAGTTCCTCCCTCTCATTAGACCCTATGTTCCCCGACATCTCTGGGAGGTTATTTGTGTCCTCCTTTGTGAAGACAGAACCAAAGTATGTATTTAATTGGTCAGCCATTTCTTTGTTCCCCATTATAAATTCCCCTGATTCTGACTACAAGGGACCTACGCTTGACTTCACCAATCTTTTTCTCTTCACATATCTATAGAAGCTTTTACAGTCAGTTTTTATGTTCCCTGAAAGCTTACTCTCATACTCTATTTTCTCCCTCTTAATTAATCCTTTTGTCCTCCTTTGCTGAATCCTAAACTGCTCCCAATCCTCCGGTTTGCTGCTTTTTCTAGCCAATTTATGTCCTCTCCTTGGATCTTATGCTATCCCTAATTTCCCTTGTTAGCCACGGTTGAGTCACCTTTTTTGTTTTATTTTCATGCCAAACAGGGATGAACAAATACTGTAGTTCATCCATGTGATCTTTAAATGTTTGCCATTGCCTATCCACCGTCAACCCTTTAAGTAACGATCCCCAATCCATCCTAGCCAACTCGCGCCTCATACTATCACAGTTTCCTTTATTTAAATTCAGGACCCTAGTCTTGTAGCTAAAATCACTCATCCCTGGAACCATTCTGGTAAATCTCCTCTGCACCCTCTCAAGGACCTTCACATCCTTCCTAATGTGTGGTGACCAGAACTGGACGCAATACTCTAGTTGTGGCCTAACCAGAGTTTTATAAAGGTTCAGCATAACTTCCCTGCTTTTGTACTCAATACCTCTATTTATGAAGCCCAAGATCCCATATGCATTGCTAACCACTCTCTCAATATGTCTTTCCATCTTCAAAGATCTATGCACATGAACCCTCAGGTCCCTTTGTACCTGCACACTCTTTAGAACTGTGGCATTAAGTTTATATTGCCTCTCCCTATCCCTTCTGCCAAAATGCATCACCTCACACTTCTCCATATTAAATTCCATCTGCCATTTGTCTGCCCATTCTGCTAGCCTATCTATGTCCTGTTGCAGTCGATTGGTATTCTCCTCACCGTTTGCTACACCTCCAAGTTTGGTATCATCGTCAAATTTTGAAATTTTACTCTGTATTCCAATATATATATCAAAAAAAGCAGTGGTCCTAGCACTGACTCTTGGGGAACACCACTGTCTACCATTCTCCAGTCTGAAAAACAACCATTTACCACGACTCGCTGTTTTCGGTCCTTAAGCCAATTTCTTATCCAAGCTGACACTGACCCACCTATTCCATGAGCCTCAATTTTGTTAACCAGCCTTCTATGTGGTACTTTGTCAAACACTTTCTTAAAATCCATGTAGACAACATCCACAGCATTCCCTTCATCAACATTCTCTGTTACTTCATCAAAAAATTCAATTAGATTAGTCAAATACTATCTGCCTTTTACAAATCCGTGCTGGCTCTCCTTAATTAACTTAAACCTCTCCAAGCGCCTGTTAATTTTTTCCTTGATTATTGTTTCTAAAACCTTACCCACCACTGATGTTAAACTGACCGGTCTGTAGTTACTAGGATTGTCCTTACACCCTTTCTTGAACAAGGGTGTCACATTTGCCACTTTCCAATCCTCTGGCACCTCCCCCGTATCTAGGGAAGATTGGAAGATTATGGCAAGCCCTTCCGCTATCTCCACCCCCACTTCCCTTAGCAACCTGGGATGCAAGCCATCTGGACCAGGCGATTCATCCACTCTAAGCATATCCAGCCTTTCCAGTACATCCTGCCTTTCAATTGTCACCCCATCCATTAACTCTACCATTTCCGCTTATACAGATATTTTGTCAGCATCCTCTTCCTTATTAAATACCGATACAAAGTACTCATTAAGTATTCTAGCCTTGCCCTGTGCCTCTAAGCATATATCACCTTCTTTGTCACCAATAGGCCCTGACATGAATCTTGTCATTCATGTGGAAATGACTTATGAAGTAATACTGGGCGGCCTGCTGGTGGCGTTGTCCAGGGAGAGTATAAATACTTGGGCATGGGCCCAGCTTGCTCAGGACATTCTTTAACAGGAACTAGTGAAGGACACAACCAGATCTCCATGTTGAAAAACAGTTGATTAAAACCTTGTTTAATACTCAGACCAAGTGCCTAGTAGTTTTCTTACGTCAGGCCCCACCCCGCCTCTTACTATTTACATGCCAGTAGAAGATTTTTGGGTTCCCTTTTATGTTAACTGCCATTCTATTCTCAGATCATAAACAGGGCAGCAGGTTTTGCATGGAGTCCACTTTGTTTGTGGAGTCCCTGGAACGGAGCAAAGTCAGGGGACTGAAATGTATTTCACATGGTCTACATAGTATACTTCTATGAAATACATCTGACTCCAGCCCCACCACCCTACCCCTAACTTTAGAGAGCTTCAGGGACTCCACAAAAAAAATTGCAGTGCAGAACTTACAGTCCTGGTCATAAATTAATAATGGTCCAAGCAACCAGACACTCTGCTATTAATATTTAGATAATGGTAAAGATATGAAGCCATGGCATGGAAATACATTTTTAAAATTAAAATAAACATTCCTGGATGTGGCATTTATCTAACCAATGCTTACAAGTTGACATGGTCTCTGCTTCAATCACTAATTCCCGTAATATATTCCATACCCTCACAACATTCTGTGTATAAAGGTTCCTCATGCTTTGTCCTAAATCTCTTACATTTGATAGTATATCTATGTCTCTTTGTTCTAGACTCCTCAACATCTAGAAACAGTCTATATCTATCTACTCTGTCCACTCCATCATTTTTAACAATCTATCAAAACATCCCGTAATCTCCTCTGTTCTAATGAAAACAGCCCCAAATTGTCAAGTCTTTCTTCATATTTAGATTCCCTCATACCAGGCAGCATCCCAGTGAGTCTCTGCTGTATTTTCTCTATTGCCTTAACATCTTTCCTACAGTGTGGAGACCAAAACTCCACACCGTACTCTAACTGTGGTCTTACTAAGGTTTTATATAGATGAACTATTACATTTCAACTGTTATATTCTATTCATCTTGCCATAAAACCCAATGTTCCGTTAGCTTTTTTTTTAAAATGGGCTTATCCACTTAAGGTGCTGTTTTTATTGTCTTGTGAACCTGAATCCCGAAATCCCTCCATGTTGGCCGATTCTAATTATTTTTCTCTTCATCTAAATTAGTAATTTAAGCTTAAATTAAAGATTCCAAAATGTTCCTACCACAGATAGAGCAAAGCACATTATATTCAATTCAGATATTCTGCATCAACACTATTATACACCTCAGGAAGAATGTACTCAACAGTATACCTATTCACCAGTTGATAAATGCCTTGTGTGCCTTTATAGAGTAGAGAATGCAGTACTGCCCAGATGCTATTGTCATATATATTTATCTCATGAGAGAATTATGGTTGAATTATATGCTTTATTCTGTGCAATTCTGTAACATACAATTATACAGCCACATGGATCATAACTTTGAACCTATCCATTTCTACTCACCCACATACATACAAATAACCATTTTCACTCTGCAAAATTTTTGTTACATCTTGAGCCAAGAGCTGGAGTAGATGTTGAACATATTTTGGTTTTCCTTCTGTTGTGTCCTTGTGTAGATCTCTTGAGAAACAGACTTTCAGTTGGGTTAAGGTGCCATTACTTTGAAAACATTTTAATTCATTTCTGTAGAGCAAAGAAACAAGATAAAAAATTTCCATTTCCCATTTTCCATTTAAGTATTTTATATCTCATTCCAGTTCCTCTTGTGTATTTAAAGTTTATATTTCCCTTCCCTTTGTTCTGTTCATTTTTAAATTCTATCCATTTGTAGTACCTTCCAGATTTGACAAAAGGTCTACACCTGAAATGTTAAATTGTCTGTTCTCTCCACAGATTCTGCCTGACCTGACCTGTTTCCAGCATTTCTGCTTTAGTTTCAAATTTCCAACATTAGCAGTTTTGTTTTACATTTTAGATGAATTTTAAGACTTCTGTCCTATCATAAAAACTACCATGTGTGTGAACTACAACTATTTGAGCTAAGGAAAAAGATTCTTTCTTTTCCAAAAAAAAACTTCAAGAACTATAGTGAGTATATATGGAAGTACAAATAGTTCACTAATGTTTAATTGAACAATTGTTAAGACAATGTTCACTGCGACTAGGCTGATGCGGATTGGGCACCAGTTCCCCATATTACCAGATATGGAGACCCCAAACCTACTCAATACTCAGTGCAGCTAGGCAGCATATAGCATGCTGTGAGCCTGTGCATAAACTGTGCTCAAGCTTTATTAAGTCCCCAGAAGTTAATTCAATTTGGGGGCCTCAATAATGCAACGGAGAGCTGCCCCAGACACTAAGCACCCGTTTGGAATTGTCACCTCAGTGGAGGTGTGTTATGGGGAAGGGCTGGAATTTGTGACCCATCTTCCTGTAGGCCTCCAACTGCCTATTCTTCAATGGAGTCTTTATGCCTCATCAACTGCAAAAAAAGGCAGTGCTCTGCTGGCCTTACTTTAAGGGGTAAGGTCAGCTCATTTCAGGAGCAAGCATGCCAGCGCCTCAGGAGCAGTGATGCGCGTGGCTCTGCACCACACCAGGGCTGCATTTTTGGATTCTTGAGGCTATTAGAACTACCTCACCAATATTTACTGAAAGTAACAAATTGCTAATTTTCCTGTTTTATTTTTTTTCCCTAATTTGAGTCAAACCAAATTAGGTGAAATCAATAGCCACTGATATATATTTTTTCGGGACAAAAATGGAATGAAATGTTTATAGTCAGAAAACTTGAGGCTTAATCAGTAAATCAATTTTGAAAGGTAAAAAACCTTAAGTAAATAATAAAGACTTACAATTCTCGTCACAAAGTATACAGTAGAAGGAAGTTGACATGCATCATTAGCTAAATCCTCAGCACCTCCACCCAGTGAAACTTCGTTCAGCAGTCTGCCGCAGGTGGGTGAAGGTGTGCTCTATGTCTATGCTGCCCATTGGCACAGAGACAAGGTGAAGTGCTCCCTGTGCCAAATGGGCAAAGTGGCTAGGTGCATCACACCAGAATTGCCGTGCTTCAATGTGAACATTTCTGTTTCAGCAGGTTTGACCCCCAATTTTGGAATTAATCTTTTGTGGGATAATTATCAGGCTTGATCAAATTTAACCCTAAAATCAGAAAGCTTTTACATTGTGCTTTTCCATTTGATGCTGAAAAAAATACTGTAAGTAAAAAATACAGTCTGAGCACTACAAAGTTTTCTAACTGGACTGAATAATACTTAGCATTTTATTTCCAGTAATAGATGAAAAAGGAGTATTTTCAAAGTACAAGTGAATAAATCGTTATTTGAAGGGTTCAAATTGAGGTTTGTAGATAGATGTGGGGAAAGAAGAATTTATTGAATCTGCACAATGCCCTAAGTTACTGTGTAAATGGATCCTCAGTTACAGAGGATTAAGAAACTGCGTAAATAAAGAAAGAATCATAAAACTGCAATTACCGAAAGAGATAGTCTCGATCACGATGTCGGCAGCCGTAGAAAAGCCAAGTTTCCCCAAAAACAGAGTCAGGATTCTCTTCTCTTTGTTTTTGTCTGAAATGGAAAGCCAGCAGAACTGAAAATAGTTTAAAAACCTTCTGTTGTCTGGGCCCTAAGCTCTGGAATTCCTTCCCTAAACCTCTCCGCCTCTCTATCTCTCTCTTTCCTCCTATAAAACACTCCTTAAAACCTACCTCTCATCTGCCCAAATATCTCCTTCTATGGCTCGGTGTCAAATTTTGTTTTATAACGCTCCTGTGAAGCGCCGTGGGACGTTTTACTACTTTAAAGGCGCTATATAAATACAAGTTGCTGTTGTAGATTCTTGAAAATGTTGCAAGAAATAAACAGACATTCTTTTCTCACAAATATTTTCTTCTCCCCACATAAAGATGTTCTACGACTGTCTTGCAGTGCCTCACCCAAATGACCATTATTCAGGTGTGTCTGAGTGTCAGCAGGCTGCTTGTCTGTGGACAGCATCACAGTTGAACCCAATGCTGTCCTCAGTTGACAGCAATATACTCACACGCTGAGGGAGTAGCTGTGTAGTTAACAGGAGTAGGAAACCTGGTCGCTTCGCCCCTCCCTAACCACACATGCGAAGACCAAATGTAGGACAAATATTGCTAAGTCAAGGGGTGATCTGGTCTGTATGACTCAGCTACACTCAGTAAACTCACTGATCCATCAGGAGAACTGTCAGTACATTACTTTTAACTTCATTCTATAATAAATAACCAAATATACTGAACTAAATTTATACCTCAACATCCAAAAATTCAGATTTAAGAGATTACTTCCATATGCAACCTTCCACAACCTTCAAATGATTCCAATTGCCATAGCCTGTGTCCTTAACCACAATAACTCCCACAGTCCCACCACCCACATCCTCAAAAAGCTCCACATCCTCTCAAAGCTCCACCAGCATGTAATAAAACCGTGATTTTTGTAAAACCTTAATATTAACAGATGAGTCGATAACAATCAGGTACTCATGTTTTATTTAAATGAAAACTTGTCTGCCTAATTCTTCGATACAACAGTACTAATTTTCTTGCCTGTCCAATTTCTGCCTGTAGGCATTTAAAACATGTGAGCAGCTACAGAGAGGGAAATGTTATTGCTTAAAATGCTGGGATGAATGGGGACAGAGATGTGCAAGACTTCTTAGGAAGAACAGCTACAGAGCGAGAAAAGAGCAACAACATTAACAACTTGCTTTTATATAACGGCCCAGAAATTCGGGTCTCCACGGGTGAGTACGCATGGGGTACTCACCCGTAAGCCCAATGGAAGTGCCGGTTCCTGCATGCACTGCGCATGCGCGGGAAACCGGCACTTCCGTTCCCTTGAACGAAGGGGTTCAGAGGTCGAACGCGTGCGTGGGAGAGGCTGCTTGTGCGCATCGAACTTAGTTTTTTTTTACAGGTTTTCCCGAGAGGGTAAGTCTCCAGAAGTTAGACATGTAAAAAGCAGCCGTAAGGCCTGCTTTTTACAAGGTAAGTGGTGAATTAATTAAAATGAAAACATTTTTTCCACAGGTTTATTATTTTTAAATACTTTAAAGCAAGGTAAGTTTATTTTTAGCCCCGATAGAAAATAAAATTATTTTTTTCAAAAATTTAAATTGTTTAAAATAGTTATTTCATGTAATTTATAGTTCATTTAAAAAATGTGATTTAAAAAAAAAATTATTTGAAGATTTTGTACTATTTGAGTGTGAGCCAGCAGAGAGTGCTGTGAGTTTGGGTAAGTGTGAGAGTTCTTTAATTGTTATTTCTCTTTAAATCATTCTTGATAAGATTACTTAAGCAGTTTAAGTAAAGGGGAAAAGTTAAATATTTGGGATTCTGTTGGTTTAAGAAGAGTAAAACAAGGTAACAAGGTAGGAGTAAATTGGCACAGCAGGCAATGGAAACCAGTTCTCTAACCAACCAGCAGGGGTGACTCATTTGGCTGTAAACAAACAAACAGTATAAAAAGACCAGTGCTAGTGCGAGCAAGCACTGAGTGCGAGTCAGCAGAGAGTGCTGTGAGTTTGGGTAAGTGTGAGTTAGGGTAAGTGGGGTGTTAGGTGTTCTTTTCAAAGTTTAACTCTGTGGGTTGCAGTTAATAAGGCCTTTCTGGTGCAGAGTGACTGTTGGTAAACCATTTAACTGGTGTAATTAGAGGGATTGATTTAATTTAAATCCAATGAATTAAAGGGGATACTAGCATCTATAATCGGGCAGAGGGTGTCCATAACTATCAATAAAAAAATTTATTAATTACATAGAATGGAGCAGGTGATGTGTTACTGTTGCGAGATGTGGGAGCCGGTGGACCCCATTGAGGCTCACGGTGATTACATCTGTGACAAGTGTCTGCTGCTACAGGAACTCCAGCTCCGTGTTGATGAGCTGGAGTCTGAGCTTCAGACACTGCGACACATCAGGGAGGGGGAGAAGTACCTGGACTCTGTGTTTCAGGAGGTGGTCACACCTATGAAGTTAATTAATTCAGATGTAGCCCATGGTCAGGGACAGGACGGTGTGACTACGAGTGAGGCAGGTACGGGGATCCAGGAGGTAGTGTTGGAGGAGCCGCAGCCCTTGCTCTTGTCCAACAGGTTCGAGGTTCTTACTCCTTGTGGGGACAGGAGCAGGGACTGCAGGGAGGATGAGCAACCTGGCCACAGCACCGTGGAACAGGGGGCCATTCAAGAGGGGGGAGTAAATAGAAATGTTGTAGTGGTAGGGGATAGTATTATTAGGGGGATAGATAGACTTCTCTGCAGCCGAGAGCGAGAGTCCCGAAGGCTGTGTTGCCTACCCGGTGCCAGGGTTAAGGACATCTCCTCTGGGCTGGAAAGAAACTTGCAGTGGGAGGGGGTGGATCCAGTTGTCGTGGTCCATGTTGGTACAAACAACGTAGATAGGACTAGGAAGCCGGTTCTGTTAAAGGAGTATGAGCAGCTAGGGGTCAAATTAAAAAACAGAACCTCAAGGGTAATAATCTCTGGATTATTACCTGAGCCACGAGCGAATTTGGCTGGGACAAATAAAATTAGAGAGTTAAATGCGTGGCTCAAAGACTGGTGTGGGAGAAATGGGTTTTGCTTCCTGGGACACTGGCACCAGTACTGGGGCAGGAGGGAGCTGTTCCGTTGGGACGGGCTTCACTTGGCCAGTGCTGGGACTAGAGTCCTGGTGAATCATATAACTAGGGCTGTAGAGAGGGCTTTAAACTAACTAGTGGGGGGGAGGTTCCGAGAGAGCAAATAATAAAAATGACAACAGAGAAGGTCATAGACTTAGGTAGCAGTGGGGAAATTAAAAACCAGAGCGTGTCAGGAAGGGGCAGAAGGTATGGAGTAAAAGGTAAAGTAATAAAAAGGGCAAAAGCAGGAACTAAGTGTCACAAAACATATTTGAAAGTTCTCTATCTGAATGCACGTAGCATTTGTAACAAAATAGACGAGTTAATGGCACAAATAACTACATATGGGTATGATCTTGTGGCCATTACAGAAACATGGCTGCAGGGTGACAATGCCTGGGAATTAAACATACCAGGTTATTTAACGATCAGGAAGGACAGGCAGGAAGGAAGGGGAGGTGGGGTGGCTATGTTAATAAAGGAAGGAATCACTGTAATACAGAGAAATGATATTGGGTCAAAAGATCTGGATAATGAAACAGTTTGGGTGGAGATAAGGAATAATAAGGGGAAAAACACACTAATGGGCGTAGTCTATAGGCCTCCGAACAGTTGCAACTCTGTTGGACGGAGTATCAATCAGGAAATAGTTGAGGCTTGTAATAAGGGAACATCTATAATTATGGGGGATTTTAACTATCATATTAATTGGACAAATCAAATTGGGCAGGGCTGCCTTGAGGATGAGTTCATTGAGTGTATTAGGGATAGTTTCTTGAGCAGTATGTAACTGAACCGACCAGGGGGCAAGCAACCTTAGATCTGGTCCTGTGGAACGAGACAGGATTAATTAAAAATGTCCTAGTAAAGGATCCCCTTGGAATGAGTGACCATAACATGGTTGAATTCCATATTCAATTAGAGGGTGAGAAGGTTGGATCTCAAACAAGCGTGCTAAGCTTGAATAAAGGAGACTATGAAGGTATGAGAGCGGAATTGAGTAGAGTGGATTGGGAAAATAGATTAAAGGGTAAGACGATACATGATCAGTGGTGTACATTTAAGGAGTTATTTTACAACTTCCAAAAAATATATATTCCACTGAGAAGAAAAGGGTGTAAAAGAAAAGACAGCCATCCGTGGCTAAGTAAAGAAATTAAGGATAGTATTCGACTAAAAACAAGGGCATATAAGGTAGCCAAATCTAGTGGGAGGATAGAGGATTGGGAAAACTTTAAAAGACAGCAAAAAATAACAAAAAGATTGATTAAGAAAGAGAAGATAGATTATGAAAGTAAATTAGCAAAAAATATAAAAACAGATAGTAAGAGTTTTTATAGTTATATAAAAAGGAAAAGGGTGGCTAAAGTAAATGTTGGTCCCTTAGAGGGTGAGACCGGGAAATTAATGGTGGGAAATATGGAGATGGCAAAAACACTGAATGAATATTTTGCATCAGTCTTTACAGTAGAGGACACTAAGAATATCCCAACACTGGACAAACAGGGGGCTATAGGGGGGGAGGAGCTAAACACGATCAAAATCACTAAGGAAGTGGTACTCGGTAAAATAATGGGACTCAAGGCAGATAAATCACCTGGACCTGATGGCTTACATCCTAGGGTCTTGAGGGAAGTGGCGGTAGGGATTGTGGATGCATTGGTAATAATTTTCCAAAACTCCCTGGACTCAGCAAAGGTCCCGGCAGACTGGAAAACTGCTAATGTAACACCCTTATTTAAAAAGGGCAGTAGACAGAAGGCTGGAAACTATAGACCGGTTAGCCTAACATCTGTGATAGGTAAAATTTTGGAGTCCATTATTAAGGAGACAGTAACAGGGCATTTGGATAATCATAATTTAATAGGACAAAGTCAGCATGGTTTTATGAAGGGGAAGTCATGTTTGACAAATTTGCTGGAGTTCTTTGAGGAAGTAACATATAGGGTGGATAAAGGGGAACCAGCGGACGTGGTGTATTTAGACTTCCAAAAGGCATTTGACAAGGTGGCACACAAAAGATTATTGCTTAAGATAAAAAATCACGGGATTGGGGGTAATATTCTGGCATGGATAGAGGATTGGCTATCTAACAGAAGGCAAAGAGTTGGGATGAATGGTTCATTCTCAGACTGGCAATCAGTAACTAGTGGTGTTCCGCAGGGGTCAGTGCTGGGTCCCCAACTCTTTACAATCTATATTAACGATTTGGAGGAGGGGACCGAGTGTAACATATCAAAACTTGTAGATGATACTAAGATGGGAGGGAAAGTAGTGAGTGAGGAGGACATAAAAAACCTGCAAGGGGACATAGACAGGCTAAGTAAGTGGGCAGAGATTTGGCAGATGGAATACAATACTGGAAAGTGTGAGGTTATGCACTTTGGCAGGAAAAATCGTAGAGCGAGTTATTATCTTAATGGCAAGAAACTGGAAAGTACTGAAGTACAAAGGGATCTGGGGGTCCTGGTGCACAAAACTCAAAAGGTTAGTATGCAGGTGCAGCAAGTGATTAAGAAGGCCAATGGAATGTTGGCTTTCATTGCTAGGGGGATAGAATATAAAAATAGGGAGGTATTGATTCAGTTGTACAAGGTATTGGTGAGATCGCACCTAGAATACTGCATACAGTTTTGGTGTCCATACTTAAGAAAAGACATACTTGCTTTCGAGTCAGTACAAAGAAGGTTCACTCGGTTAATCCCGAGGATGAGGGGATGGACATATGAGGAGAGGTTGAGTAGATTGGGACTCTACTCATTGGAGTTCAGAAGAATGAGAGGCGATCTTATTGAAACATGTAAGATTGTAAAGGGGTTGGATCGGGTGGATGCGGGGAGGATGTTCCCGATGATGGGTGAAACTAGAACTAGGGGGCATAGTCTTAGAATAAGGGGCTGCTCTTTCAAAACTGAGATGAGGAGGAACTACTTCACTCAGAGGGTGGTAGGTCCATGGAATATGCTGCCCCAAAAAGCTGTAGAAGCTACATCATTACATAAATTTAAAACAGAAATAGACAGTTTCCTAGAAGTAAAGGGAATTAAGGGTTACGGGGAGCAGCCAGGAATTTGGACATGAGTCGGTTCGGATCGGTCATGGCCCTGTGGGTAGCGGAGCGGGCCCAGGGGCCATGTAGCCTGATCCTGCTCCTATTTCGTGTGTCTAATTCTGTTAGATTCAGGAGATGGTTCTGTGATAGTAGATTGGCGATTAGGATCAGATCAGCCATGATCTTATTGAATGGCGGAGCAGGCTCGAGGGGCCGATTGGCCTACTCCTGCTCCTATTTCTTATGTTCTTATTTTGGGGCCGTAGTATTTATAAGTTTTGACAGCTCTTCCTGTCAATCTTATGAATGGAGCATTCCCTGCTACCATTGGCTCTCCATGGCCCACGTGATCCCAGGGGACGCTTCGAACTAACTGCGCCCCTGGGATACGCAAGCACAGCGCGCCGGCAGCTGGACCAGGCCCCGGATCGGAATTCCACGCGGGCCCACAGCTCAAAGGCCAGCGCGCAAGGTAAGTGCAGGTCGGGGGCTTGCACCCGCGGGAAGCCCCTGACCCGAATTTCTGGGCCAACACCTTTATTATAGAAAACATCCAACAGTGCTTCACAGATGTATAATCAGACAAAAATTGACGCAGATTCAAAGGACATATTAGGAGGGATGACTAAATGCTTGGTTTGAGGTGGATTTTAAAGAGGGTCTTAAAACAAAAGAAGGAGGTAGAGGTGTTTTGGGAGGGAACTCCAGAGATATAGGGCCTAGATGGTTGAAAGCATGGTTGCCAATAGTGGAGCAAAGGGATTTTGGGGTGCACAAGAGGCCATAGTTGGAATAATCGAGTCTGGAGGTGGATAAGGCATGGATGATGATTTCAGCAGCAGATGCGCTGAGGCAGGGGTGGAGTCAAGCCATATTACGGAGGTGAAAGTGGGTGGTCTGTGTTGGAGAAGATATAAGGTCAGAAGCTGAGCTCGGGGGTGAGTAAAACTCTTGAGGTTGTGAACAGTCTGGTTCAACCAGAGACTGAGGGAAATGGAAGTGATGGGAAGAGCCCGATGTCATCAGCATTCATGTGGGACCTGACCCCAGATCTTCGGATGATGTCGCCACAGGGCAGCATGTAGATGGAGGAAGAAGAGGGAGCCAAAGATAGATTCTTGGGGGACTCCAAAGTGAAGATGCATGTGCAGGAAGAGAAACCATTGCTGAGATGCTCTGGCTATGATTAGATAGGTAAATGTGGAACCAAGCAAGGGCATTCCCACTGAGTTGGGCAATGGGAGAGGGCCAATTGATGCACTGGCACAGTTCAAGTGAGCATTGGGGTAAGCCGGACAGGAGAGAGGTTTATGAGATTAGCCCCCAGTGGGTGGGAAATTCGGCAAGAGGAGGATGGGGCAGTTGGGGTTACTGCTCATAAGGAGGCAATAACAGTTGCTCTGATGGACCCTTTGGAGGATGCCAAGGGAGGCACAGAGGGTAGAGCCCTGGTGCAGAAAGCAAAGAATCCTGACCCTGGCAGCATGAGGCCAAGGCTCCCAGGCCTCATCTGTCTGCCCCCAGTCAGTTTCCCATCCGAAACTGGTAGGAAGCAGCAGCTGTCCATTAGGTGGGAGGCCAATGTTGGGCGGCAGGAGGCCGCTGCCAGGGAATGAAGGAACAGTCCCCAGCACTCAAGCTTTGAAAGGGCCTCATGATCGAGGGAGTCCAGGGGAGAGGAGGCCGAAACTTTCCTTGTGGGTCCAGAAGAGCACTGCTGCTTTTCCTGGCCCCACAAGTACAAACATATAATAAGATCTCACCTCTTTGGGCCTCTTCTGACTGCAGTTCTTCTTCCTGTTAGGTTGACCTGGTGGGAAAGCCACAACCACTTCCCAGCTCAGGCCCTTGGTTAAAATAGCAGCTGGGCCCTGATGATACCATTGCAATCTGAGCTACATATTTAAAGAAGTACCCTGCCGGTTTCCAGCGGGAGTCCTTCTCGCTTGCTTAGAAGAACTGGTTAAAATCGTAGGCTGCAGAGAGAGAGTGGGACATTGGCGGGCGAGTTCCCCGGGTGATTTAAACTGCCCATCTGGCCATTTTCTTTTTTCCTTCAGGCAGGTAGGGTAAAATTGCCCCTTAGCTGCGGGTTATCCAGGCAGAAAGTGAGACCTGGGATAGCATCAGGAGACTAAGAAAGCAGAGTAGTATTGATTTGTTGGGATAGAGATTTCAGGGGGGAGGACAAAGTAGCAAAGAAGGGAGAAATGAAAAGTGGCATGACTGGGTGACAGGAAGGGGAGGAGACAGGAGAGAAAGGCCCAAGAGAAGGAAAAGGGGAGATAGAAGTGATGGGCTTGGGGTCAGAGTGGCAGCCAAATTGCACATGAGGCAGACACAGGGAATTTAGGCTACATAGGCATCACAAAAATTAGGATTTCAATGGATTTCCAACATAAAAAGATTGCTCAATGAACACCACACTGGTCGCATTACCCGTTTACCCAGAATTTCACTTTGGGGGTATTGGATTGGCAATTGGCTAAGAGTCAGGAAGTGAAAGGCGCACTGCCCCACATGATCCCAAGTTTGCATACGATCAATGGTGCGCTCCTGGGCTCTGTGGGGCACTACACTGCACACAACTCTGCAGCGTTTGAAAGCAAGTTCTTGAAGGGAGGGTTCGCACGAGGTAAGTGCAGATTTTCTAGTGATGCCGCCAACCTCGAATTCGGAGCCATTGCATTCAAGAGAGGAGGTTAAGGGAGGAAACTGACAAAATCAGATTCAACCAAGCATTACATTATGAATGTGAATATAGTGTGAAAATGCCAGTCATAACAATGGCATAAGTTTAGTTAGTGTCAACCCAGCTCCTGTTGGGTATTCTTCCACCACACAGAACCACCTGTTGTCACATTTATATTGACGTACATCAGGAGCCAGTTAAGCAACTGAGATATCTGCACTCCTCTAATTCTGCCCTCTTGAGCATCCCTGATTATAATCACTCAACCTTTGGTGGCTGTGCCTTCTGTTGCCTAGGCCCTAAGCTCTGAAATTCCCTCCCGAAACCTCTCCGCCTCTCTTTCCTCTTTTAAGACGCTCCTTAAAACCTACCTAACTGCCCTAATTTTTTCTTGTGGGGCTCGGTGTCAAATTTTTTGTCTTATAATACTCCTGTGAAGTGCCTTGGGACGTTTTACTATGTTAAAGGTGCTATATAAATACAAGTTGTTGTTGTTGTTGTACAGAGCCTTAGTTGGACACCATCTAGAGCACCGCATTCATTTTTGGGCACCACATCTCAGGAAGGATATATTGGGATTGGAAGGGGTAGAGTGCAGATTCAGCAGAATACCAGGGCTTTAAAGGTTAAATTATGAGGACAGGTTGTATAAGCTGAACTTGTATTCCCTCGAGTTCAGAAGGAAATACACAACAGATCTGTCAGCATTTGAAAAGAGATAAGACAGGCTAATATTTTAGGTAGACACCACTTGTCAGAACTGCCCGCCTACTGGGTCAGCTCTGAGAAAGGCACTCTACCAAAACATTCACTACTTTTTTTTCAGGTGCTGACTGATGAGTATTTGTCATTTTGAATTTTTTGTCAGAGTTTGCAGGGGTATCTTTTCTTTTGAGATCTTCAATATGGACAATCTGTAGTGGAGGAAATAAAATGGAGGTCTCCTGTCTGTCAACGATCTTAACTTTGTAAAGGAAATTCATTTGTATAATCTAAATCTTAGTCTAATGTCTAGGGAGACAAATGCAGTACAAGATTGTCCTCCAATTCAGCAATCACACTCATGGAGATGACAAAGGATGAGTAAAAATACATGTACAGGATCGGGTTCTCCTCGGAGGTTGATATTAAGGCAGCTCTTTCAGGGAAATTTAGTGCAACGCCCACATTGCTCCTGAACAATGCCATAAATCAGGCTGGGGATCTTTGGCATGGAGTAGCGCAATACTCCATTTATCAATATATACTCATTCTTCTCAGTAAGGTGTTCAAATTCACAGCAACTCCGGCTGCCAAATTTGTGGTAACAAAGGTTACTACAGGTAGACTATCCTTTATCCGAAAACCTCGGGACCAGCCGTGTTTCGGTTTTCGGAAAATTTCGGATTTCGGAAGGTGAGCGAAAACACTTCGGTTTTCAGAGTAATTCGGTTTTCGGGAGTGCGGATAAAGGATACACTATCCCTTATCCGAAAGGGTGGGGGTCGGCGGGGGGTCGGGGTCAGCGGGGGGGTCGGGGTCGGCGGGGGTCGGGGTCGTGCGCACGACTTACGCTGAACGATTTTGGTTTTCAGACGTGCGGAAAAATGCTACACTATCCCTTATCCGGCTAGGCCTGCAATCTCCTACCCAGGAGGGAACTCAGTGACACTCTGCCCTGCTCAGCTAAGTCGTGCGCCACTCTGGTCATGTCGTGCGCACGACTTACGCTGACCGAAAAAACCTTCGGTTTTTAGAGGGTTTTGGTTTTCGGAAGTTCGGATAAAGGGTAGTCTACCTGTACCAGAAACACGAACATTTACCTTTGGTTTTTTTTAAAACCCAAGATTCACTCATTCAATATTTTCTTAAATTTACAGATGGCAAAACCAAGCTAAAAATGGAAGGTTTTACCATGTGGAAAGCCAACAAGAGAAAGCAGAGTCCTGAATAAAATCCCCAGGCTACTATATTTGATGAGACAGACAGAAACAGAAATGTTTAGCACCGAGGAGGCCATTCAGCTCTTGTTACATGGGCTGAATTTAGACCACTTAAACAAACTGATTTACAGTCCTTTTTTCAGACTTTCTCCACAATCTAATCTCATTTTCCTGCTTTCACCTCATACTTTAAACATTATCCAGTAGTTTTTGAATGCTGTAGTTGACTTAGCATTAATTATTACCTGTAGTAAAGCATGCAACATTCCAATAACTGAGCGAAAAAAAGTTTCTTCTAGTCTTCCCCTTTATGTAGCTAATGCTTACCTTGTGATCATGGGCGCTCATTGATTTACATATTTACGGCAATAACCAATCGATGTTTACCATGTCTATGGCAGTGTTTCTCTCTCCACAGATGCTACCTGACCTGCTGCGTGTTTCCAGTATCTTCTGTCCTTATTTGCCATGTCTATTCCTTTTATCAAATCCCCTTCGATCTTCTCAGTTCATAAGAATACAGCCCTAGTTTCTCTAGCCTTTCCTTGTAACTCAGACTCCTCATCCTGGTAAATTTGTATTATATTTTCTCTAGTGCTATTATATCCCGCCAGTAGCAAAGAGTTCCAAACATCACATAGCATTCCAGATGTGACCTAAACATTGTTTTGTTCAGAGTTATTATTATGACTTCTTTGCTTTGGTATTCAATCCCTTTTAATATAAACCACATTGCCCTTTTTAAACGCATTTTCAACCTGTCCCTTTTGTGGATTTATGATTTTTGCACATCTCTGTTACTTTCTGCATTGGGAAATGTACTATTTAAAGCATATTCTCATGTTTGTTTCTCATCCCCAAAGCTCAACCAATTTCTTATTCAGCAGCTTATCAAATGCTTTTCAGAAAGCCATATAAACGAAATCTTCTGCATTCCCCAATCTAAACATTTTTTATTCTCTCAAAAGTTTTTATTAGATTAGTTAAACATGCCCATCCCTTTACAAATTCATATTGACTATCTCCGATCGCTCCATGCCCTTCTAAGTATCCATTTATTTTATTGCTAACTAGCTGGAGTGCCCGGCGGTGCCGAGGCTTTTTCGAGGGCATGTTGTTGTTGAAAGAGAGAGAGAGAGCGACTGGGGGGGAAGAGAGAGAGCGACTGGGGGGGGGGGGGGAAGAGAGAGAGCGACTGGGGGGGGAAGAGAGAGAGCGACGGGGGGGAAGAGAGAGAGCGACTGGGGGGGAAGAGAGAGAGCGACTGGGGGGGAAGAGAGAGAGCGACTGGGGGGAAGAGAGAGAGCGACTGGGGGGAAGAGAGAGAGCGACTGGGGGGGAAGAGAGAGCGCGACTGGGGGGAAGAGAGAGAGCGACTGGGGGGAAGAGAGAGAGCGACTGGGGGGAAGAGAGAGAGCGACTGGGGGGAAGAGAGACAGCGACTGGGGGGGAAGAGAGAGAGCGACGGGGGGGAAGAGAGAGAGCGACTGGGGGGAAGAGAGAGAGCGACTGGGGGGGAAGAGAGAGAGCGACTGGGGGGGAAGAGAGAGCGACTGGGGGGAAGAGAGAGAGAGCGTGACTGGGGGGGAAGAGAGAGAGAGCGACTGGGGGGGAAGAGAGAGAGAGAGCGACTGGGGGGGAAGAGAGAGAGAGCGACTGAGGGGGAAGAGAGAGAGAGAGCGACTGGGGGGGAAGAGAGAGAGAGAGCGACTGGGGGGGAAGAGAGAGAGAGAGAGCGACTGGGGGGGGAAGAGAGAGAGAGAGCGACTGGGGGGGGAAGAGAGAGAGAGAGCGACTGGGGGGAAGAGAGAGAGAGAGCGACTGGGGGGGAAGAGAGAGAGCGACTGGGGGGAAGAGAGAGAGAGAGCGACTGGGGGGGGAGAGAGAGCGACTGGGGGGGAAGAGAGAGAGAGAGCGACTGGGGGGGAAGAGAGAGAGAGAGCGACTGGGGGGGAAGAGAGAGAGCGACTGGGGGGGAGAGAGAGAGAGAGCGACTTGGGGGGGAAGAGAGAGAGCGCGACTGGGGGGGAAGAGAGAGAGAGAGCGACTGGGGGGGGAAGAGAGAGTGAGAGCGACTGGGGGGGAAGAGAGAGAGAGCGCGACTGGGGGGGAAGAGAGAGAGAGAGCGACTGGGGGGAAGAGAGAGAGAGAGCGACGGGGAAGAGAGAGAGAGCAACTGGGGGGAAGAGAGAGAGTGACTGGGGGGGAGGGGGGGAGTGGAGGGGGGAGGAGGGGAGGGGGAGAGGGAGTGGGGGAAGGAGTGGGGGAAGGGGAAGGGGGAAGAGTGGGAAGGGGGGAGGAGTGGGGAAGGGGAAGGGGGGAGGAGTGGGGGGGAGGAGGGGGAGGGGGGAGTGGGGAAGGGAGACAGAGCGACTGGGAGAAGAGAGAGAGAGAGAGAGAACGACTGGGGGGGAAGAGAGAGAGAGAACGACTGGGGGGGGGAAGAGAGAGAGAGAGAGAGAACGACTGGGGGGGAAGAGAGAGAGAGCGACTGGGGGGGAAGAGAGAGAGCGAGCGACTGGGGGGGGAAGAGAGAGAGAGAGAGCGACTGAGGGGGAAGAGAGAGAGCGACTGAGGGGGAAGAGAGAGAGAGAGCGACTGGGGGGAAGAGAGAGAGAGAGCGACTGGGGGGAAGAGAGAGAGAGAGCGACGGGGGAAGAGAGAGAGCGACTGGGGGGGAGGGGGAGGGGGGAGGGGAGGGGGGAGAGGGAGTGGGGGAATGGGGGGAGGAGTGGGGGAAGGGGAAGGGGGAGGAGTGGGGGAAGGGGAAGGGGGGGCGATGACAGGGAGGGAGGAGGGCGAAGGGGGAAGCAGGGGGGGAAGGGGGATGGAGGGGGAGGGAGGAGGGGGAGGGTGGGGGGGAAGGGGAGGGGAGGGAGGAGGGGGAAGGGAGGGAGGGAGGAAGGGGAGGGAGGGGGGAAGCGGGGAAGGGGAGAAGGGGAAGGGGAGGGGGGAAGGGGGGGAGAAAAGGGGGGAGAGGAGGGGAGGAGGGGGGGAGGGGAGGAGGGGGGAGGGGCAGGGGGGAGGGGAGTGGAGGGGGGAAGGGAGAGGAGGGGGAAGGGGGAGGGGAGGGGAGGGAGGGGGAAGCGGAGGGGGGAAGGGGAAGGGGGAAGAGGGGGAGGGAAGGGGGGAGGAGGGGGGGAGGGGAGTGGGGGAAGGGGTGTGGGGGAGGGGAAGGGGGGTGGGGGAGGAGGGGGGAAGGGGGTGAACGGGAGGGGGGAAGGGGGGGTGGGGAGGGGTGTGGAAGGGGGGTTGGGTGGTGAAGGGGGGGTGGGGGGGAAGGGAGGGGGGGAAGGGGGTGTGGGGGGGAAGTGGTGTGGGGGGGAGGGGGGCGCTGGGGGGGAGGGGGGTTTGGGGGGAAGGGGGTGTGGGGGGGGTGGAAAGGGAGGGGGGAGATAAACTTAAAGTACAGGAAACTTTGTGCTATCCGGCACCCACGGGACCGAGCTGATGCCTTGCCTCAAGTACTTTCCAGAGTTAATGTTGAGAGATACGGAGATTCTTATCTCTGTATTTAACAACAAACACTGTTGCTTAGCAACAGCTTCTAAACACTCAGGTGTGGCCCTGAAGCTCTGTAGCTAAAGCTGTTGCTATAGCTACAGACCTTGCACAGCTACACAGTCGATTGTCTGTCACAGACATAGATTTGGAGCACAGAAGCCCCACCCACTCTATGTTCCTGTACTAAGATGGCCGCGCATGCACTCTGTTACACACTGAATCAAAATGGCGTCGCACTGAAACTTTTCACCCTCCTTGACAAAGATGGCTGCCGTTAACTTGGGGCTGTCAGCAGAAGAAATTTCCTCAGCTGCAAACACAGGATCTTCAGATTATTATTCGGGGCTTGCGACCTACCCCAGTTGCTTATGAAGCCTCCCCACCTACTGACCCCGGGAATGGAGCTGAGGCAGCACACCCTCTGCCCTCTGCCAGTGTTTGTCTCTGTCTAGGCCGGGAGCCTGGGTCTAGAGTTGTACTGCTGGCAGTTGGAGAAGCCTAGGCCCCGGGCCTGGAAAAACGGTGAAAGGTAGGAGAATTATAGAGGTTAGACAAAAGATTTACAAATTAATTAACTTTTTAAAAAAACAATTTGTGTTTTAAAAGCAACTTTTTTTTTTGCTGGAACTGTAGATTTGAAAAGAAACACGCAGAAAGCGGGAAAAAGAAAGGAAAAGTTTGGAATCAAGATGGCGGCGACTCACCTCGGTTCAGAACGATAAGGCCCGCCCACACACGCACCGATTGGTTGACCGTCAGGTCACCAAAGCGTAGGATTGGTCAATCGTCCAGTCACTCGACCGTAGGAGGACCCGGCCGCACGCGCCAGGAACCCGCCGTACGATTGGTCGACCTCAACGTCACTTGATGCTAATGAGCGGATAATGAGCGGAATGTTGAACGTTTTTTGGATACCGCGGGCGCAATTTTTGTCCGGCCGAAACGTAAATACGCTTAGGACGGTTCTGGAATCGTCAGCTTTCTTTCGACGTAACACACGTGTAGGTACGCTCTATAACTGTCGAGTTAATTCAATACAGACAGACGGCATGACAGACAGACAGACAGACAGAAGAACCGCTTTATATATATATAGATAGATAGATAGATAGATAGATAGATAGATAGATTACTAGCTGAAGTGCCCGGCGGTGCCGAGGCTTTTTCGAGGGCATGTTGTTGTTGGAAGAGAGAGAGAGAGCGACTGGGGGGAAGAGAGAGAGCGACTGGGGGGAAGAGAGGGAGGGGAGGGGGGAGGGGCGAGGGGAGGGGAGTGGAGTGGAGGGGGGAAGGGAGAGGAGGGGGAAGGGGAGGGGAGGGGAGGGAGGGGGGAAGGGGGGAAGCGGAGGGGGGAAGGGGAAGGGAAGGGGGAGGAGGGGGGGAGGGGAGTGGGGGGATGAGGGGGGGAAGGGGTGTGGGGGAGGGGAAGGGGGGTGGGGGAGGGAGGGGAAGGGGGGAGGAGGGGGGAAGGGGGGGGGTGGGGAGGGGTGTGGAAGGGGGGGTGGGTGGTGAAGGGGGGGTGGGGGGGAAGGGAGGGGGGGAAGGGGTTGTGGGGGGGGAAGTGGTGTGGAGGGGCAGGGGGGCGCTGGGGGTGTGGGGGGTGAGGGGGGTTGGGGGGAAGGGGGTGTGGGGGGGGTGGAAAGGGAGGGGGGAGATAAACTTAAAGTACAGGAAACTTTGTGCTATCCGGCACCCACGGGACCGAGCTGATGCCTTGCCTCAAGTACTTTCCAGAGTTAATGTTGAGAGATACGGAGATTCTTATCTCTGTATTTAACAACAAACACTGTTGTTTAGCAACAGCTTCTAAACACTCAGGTGTGGCCCTGAAGCTCTGTAGCTAAAGCTGTTGCTATAGCTACAGACCTTGCACAGCTACACAGTCGATTGTCTGTCACAGACACAGATTTGGAGCACTGAAGCCCCACCCACTCTATGTTCCTGTACTGAGATGGCCGCGCATGCACTCTGTTACACACTGAATCAAAATGGCGTCGCACTGAAACTTTTCACCCTCCTTGACAAAGATGGCTGCCGTTAACTTGGGGCTGTCAGCAGAAGAAATTTCCTCAGCTGCAAACACAGGATCTTCAGATTATTATTCGGGGCTTGCGACCTACCCCAGTTGCTTATGAAGCCTCCCCACCTACTGACCCCGGGAATGGAGCTGAGGCAGCACACCCTCTGCCCTCTGCCAGTGTTTGTCTCTGTCTAGGCCGGGAGCCTGGGTCTAGAGTTGTACTGCTGGCAGTTGGAGAAGCCTCGGCCCCGGGTCTGGAAAAACGGTGAAAGGTAGGAGAATTATAGAGGTTAGAAAAAAGATTTACAAATTAATTAACTTTTTAAAAAAACAATTTGTGTTTTAAAAGCAACTTTTTTTTTGCTGGAACTGTAGATTTGAAAAGAAACGCGCAGAAAGCGGGAAAAAGAAAGGAAAAGTTTGGAATCAAGATGGCGGCGACTCACCTCGGTTCAGAACGATAAGGCCCGCCCACACACGCACCGATTGGTCGACCGTCAGGTCACCAAAGCATAGGATTGGTCAATCGTCCCGTCACTCGACCGTAGGAGGGCCCGGCCGCACGCGGCAGCAAGCCGCCGTACGATTGGTCGACCTCGAGGTCACTCTGTCGCTAATGAGCGGATAATGAGATGCTAATGAGCGGAATGTTGAAGGTTTTCCGGATACCGCGGGCGCGATTTTAGCCCGGCCGAAACGTAAATACGCTTAAAACCGTCTCGGAAGCGTAAGCTTTCTTTGGAGGTAACGCGCGCGTAGGTACGCCCTGTAACTTTCGAGCGCATAGCCCGCCAGACGCACACGCGATGACAGACAGACAGAAGGACAGAAGGACAGATGTACCGATTTATATATATAAGATAGAAGATGGGCCGGCGTTTTCTGCTCTAGAATCATAGAATGATACAGCATAGAAGGCGACCATGTGGCCCCTCGTGCCTATGGCACCTCTTTGAAAGAGCTATCCAATCAATCCCATTCCCCATCCTTTTCCCTATAGCCCTGCAATTTTTTCCCCTTCAAGTAGCCAGGGTCACTAAGCATTTTCCTATTCTGGATGCAAGGCTCACCAGTTGATAGTTGCCCATTTTATCTCTTTTTGAACAGAGGTGTAACATTTGCCACCTCCAGTCCTTGGTACAGCTCCTATCGCTAACGAATTTGGAAAAATCATAGTTATTCCCTATGTCACTTCCTCAATAAACTCCTTCAGTTTTCTGGTCCTGGACACATTAATTTTTGGTACACTTTGGGGTGAAATTGGTCTTCGTCAGTAGCACGAAACAGACTCATGGCAAATTGGCACCCTGTTTTACACCATGCCCAATTTTCTTTACCAAAGTCAATGTTACTGGTGAAGACCAATTTTACCACCCCCCCTCACTTTGTTCCATAAGAACTTAGAAAAGGTGGGGGGAGAATGATGTTTGTTCATTAATAACTTCTTTGAATATATACCCTTCAGACAAGTGTTCAGAAAGTTTGACTTGTAAAAATTCACTGATGAAATAGACAGCAGGAAACAATCTCAACAGAGGTCAATTTGTGGCATTTGTATGGTTGCAAGATGGTAAGCCACATGGATATAAAGTTTTCCCTCTCTGCCTCCATTCACAAGAAAAACTTAATATTTTGTGGCATACGATCTACCTGTCAGCAGTGGGCATTTTCTTCCGCTTTGCCCCCAAGGTGTATGTATTGCTTGGGTACAAAGCAGAGAAAAAGGGAAGAAACCCCTTACCCCAGGTCTCTGTTCCCTTTCTGTTTTATGTGCATTTCCAGGGATTTCTCCAAGCGAAGGTTTGCATGCTAATGAGGCTGGAGGGCTGTAATTTTCCCGAGTTTTCCCCCTGCTGATATCCAGCATCCAGCCTGCCCATTGAAGGTGGGCCTCCAAGATCGCACCCAGCCCCTCAGATTGGCGGAACTGAGAAGGGGTTACTAGTAACCTCCTCCCACCTCCAAACAGTTGAGTATTTTTTTCTCGGCCCAGCAAGATGGATCAACAGCACTGTAGGCCCCTTTGAACTTCAGCAAAAGGCCCCAGAGCTTATGGTCATTACACTTTCCTCTTCTGATTGTGGATGTACACCCAAACCAGGGGTGTTTCTGTTCTGGGTAAACATCCAGATAGGGTTGCTATCAAGGCTGACACTCCAGTGCAGTCCTGAGGGAGTGCTGCACTGTCGGAGGTGCCATTTTTCAGATGAGACGTTAAACCGAGATCCTGTCTGCTCTCTCAGGTGGACGTAAAAGATTCCATGGCACTATTTCGAAGAAGAGCAGGGGAATTATCCCCAATGTCCTGGCCAATATGTATCCCTCAATCAACATCACTAAAGTAGATAATCTGGTCATCATCACATTGCTGTTTGTGGGAGCTTGCTGTGAGCAAATTGGCTGCCGCGTTTCCTACATTACAACAGTGACTACACTTTAAAAAAGTACTTCATTGGCTGAAAAGCGCTTTGAGACATCCGGTGGTTGTGAAAGGCGTCATATAAATGCAAGACTTTCTTTCTTTCTAACCCTCCAGGATTGTACTGGAGTCTCCAAGAATTAAAGATTCATTTCCTGGACGCTGATGCGAGCAACCCAGGAGAAAAATCAAATTGGGCATTATTTTTTTCATTTTCTTTGAACACATTTGCTCGTTATCAGTTATAAAAATAATTGGAGCTGAGAAAAATGGCTGTTTGACTGAATGGGGCAGTTGGAGACGTGTGATGAAACCGCCAGGAATATGTCCAACCAGAGTTGGCAACCCTACGTCCAGGATATGGTAATGACCTGGCAGCTGGGCCTACAGGTGGTTTCAAGTCTGTTCGGGCAGGAGGTATTTCTACAGCATACCGCCCAAGGCATGCTCAGCCTGGAGGAGGAGTGGAAAGAGAAACAGAGGAAAGTTACCTCCTAGATTTCAAAACATAGATAATTTGAAAGGAAGATTAGATGTCAAGAAGGATATAAAATAATAATAATGCTAAAGATAAGTAGGGCTTTTAAAAAAAAACAAGTCCCCATAGCAGTTGTAGAGATTCACGTATCTCTGGTAAACAGAATCGAGTGCAAACCAATATGGTGGGTATAATCGGAGTTTAGGACGGAATATAACATCCTAGTAATACAGCAAAAACATACGACCGTGACAAGCAGCTGGTACCGGACCCGATCGGACAGACGGTCGGCATACGAGAACAGTTCTCTGCCTTTCGACCTCTCTCTCTCTCTATATATATATATATAGAACCTCTGATGGTGAGCATGGGATCACTTGCAAAAGAGCGTTCAACCAGCCCAACCCTGTTCGACTCTCCCCTCCACCGTCCGTGTGGGCAAGCCCTTGGGGCGTCACTTTTATTCTCTTTTTAGGGGTGGGCCTGAGGCCAAGTTATTGACAATACCATTTAACCTATAGGAGGTTCCTCTAAAGCCTCCTCACCCAATGGGGCGTCGAGTTCTTTGTCTCAATTCTTGGATGAAAGCCCTCTCCAAAAGGGGGTCTCATTATTTCATCCAATTTATCTTTCTTGTTTTTACATGTTGAAGGTTCCTCCATTGGAATTCATCTTACCTCTCTTGACTCTATCCTCCTTAACCCAGCAAGTACCCTGTCCCTCTTAATCATGGCCCCAGCTAGAGCTGTCGCACGTTAGCTAGTAGCTATCTCACCTTCATCTAACAAATGGCCCATTCTAAGATGGATACCTTAGCCTTCTCAAATTCCTTTCATTCTATGTCTTTTCCTAATTAACTTTTAATTATCTTTGCAAGCAGTTCTGCTAAACAAACTCCAAATTCTATCTGTAGAGATTATAATATGGTTATTAGTAATAATGGAAGAAACATAGGCTGGGCCTTCACTGGCCAAATTAAAGGTACATTAACAAAGTCAAAGTCCTAACTTACAACCAACAGATAACTAGCCTGGCAGAGTCATCCTATGGGCCCCCGTATGGAATGTTTATGCTTCACCTAATCTAACGGGAGTGGGCCTTTGGCATAGCAGTAGCATCCCCGCCGCTGGGCCAGAAGGCGTAGGGTTTCGAACCCCGCTCCAGACAGTCCCGGCAAGTGGAGTCGGAGCTCCGGCTCTAAATTCTGGGTTGACATCCAGCGGGATACTTGCGTCCGTGGGTGTGGGTGGCCCCCCCCCTCGTATGGGTTGTGGGAGCCCGTAAAACCCTCCCGCCATAGGACTAACCACCCTAATGGCTGGTACGAAGATGGTTACGGTCACAGAAGGAGCGTTAATCGCGGCCAGAAATCCTTCCACCACTTCATACAGTTCCCCAAAGGGAACAGTATGAAGACACGTACGACAACGACGGCCTAATCTAACTGATTAAAAAGTCTGTCTGAAATTCTAATACAAGCTTTCCAGGAAAACAAAACTTATCATTTAAACACAGTATTATTTGTGTAGCCATAAACACCCCTAGTTTCCAACAAGCTTTATTCTGCCAGTGAGTGCCTGACGAAGACACTTCCTGAAGGAAAAAGGGGGAAAATTAGCTGGTTTCTTTTTTTGGGAGGAAGAAAAGAGTTGAAAAAAAATTAATACAATAAAATATATACACTGTGCCACAACATTCAGGACAAGTTAGTTTACAGAAAAGTTTAGAAGCCTATTTCACTAATGATTTAACTTCTCTCCCAGAAACTGAAATATTGAAGTCTCATAGTGGTAACCTGAAATATTCTGCTATCTATACAGCACACACAAAATGTTAGCTGACCATGCCTCAAGATATATTCAAACTTCCCTTCTAAAATCAATCTTTCCTGATTAAAACCACAAAATATTTGCATAGGTTGAATATCCCCCATGGGTGCAAATAAGTCATCCATGACGGTTTCAAATGATCCTTTATACCATCAAGCTCAGGAAATCCAAGCTCTGTTCCTTGCTGTTATGATTCTTTTTGGCTATGCCCCTCACATCATTATATTCCATGCTTAACTAATGAGGACAAAGAAAGGAATGCTTTTGTGTCTTATGCAGGCAATTTATCGGATGTTCTCTACATATGATGTGCCAAAACCAACACTACAAGTGATTTAGACCAGACACAATTATTTTGTTCTTGAAAATGAAACTGAATTCTATAATTTGCAAAGTACTGTACAACAAAAATTGAAATGTTTTGTGCATGATCCAACATTCCCCCAGCCCATGTTTTCTTTCAAGTTTCACCCTATTTTGAATTTCATTATCCTACAATTAAAACCTGTTTTTTCCCCCAACTTATTTAACCTGGATTTGAAATGCAAATGCAGTTTCTGGATTTACAAAAAACTCTGTCAATCCGCATTTGGATTACTTAAACTAGAATTGGGATGCAGTGAGAGGAACACTGAAGACTATGGTGCAGCATGTGGCAAAGAACAAAGAGGATTTTACAAACTAAAAAAAAAATCAAACTTCATAGAGGAAGAGGAGGGTCAAGGTACTTGCGTGCAAACTTTGTTCCATTCAACTTAACTGCAGAGCAGATTGAATGGGGCAACGCCTTGCCAGTAAGCTGAGCTGCATCTCAGAACAAGCAGAGTATTTCAGCTAACTTTTCTTGAGTGCAGTGAGAATCCTGTGCTCCAATATTATGAACTCATGTGTGCACTGTGCTTTGCTGAGAAACCTTTATATGTAGGTGAACGTTCTATTGGTGTATTTGCACACAAGCACTGCCCTGCAGAGAAAGGTCCTCAGTGCTTGTAAGTAAGTACCAGGATGATAGAAGTAGCATTTTGGTTAAAAAGATTAAGAAGAGCATGGAAAACAATTTCTCGTCAAGCATTGGGGATAACTTTCAACTTCAGCAGAAGCATAAAACTAGCAGTATCAGATCGGCCATCCGTTATACACAACACCCGATTATCGAATTCAACAGAAAGGAAAATCGGGCGGGATGTATAATGGGCGACTGATCTGATACCACCAGCTTTTTGCCCCTGTCAAAGATGAAAGTTACCCCCATTGTGTTTGAAGAGTCCCAGCATGTTTTGAATGATCCCTTGTGTTGGTCTTGTTCTGATTCTATTCATTTGTGGCAGAAAGCCAGCGCTGATTAATACAAAGATTTTGTTCATGTAATCTGTGAGCATTGCGTCAGTGAGCATTTGCATTGACAGTTATAGCACAATATGATTTGATGTGTAAGAAAGTGGCAACATTCAACAGAGATTTAGCCTCATACATGGTAAAATATGCATGAGAAATTAAACCCAATGTCAAGCAGAATCTCCTCCTAATTATATGCCAAGTTCACTTCATCCCTGTCCCCATAAATACAGCACCTTTCATTGAAACACAGAAAGATGTGAAGTCCTTTCTGATCAGCTTTGGAATAGTGTTTGGGTACACTTAAATATATATTTTTTTGTGATGTCTAAAGCCATGCACACCTTGAACACAGAATGCCTCCGCAAGTTACACATTACTGGCTGAGCCTCCGAGTTGCCAAAGCCTGGATAAACTGCAGTTCAAAATTAGATAGTCTAAAACAGCTGGCCGATGTCAGGCAGAAGCCGATAATAAGAACCATAGTGAAGACCCCAGTTTGAACACCTGCAGCACCTAGTAACTGCACGGAAGCAACACAAAAGATTTCTTCCAACTTGAAATATTCTGGCTCGACATTCAAAGGTTTCTACAAAACTGCACAGAATCAGGAATATGTTGTAAAAGCCCAACTCTTCATTGTAATTCTACCTGAAGAGGACAAAAGAAAGGTGACAACCACATTTGAAGATTTCTGGAAGCCTTTGCGTAACAACGGAGGCCACCATTGCCCAAATATGAATCCTGAGGTTTTTTCATGCAATGATTCCTTCTGGAATGTTTTGCACCTATTCAACCCCTTCTACAATCAGACCTTTAATACCAACTACCAATGATATCAGTAAGTATTCCATGCTTTCTGAAGAGAGAAAACTCTAATGAATTTATTGCTGACATGAGAACGCCGACCTCAGGTGTGACCATTTTCTCAATTACCTGTAGATTTCTGGCAGCTGCAGCTTAATATTTTGCTAAATTTAAACCATTGTGTCCTCCAAGCCCTCTGCGTGCCACTGAGTTTGCTGTAGAACGTAGTCGAACCTAAACCTTCAGAATAATCTTCAAATGTGTGCATGGCTTGATACATTGCAGAACATTTGGGAGAGTATACTGATAAGGGCCAGTTAGACTACTTGTAATAGCACATGGTTTTTTTTGAGAGCCCTAGTTTATATTTGTGTTGTTTCATGAAAAGAGATCAAGTTTTACCAGATACTAACTTTCATGTTTAGTACAGTAGAAAAGATAAGTAGCAAAGAGAAAACATAAAATATAAATATTCATAGTTTGGCTTTATAGAGGAGTAGAAATATCACACTGATATCATTGGTAGTTTGCATTAAATGTCTGATTGTAGAATGGGTTGAATAGGTGCATGGCATTCCAGAAGGAGTCATCACATTAAAAACCTCAGACTTCATACTTAGGCAATGGTGGCCTCCCATTCGTTATGCAAGGGATTCCAGAAATCATCAAATGTGGCCATCACCTTTCTTTTGTCCTCTGGAATACCAATATATAGTTGGGCTTTGAATGGATTTTCATTGTTTCAATTAAAACAAAACAAGAATCAGTATGGAGTCCTAATGTAATACTTCTGCACACCCATACACACAGAGAAGACATGGAGAAATAATACTGATGACTTACCACACTGCAACTTTTCTCCTCCCATAAGACATTTTCTCTGAAAAGTGTTTCAATCCCTCCCCTCCTCATTTTTATCCAGTTTTCAAAGGTCCAAAATGAATCTCAAAAAATTCACAGAAGAATTTTTCAAAAATAAAACTGAAAACACAACCATAAACATTGACAAAATAAGAAGAATTTTAATTATGGGCGTTGATGACCGCATGCCATGTTGGTCAGTGTTTGTTATGGTCAGTCTTTGCAATGCTGCGGGGATCTTGGAAACTGCAAACAATTGCAGTCAAGTACAATGTCTATTTTTTTTTTTAAAGAGATTTTTTAAAGAAATGCATCTGTACAAAACTTTGCCGTACCATACAAATACTGGCTTGCACTTGGAGCATTCAACCAAAACTATAAAGGGTACACTTCCAAGAAGGAATTTTCACCCCTACACCTGGTGACACCAATGTAGTTGGTACCTACACTTATAGAAGCTGATTTAAAGCCATGGAATAGGTATTTACTAAGATGATATCAACATTTAGTGCTAAGAAAAAAAATTGTCAAATGCAAGAGCTCGGAAGTTTTTTTCAAAAAAGACACCATTGTGGCGGAACCACCAGAGGATTACGGACAATTGTATATAATTCCTTTTACAGCAATGTAGTACAGCTGGGGGCTGCACCTTTAATGTATCTGTTAACTGTACTAGGGCTTCTTTCCTGTACTCCGCGTGATGACATCATGCCGTCCGTCACCTGATCTCTCAACGGCGGGAAGAACGTGATGACGTCATGACGTCAGAGCTCGGAACCTTCTAGCAGTCGAGCTCGGAACCTGCTAGCAGTCGAGCTCGGAACCTGCTAGCAGTCGAGCTCGGAACCTGCTAGCAGTCGAGCTCGGAACCTGCTAGCAGTTTCCAGAGAGGCTTTCAAGCAGACCAGACCTATTTGCATTGTATCCTACAGTTTCCTGTACAGCTTCGTTTGTTCATTAAATTTTATTGTTTTTGATTTTCTGAGTCGATCTCAATTCTTCAGCTAGGAACCCCAGTTCCTACACCATTATCTATTTTTATTTTTTTGGCATGAATTAAATCCAAGCTTTTAAATGCAGTGGCGTAGTGGTTATGTCACTAGACTAGTAAGCCAGAGGCTCAGTCAAATGCTCTGAGGATATGGGTTCAAATCCCACCACGGCAGCTGGTGGAATTTAAATTCAATTCAATTTAATTCTGGAATTAAATGTTAGTCTTAGTAATGGCGACCATGATACCATTGTCGATTGTTGCAAAAACCCATCTGGTTCACTAATGTCCTTTAGGGAAGATAATCTGCCGTCCTTACCTGGTCTGGCCTACATGTGACTCCAGACCCACAGCAATGTGGTTGACTCTTAATGCCTTCTGAAATGGCCTAGCAAGCCACTCAGTTGTAAACAACCGCTACGAAAAAAAACAATAAGAATAAAACCGGACGGACCACCCGGCATCGACCTCGGCACCGGAAACGACAACGACAATGGCAAACCCAGCCCTGTCGACCCTGCAAAGTCCTCCTTACCAACATCTGAGGGCTTGTGCCAAAATTGGGAGAGCTGTCCCACAGACTAGTCAAGCAACAGCCTGACATAGTCATAATTACCGAATCATACCTTACAACCAATGTCCCAGACACCACCATCACCATCCCTGGGTATGTCCTGTCCCACCGGCAGGACAGACCCACCAGAGGTGGTGGCACCGTGGTATACAGTCGGGAGGGAGTAGCCCTGGGAGTCCTCAACATTGACTCAGGACCCCATGAGGTCTCATGGCATCAAGTCAAACATGGGCAAGGAAACCTCCTGCTAATTACCACCTACCGCCCTCCCTCAGCTGATGAATCAGCACTCCTTCATGTTGAACACCAATTGGAAGAAGCACTGAGAGTAGCAAGGGCACAAAATGTCCTCTGGGTGGGGGACTTCAATGTCCATCACCAAGAGTGGCTCGATAGCACCACAACTGACCGAGCTGGCCGAGTCCTAAAGGACATAGCTGCCAGACTGGGTCTGCGACAGGTGGTGAGGGAACCAACAAGAGGGAAAAACCTACTTGATCTCGTCCTCACCAATCTACCTGTTGCAGATGCATCTGTCCATGACAGCATTGGTGGAAGTGACCACCGCACAGTCCTTGTGGAGACGAAGTCCCGTCTTCATGTTGAGGATACCCTCCACCGTGTTGTGTGGCACTACCACCGTGCTAAATGGGACAGATTTCGAACAGATCTGGCAACTCAAAACTGGGCATCCATGAGGCGCTGTGGGCTATCAGCAGCAGCAGAATTGTATTCAACCACAATCTGTAACCTCATGGCCCGGCATATCCCTCACTCTACCATTACCATCAAGCCGGGAGATCAACCCTGGTTTAACGAAGAGTGCAGGAGAGCATGCCGGGAACAGCACCAGGCATACCGAAAAATGAGGTGTCAACCTGGTGAGGCTACAACACAGGACTACTTGCATGCCAAACAACGGAAGCAACATGCGATAGACAGAGCTAAGCGATCTCACAACCATCGGATCAAATCAAAGCTCTGCAGTCCTGCCACATCCAGTCGTGAGTGGTGGTGGACAATTAAACAGTTAACAGGAGGAGGAGGCTCCAAAAATATCCCCATCCTCAATGATGGTGGAGCCCAGCACGTGAGTGCAAAAGACAAGGCTGAAGCATTTGCAACTATCTTCAGCCAGAAGTGCCGAGTGGATGATCCATCTCGGCCTCCTCCTGAGGTCCCCAGCATCACAGATACCAGTCTTCAGCCCATTCAATTCACTCCACGTGATGTCAAGAAACGGCTGAAGACACTGGATACTGCAAAGGCTATGGGCCCTGACAACATTCCGGCAATAGTACTGAAGACTTGTGCTCCAGAACTAGCTGCGCCCCTAGCCAAGCTGTTCCAGTACAGCTACAACACTGGCATCTACCCGGCAATGTGGAAAATTGCCCAAGTATGTCCTGTCTACAAAAAGCAGGACAAATCCGACCCGGCCAATTACCGTCCCATCAGTCTACTCTCAATCATCAGCAAAGTGATGGAAGGTGTCGTTGACAGTGCTATCAAGCGGCACTTACTCAGCAATAACCTGCTGACGCCCAGTTTGGGTTCCGCCAGGGCCACTCAGCTCCTGACCTCATTACAGCCTTGGTCCAAACATGGACAAAAGAGCTGAACTCAAGAGGTGAGGTGAGAGTGACTGCCCTTGACATCAAGGCAGCATTTGATCGAGTGTGGCATCAAGGAGCCCTAGCAAAACTGAAGTCAATGGGAATCAAGGGGAAAACTCTCCATTGGTTGGAATCATACCTAGCACAAAGGAAGTTGGCTGTGGTTGTTGGAGGTCATTCATCTCAATCACGTGACATCACTGCAGGAGTTCCTCAGGGCAGTGTCCTAGGCCCAACCATCTTCAGCTGTTTCATCAATGACCTTCCCTCCATCATAAGGTCAGAAGTGGGGATGTTCGTTGATGATTGCACACTGTTCAGCACCATTCGAGACTCATCAGATACTGACGCAGTCCGTGTCCATATGCAGCAAGACCTGGACAACATTCAGACTTGGGCTGACAAGTGGCAAGTAACATTCACACCACATAAGTGCCAGGCAATGACCATCTCCAACAAGCGAGACTCTAACCATCTCCCCTTGACATTCAATGGCATTACCATCGTTGAATCCCCCACTATCAACATCCTGGGGGTTACCATTGATCAGAAACTGAACTGGACCAGCCATATAAATACTGTGGCTACAAGAGCAGGCCAGAGGCTCGGAATTCTGCGGCGAGTGTCTCACCTCCTGACTCCCCAAAGCCTTTCCACCATCTACATGGCACAAGTCAGGAGTGTGATGGAATACTCTCCACTTGCCTGGATGAGTGCAGCTCCAACAACACTCAAGAAGCTCGACACCATTCAGGATAAAGCAGCCCGCTTGATTGGCACTCCATCCACCACCTTCAACATTCACTCCCTCCACCACCGGCGCACTGTGGCTGCAGTGTGTACCATCTACAAGATGCACTGCAGCAACTCGCCAAAGCTCCTTCAACAGCACCTTCCAAACCCGCGACCTCTACCACTTAGAAGGACAAGGGCAGCAGACGCATGGGAACATCACCACCTACAAGTTTCCCTCCAAGCCACACACCATCCTGACTTGGACCTGTATCGCCGTTCCTTCACGGTCACTGGGCCAAAATCCTGGAACTCCCTTCCTAACAGCACTGTGGGTGTACCTACACCATATGGACTGCAGCGGTTCAAGAAGGCGGCTCACCACCATCTTCTCAAGGGCAATTAGGGATGGGCACTAAATGCAGGCCTAGCCAGCGACGCCCACATCCCAGCAATGAATTAAAAAAAATATTACAGCATCATCCAGGGACTATGGTATTTCCAAAGCAAAAGAAAGCAGATTCTTAACCATCGGTTTTAAATCACTGATAAAAATACTAAACAATGGTGTTGATAAATCATATTGTCCTCTCATTTGCTCAACGCATCTACCGACAATTCCCCTTTACCACTCACTCTATGCCTCTGATGGCCTTCCTGCCACGTCTCAAATTCCTCCCAACAATTTCCCTTAAGGGTGCATTTATCCTACAACTGTAGCTTCAGTGCCAAACAGTTTCATTTTACACTGACAATATAGATATAGTGCAAATACAGCCTAAATCTGGAAATAAGGCCCAATCTGACACCAAAGTGAAGTAAAGCAGGGCAGACTCCCAGAGGAAGCGTTCTCACTCCGCTTCACTCTGGTATCAGGTCAGGCCTGAATTCCAGATTTACATAACACAGGTTTAGCATTGGAAACCACCTTATATCAACAGTAACCTTATAATATAAATGCACTCTAAGCCCCCTGGCCCCATGTTTTTTACTGTTTGATGATCTTCAATAATATAGTGCTGCCCTATCTCATTTTCACCACAAGATGTGGTTTGAGGGAATACTAGAGAAGTGGGGCTGTCCAGTTCCCCTCATATTGAAACTGGTTCCAGAGCTCAAAAGGAGGTGGACACAGCTCCCAGTCCTCCAAGCCCCTCATCATATAAGGCAACTATACTTCACCACCGCCTCTCCGGGCTTCTTCAGTGTCTCGGTTCTGTCAAACTGGTTATCTGATATCCAGTCTTGGATGAACCACAATTTCCTCCAACTAAAACTGGGAAGACCGAAGCGGTCTTTGGCATGGGTCACAAACTCCATACTTCGCCAGCGACTTCATCCCCCTCCCCAACCACCATCTCAGGCTGTCCAAAACCTTGGTGTTCTAACTGACCCTGAGCTGAGCTTCTGATCCCATAATCCTCTCCCATCACAAAGCCCATGTGCTGCTGAAATCCTTATTCCTGCCATTGTCACCTCTAGACTCAACTATTCCAGTACTCTCCTGGCTCCAATCCTCCATAAAACAGCTCATTAAAAACTTTGCTGCCCCTATCCTATCCCACACCAAGTCCCGCTTGATTATCACCCCTTCCCTCACTGACCGACATTGGCTCCCTAGTTCCTCGAGACCTCAAATAAAAAATCATGTTTAAATCTCTTCAGGCCTTGCCCTTCCATACCTCAGTGACCTCCTCCCTCAAACTCTCTGTTCTTCTGACTCTGGCCTCTTCTGCATCCCTTCTTGCTTTCACCCCACCATTAGTGGTCACGCCTTCAGGCACCTAGGCCCCACTCTGGAATTCTCTTCCTAAACCCCTCTACTTCTCCCCCTCCGCCTCCTCCTCCTCCAAGACCCTTCTTAAAACCCATCTCTTTCACCACCCTTGCTAATATCTCCTTCTTTGGCTTGGCATTCATTTTTTCTTTGCGATGTTTCTCTACATTAAAGCCGCTATATAAATACAAAGTAGTTGTTATTCACAACTCCATGTACAGACTAAGATTGGTCTAGGGTGGACTCTAGTGGTGGGAGAGGAAAAGTGCATGTAAGTCAAATTTAATGGAATGGGTGTCATAATGGAGGCTCAAAAATTAAGAATGGCCCAGAAATTCGGGTCTCCACGGGTGAGTACGCATGGGGTACTCACCCGTAGGCCCAATGGAAGTGCCGGTTTTCTGCATGCACTGCGCCATGCGCAGGAAACCGACACTTCCGTTCCCCTGAAAGCAGGGGTTCAGAGGTCGAACGCGTGTGCGAGGCTGCGTGTGCGCGTGCGCATCGAACTTCGGGTTTTTTTTTTGGTTTTTTTTTTAAAACAGGTTTTCCCAGGAGGGTAACTCTCCAGAAGTTAGAAATGTAAAAAGCAGGCATAAGGCCTGCTTTTTAAAAGGTAAGTGGTGAATTAATTAAAATTAAAACATTTTTTCCACAGGTTTATTATTTTTAAATACTTTAAAGCAAGGTAAGTTTATTTTTAGCCCCGTTAGAAAATAAAATTATTTTTTCAAAAAATTATATTGTTTAAAATAGTTATTTCATGTAATTAATAGTTTATTTAAAAAATGTGATTTAAAAAAAAAATGTATTTGAAGATTTAGTGGTGTTTTGTAAGAAGAAGGGGCCCGCAGTATTTCTAAGTTTGACAGCACTTCCTGTCAGACTTATGAATGGAGCATTCCCTGCTCCGATTGGCTGCCCATGGCCCACGTGATCCCAGAGGACGCATCGAACTAACTGCGCCCCTGGGATACGCAAGCACTGCGCGCCGGCAGCTGGACCAGGCCCTGGATCGGAATTCCACGGGGGCCCACAGCTCAACGGCCGGCACGCAAGGTAAATGCAGGTCGAGGGCTTGCACCCGCGGGAAGCCCCTGACCTGAATTTCTGGGCCAATGTTTTTGGAGAGCCATAAAAGGCATCTCAACCAACCCACAGCATTTGTCATGGCTGATGGAGTAGGGGATTAAGAAGCACCAAATAAAAACTAAGGGAAAGGAAACCCTAGGTGCAGACATGAGTCTGCAGACAAATAATGGAGCATCTCAACACCCAGCCCCGCTTCATAGCTGCTGCTGCTGTCGAGGCTGTGCTGCAATGAGATACTTCCAAGAAGGATTTCCCTTTGCACCAGCATAGCACCATCCACATATGTCAGCGCTGCATTCCTAGCAAGGATACGCAATCACATTTCAGGCCCCACTTGACTATTACCATGCTAGCTCTACGCTCAGGATTTCTGCAGGTGTCCTTGCAGTTCATGGCACAGCTCTGCAATGGCCTTTCTGCTGGCCCTAGGTCCCACAATAGGACCCCGCACTGTTTGGCAAGTAGGTGTGCCAAGCCTTGAAGAAATGGTTGGTGACATTTTGGCAGCTGCAACTACTTGAGCAATGCTGGTTCTCAAATCACCCTGGCATATCTTCTTTCATGTAAAGCATGACATGTTGTGAATGGGCTGCTTCTGACCATCCGGCACAACAGATGCTCAAACTTTCAAATATAGTGGTGAAGCCACCAAGTGTCTGCTGTCGTGTCTTCCTTTGGGAAGAAACATCTCCATCTGCCAAAGAGAGGTAATTTTACTTCTTTTTGCAGGTGTTGTGCGCCAGCAGGGGCACATGGAGCACTTCTCAGCCAGCCTGACCTATTTGACATCCCTTTATATGTCCTCCTTCCTTTTCCAAACAAGTCAGCTCAGAGAGATCCCATTGAGAAGCCCACTGGTACCAGTCAAGGGGGCTGCAGGCAAAAAAAACACAACTGGCACATACATAGTGAACAGCCAGCAGAAAAAACAAAATGAAAATTGCTAAAAAGAGGCCAGAAATCATCAAAAAACACTTACTTCAACCTATGTGGACCTTTTAAATGCCCTCCCACTGAAATGTCTACTTGAATGTCTTTCTTGTAGGCTTCCTGGGACTTGATGACCACCTCTCCTACCAGTTGCAGAATGGAGCAAAGGTCTTCCAAGTCCCTTTTTGAGTAAGACATTAAAGCTCTCATCTGCTTTAGGTGAGTGCTTTCCACTCCTGCCGCAGTCCCAAACGGGAAGTTAAGCGAGGTTGAAATTAAGTGGAAATCAAACAGAACTGATTCTGCCTAATTTTGTCGTTCAGAACACCTGCCTGCATTCAAAAATGAGAGCAGACGGGACTCACTGGACACTAAAATCAGACTTGTTATTTCCACTTGGAAGATAAATATATATGAAGGCCAGTTACCCCACTCGTGGCGATGGAATGGTGTGGAGCCTCAAAAGGAGAGAAAAATAACTAAATAAATTAAAAAAAATAAGGCCAAAAAAATAACAGGTTGGACTTTGCTGAACACTTCTGAAATATCAAATTATTAAAGTAATCTAATCAAGGTGTAGGGCTCATCAATTGAAGGCACATGCCACTGTTGGGATGAGATACATTTGAGCTTGACAATACCAGCATGATTGTTTTATTATTGTGACTCATACTCCTTGGAGGCAGAAAAGGGAGAAAGAGAAGAATTAAACTGTAATTTTTGCACCAATATAAGAATATCTTTCTGTTGGCTGAGCACAGACCAGCATTATCAGACATACTGATGGCAAAGTTTGTGCTCTGGACTTGCTGACCCCTTTGGTTAAAAGAAATTGCATAGAAGAAATAAATCTTGTGAAGATAGGGGAAAACCATCTGTTATCATTAATGCAGGTAGTTGCTAAGAATTTCAGAATCTAATAACATTTTCTTCACCAGCAGTGATAACTTGATAACACCTGTCTTGAAATAATAGATCACACAGAACACTATACAAAGATAATGTATTTCTGGTGACCTAATAATAATGGTCAGAACCTAACAACTTTTGTTCCACGGTAATAAGTTGCAATATTATTTTTAGAAATCTTCTGAAATAGGTTTTGAATGATTTGATACACAACCATTTCAAATAAGAACAAACATTCTACACTACTACAAAGTCCTATAGGTTAAAGCTAAGCAGTTTTTATATAATCAAAACAAGAAATCAAAAATTGTTATTCTTCCTGCTCTCAGAAAACTTTCTACAAAAGGAGGAAATAGAATTATTTTCCCTTTCACATTCAATTGTAACCTCACTGGCTCCAAGGGAGGCACAGCCAATGCAGCAGCTGAGATCAGAAAGCATGGGGCCGAGAGGTTACGTCTTCTAAGCTATCATCTTCTTTCAAAATCCATGGAAGCCAATAACAGAGCATGGGCACATAAACCAGTCGGATAAAAGAGCCTTTACTCCGAAAGGAACCCTGGCAAGTCATACTGATTTTGAGAGAATGCTTAGATTTAGCACCCAGATTAACACTAGTGCTCATGACTTCTGTTTCTTCTTAAACTGAATGAGTGCCTCTTCAACCAGGTCTCAAACTGCTTATAGATATCAAAAGACTTTCTTGATACCCAAAGTCAGATCTATTAGTGGAGAAATACTACACTGAATAAAATCTGAATGCCAATATTGCACAATGCCTGAAGTTGAAGGTGACCCATCAGCAGCTAGTCGTTAAGTGGAATGGCTGTGTCATGAATTAGTTATTACAGTTTTTGTACAATATTGCAAAGCTTTATCCCCCTTCCTCCCACTAAATGAAATATACAAAATATTGGACTTCACAGTAAAATAGAAGTTAGGAACAGTGCCCTGCAAATCTACTGATCTTCCAATCCCCACACTATGCGAGTCAGTACAGCAACTTGAAACTTCCACTATTGTACCCTGATAATGTCACCACAGGCAATGCCACAGAGGAGGGAGATGGGTCACTGGTATACCATTAATACTTATAAACCTCTACCTGCATTTATCTCAATCTCATTTCCAAATGCAATTTCTACCATTCTAAATCCGAGTCATCACAGACTCTAATGCATCCATCTACACAAGAAAAATAAGCTCCAACAAACTGTGAGCTACATTCAAACTGCCGTGCTTTCCAAACAGGCAAACTCTTCTAATTACAAAAGGTCATTGGGGTTCTGGAAAAGTTCTCCCCAGAGGGGAGATGAGGAGAATTTGTTTTTGTTTTTTTAAAAAGTGAGTTACGATCTGGAATGCACTACCTAAAGGGGTTGTGGAAGCAAATACAGTAATAACTTTCAAAAGGGAATTGGATATATACTTGAAGGTGAAAAATTTTCAGGGCTGTGAGCAGGTGAGTAATTGGATAGGTCTTTCAAAGAGCCGGCACAGGCACAATGGGCTGGATGTCCCCTTTCTGTGCTGTATTATTCAATGTTTCTATGATAATGGTGAGCATTGCCATTTGGTATATGAAGTACTTTTGCTTTTTTTCTTGTTTCCTTTTATGTTTTCCTTGTTTGCTTCCCTTCTCTTTCTCCCATTATCTTTACCGGCAGTGACCCACCCCAACCCCACCCTTTCCTGCTGCTGATAATGTTTGTTGCCTCCCTGCTGGGGCAACTACAGGATGGAAGAATGGCCAGCTGGAATCTCATCCCTAATGGAGATTAGCAAGTTGTAAAGTTGATTTAGGGTATCAAATGGTAAATGCACTGACACTGAAAATATAAGTAAAAGATTATTTGCTCACCCTCTCCTCCCTGCTGACTGCTTTCCTTCCTCACCCCACAGAGATGTCTTTGCAGCCATCCCCCTTCCTCCACTGAGGTAGTTTTTCTGCCTTTGCTCCCCTTGTCCCCATACCCCCTCCCACTCCTTTCCCCATCTCTTCTCCTGTGCTCCTCTCTCCCGCTCCTCACCCCACCCAATCTTTTCCCGCCCCCCACTCCACCTTAGTCCAATTAACCTCACGTCCTCTAAATCTGCTTGATTCAAATACTGCTCCCCGTGTGCAATGCCACAGCAGATAGACTATTCTTCTAGAAAAGGGACAGTACTTTAAGCAAAAAATACTCCCTGGTCGTTCCTTCACCTTTAACTATCAATCTCTCAAACTTGATGAAAACCACAACAGTTAAACATACACTCATTTTTAAAAACGTTTTCACAGCTAGTACTGATATTAAAAACAGGTCACATACCGGTGCTGTAGGAAACCTATGAAGGGAGCAATGCCAGTTCCAGGACCCACCATGATAATAGGAACTGCAGTATCAGCGGGTAGATGGAAATATGTGTTTTGTCGAATGAAAATAGAAATCTGCAAAAGAAAGTTTATTCAAAAGTTAGGATCAAGGCAAGCCATTCCAGAATTATATGTAAAACATTTTACGAGAATTTTTTTCCCAAAACTTTTCATAAACTGCATCTTTCCCCCTTGTCATATTTTCCTGAAAGTGTTGGCTTTGCAGAGTGTCATGGCTCCATCAGCATTAGGTAAGCCTAGGTTCAAATCCCTATTACAGCACATCACCCAGAATGTCAGCAAAAAAATTAAAATGTGCAATACAATTGTTGAAAGAACACATCAGTTTGAGTTACTTCATGTTCTGTAATAAATGCACTGCAGCATATTTTGCTATAGAGCCATTTGACTAATCTGAGGTATATAACAATTAGCAATATGCATTTATTGCACAGGATTTAAGGATTACTCACTAAATGATATAGGCTGACAGCTACATGTATACCAGTGACTGAGTGTCAGTTGTGGCTCAGTGAGTAGCATGCTTGCCTCTGAGTCAGAAGGTTGTGGGTTCAAGTCCCACTCCAGAGACTTGAGCACATAAAGCTAGGCTGACACTCCAGTATAGTGCTGAGGGACTACTGAAGGCTTTGTGCCTTAATGCAAGGAGCATTCGTAATAAGGTGGATGAATTAGCAGCGCAAATAGAGGTAAATGAATATGATATGATTGGGATTACGTAAACATGGCTCCAGGGGGACCAAGGCTGAGAACTCAACATCCAAGGGTATTCAATATTCAGGAAAGATAGGCAAAAAGGAAAAGGAGGTGGGGTAGCATTGCTGGTTAAAGAGGGGATTAACACAATTGTAAGGAAAGATATTAGCTCTGATGATGTGGAATCTGTATGGGTAGAACTGAGAAATACCAAAGGGCAGAAAACGTTAGTGGGAGTGGTATATAGACCCCTAAACAGTAATGCAGAGGTTGGGGATGGCATTAAAAGGGAAATTAGAGAAGCGTGCAATAAGGGCACAGCAGTCATCATGGGTGACTTTAATCTACATATAGATTCGGCTAATCAAATTAGTAACAATACTGTGGAGGAGGAATTCCTGGAGTGTATAAAGGATGGTTTCCTGGACCAATATGTCGAGGAACCAACTAGGGATCAGGCCATCTTAGACTGGGTATTATGCAATGAGAAAGGATTAATTAGCAATCTTGTTGTGCGAGGCCCCTTGGGTCGGAGCGATCATAATATGATAGAATTCTTCATTAAGATGGAGAGTGAAGTAGTTGACTCAGAGACTAAGGTCCTGAATTTAAATAAAGGGAACTATGATGGTATGAGACGTGAGTTGGGTAGGATTGATTGGGTGATGTCACTCAAAGGGTTGACGGTGGATAGGCAATGGCAAACATTCAAAGATCGCATGGATGAACTACAGAATTTGTTTATTCCAGTTTCGCATAAAATAAATCAAAAAAGGTGACTCAACCGTGGCTAACAAGGAAAATTAGGGATAACATAAGATCCAAAGAGAGGACATATAAATTGGCCAAAAAAAGCAGCAAACCTGAGGATTGGGAGCAGTTTAGGATTCAGCAAAGGAGGACAAAGGGATTAATTAAGAGGAGGAAAATAGATTATGAAAGTAAGCTTGCAGGGAACATAAAAACTGACTGTAAAAGCTTTTATAGATATGTGAAGAGAAAAAGATTGGTGAAGTCAAGCGTAGGTCCCTTACAGTCAGAATCAGGGGAATTTATAATGGGGAACAAAGAAATGGCAAACCAATTAAATACATATTTTGGTTCTGTCTTCACAAAGGAGGACACAAATAACCTCCCAGAGGTGTCGGGGAACATAGGGACTAATGAGAGGGAGGAACTGAAAGAAATCCGTATTTGTAGGGAAATGGTGTTGGGGAAGTTGACGGGATTGAAGGCCGATAAATCCCCAGGGCCTGATAATCTACATCCTAGGGTACTTAAGGAAGTGGCCCTGGAGATAGTAGATGCATTGCTGGTCATCTTCCAGAACTCGATAGACTCTGGAACAGTACCCATGGATTGGAGGGTAGCTAATGTTACCCCACTATTCAAAAAAGGTGGTAGAGAAAAAGCGGGGAATTATAGACCGGTAAGCCTGACATCGGTAGTGGGGAAAATGCTAGAGTCCATTATAAAAGATGTAATAGCAGAGCACTTGGAAAGCAGTGACAGGATCGGACAAAGTCAACATGGATTTACAAAAGGTAAATCGTGCTTGACTAATCTACTGGAATTTTTTGAGGATGTAACTGGTAAAATAGATAAGGGAGAACCAGTGGATGTGGTGTATTTGGACTTTCAGAAGGCTTTCGATAAGGTCCCGCATAAGAGATTAGCATGCAAAATTAAGGCACATGGGATTGGAGGCAAGGTATTGACTTGGATAGAGAACTGGTTGGCAGATAGAAAGCAAAGAGTTGGAATAAACGGGTCGTTTTCTGAGTGGCAGGCAGTGACTAGTGGGGTACCACAGGGATCGGTCCTAGGACCCCAGCTGTTCACAATATATATTAATGATCTGGACAAGGGAATTGGATGTAATATCTCCAAATTTGCAGACGACACAAAGCTGGGTGGGAGGGTATGCTGTGAGGAGGATGTCGTGAAACTCCAGTACGATTTGGACAGGTTGGGTGATTGGGCAGAAACATGGTAAATGCACTATAATGTGGATAAATGTGAGGTTATCCACTTTGGTGGCAAAAACAGGAAGGCAGATTATTATTTGAATGGCAATAGATTGGGAGAAGGGGAAGTGCAAAGAGACCTGGGTGTTCTTGTGCACCAGTCGCTGAAGGTAAGCATGCAGGTGCAGCAGGCGGTTAAGAAGGCAAATGGTATGTTGGCCTTCGTAGCGAGAGGGTTTGAGTACAGTAACAAGGATGTCTTGCTGCAGTTGTCCAGGGCCTTGGTGAGACCGCACCTTGAGTATTGTGTGCAGTTTTGGTCGCCTTATCTGAGGAAGGATGTTCTTGCCATGGAAGGAGTGCAGCGAAGATTCACCAGGCTGATACCTGGGATGGCAGGAATGACGTATGAGGCGAGATTGTGTCGATTGGGCTTATACTCACTGGAGTTTAGAAGATTGAGAGGGGATCTCATCGAAACTTATAAAATTCTGTCAGGCCTGGACAGACTAGATGCAGGAAGGATGTTCCCGATGGCCGGGGAGTCCAGAACCAGGGGTCACAGTCTAAGGATAAGGGGTAAGCCATTTAGGACTGAGATGAGGAAGAATTTCTTCACCCAGAGAGTGATGAACCTGTGGAATTCTCTGCCACAGAGGATGGTGGAGGCCAGTTCATTAAATATATTCAAGAAGGAGTTGGATATATTTCTTAAGGCTAAAGGGATCAAGGGATATAGGGAGAAGGCAGGGACAGGGTACTGAATTTGGATGATCAGCCATAATCTCATTGAATGGTGGAGCAGGCTCGAGGGGCCGAATGGCCTACTCCCGCTCCTATCTTCTATGTTTCTATGTCTTTCGGATGAGATGTTAAACCGAGGCCCCATCTGCTCTCTCAGGTGGACGTAATAGATCCCATGGCACTATTTCAAAGAAGAGTAGGGGAGTTATCCCCGGTGTCCTGGCCAATACTTATCCCTCAACCAACATGACAAAAACAGATTATCTGGTCATTATCATATTGCTGTTTGTGGGACCTTGCTGTGCACAAATTGGCTGCCCCATTTCACACATTATAACAGTGACTCCATTTCAAAAGTAAAGCGCTTTGAGACATCCGGTGGTTGTGAAAGGCACTATATAAATGCAAGTCTTTCTTTCTTTCTTTGAGGTCACTTGTCATTAGAACAATATTTGTGGAATGTGTGTTCTTAAATCATGGCTCCCCACTTTCATCCTGATTTTGCTTACAGTTCCACCTCAAACCCAATCTCAGTATGTATGCCCATCTAAAGCAGTGCTCTGTTGGTTGCATGCAACACTGCAAACTGAAGGTAGGGCTGGGGAGGGGAGAAGAAAGACTGCAACTATTTTTCAAGGTTCTAAACAAAAATCTACTCGACAAGTGCAATACTGCTAAAATGAGTCTGAATATAATGCAATTGGAGCATGGCTTCACTTCTAAAGTTTTATCACATGGTACATACCTGTGGCAGTGCAAAATCATTTGACAAGCAATCGCCAATTGTAGCTTTGCTTTCATAGCTTTGAAGCATTGGTGCAACCTGCTCTACCAGCCAACCTGTGCATACTCCTCTTCGGGCAATAGGCTGCTCAGGGGAGGATGGGAACTCAACAATATTGAAAACAAAATGAAGTTTTCCAGGATAACAGTTAGATGAGCTGCAAAGAAATTAAAATTATATATTTTTTTTAAATACCATTACCTTCTCAGCATCTGCTTCTGCCCACTATCACATTATACTTATCACCTTGCCTCGGTTTCCTAATTATTCATTTTCCATTTAGGCATTTATTCCCTCGAGTCAGAGACAACATCCATTTACAGTTGAACTTCACTATAATGAACTCCCTCGGGCCCGGCAGAAAAGATTTTTATATCAGGATGGTCAGTAGGGTTTGGTGATTTGCTGCATCAGGAAAATTGAGAAAATACCAATTTGAATTGAACATCATTTTATTCTGTTAAAAATTCTATATAACGTAGATTGCTTCATATTATTCGTGCTTTTCTCAAAGCATGCTATTTCTACCTTGTTAACTGGTCCAAAAGGTTCCTCAGTTCCAGGTAATGGCTGGGAAGTTTGGCACAGTTGCGATTGCCTTTCTAAACTCATCCAGTGAAGTAACAACTGCTTCTGTGCCTTCCACATCCTCATCAATAGAAGTTTCCTCATCGTCTCCCCTACTCTGTCACCGGTTCAATAATGTCCTCATCACTCACAGTTGCTCGTGTAGGGGCTTGGTTCTTTACAAATTCAATTTCCTGTAATTTTATTTCCGACAGACATCACCCCCTTCTTTTGGCTATCATTTTCTGCAGACCATCCAGCAAGTTTAAAGCAGATAACAAAACATGTTTTTGACACCGGCTCCCATGCTTTGCATTTGAAGTGCGTGGTTTGCACAATGTCCACCGGGATTTTTTTTTATGCTGCACTCCCTCCAAGGCCAATATATCCTTCCTAAAGGTGTGATGCCCAGAACTGCTCACAGTACTCCAGGTGTGGTCTAACCAGGGCTTTGTATAGCTGCAGCATGGCTTCTACCCCCTTGTATTCTAGTCCTCTAGATATAAAGGCTAGCATTCCATTAGCATTTTTGATTGAGCCGGATATTCCGGTCCCTAAGGGTGAGTACGCACTGTGTACTCACCTGTAGGGACATCGGAAATGCCGGTTTCAGGCATGCACTGTGCATGCGCTGGAAATGGCATTTCCGATCTGTCAAGAAAGCTCTTGACAGATCCTCCGGCTGCGCTGGAGCAGGGCCTCTGTGGGCGGATAGTTCCGTTTTTTGGAGATCCTCCACCCGCAGAAAACACTTACAATTCTTGCGCCTGTAAAAGCAGGCGTAAGGCCTGCTTTTACCAGGATAAGAGTTGAAAAAAGTTTTTAAAAAATTTCCACTGATTTATCATTTAAAAATACTTTAAAGAAAGGTAAGTTTATTTTTAGCCCCTTTAAAAACTTTAATTATGTTTTTCAAAAATTTAAATTTTTGTTTAAAATAGTTAATTTATGTAATTTATAGTCATTAAAAAAATGTGATGATTTTTTAAAATTTATTTGAAGTTTTACTATGTTTTGGGGGTGATCTCTATTCATATATTTGACAGGTCTTCCTGTCAAATCTACGAATGGAGATTCCCTGCTCTGATTGGCTCCCCATGGCCCACGTGATCCCAGGGACGCTGCGAACTACCTGCGCCTCTGGGATACATGGGCCCTGCGCACCGGCAGTTTGGAGAGGCCCAGCAATGGAACTCTGCGCCTCCCGGGAGCCCTCCGGTCCAAGCGCAGATTTTTCCAGCTCGCAGCCCTCCGCCTGCGAATGAAATTTCTGGGCCATTATTTTCTGTACCTGTTCATGACATTTTAATGATCTATGTACCTGGACCCCCAAGTCTCTTTGGACCTCCACTGTTTTCAGCTTTTTACCATTTATAAATACCCTGATCTATCCTTTTTCGGTCAAAGTGGATGACCTCACATTTGCTTACCGTGAAATCCATTTGCCACAGTTTTGCCCATTCACTTAAACTTACAAAACGATATTGATAGATTATGCTTTCATCTACACTGCCTAAATGTTGCCTATCATTGTGTCATCGGCAAATTTGGATACATGACTTTCTATGCCATCATGTTAATAAATATTGTGAATAGTTGAGGCCCCAACACAGATCCCTGCAGGTTACCACTAGTCACATCCTACCAATTTGAGTACCTACCCATTATCGCTACTCTCTGTCTCCTGCTGCTCAACCAATTTCCTAACCAGGTCAATAATTTGCCCTCAATTCCGTGGGCTTCTACCTTAGTTAACAGTCTCTTATGTGGGACTTTATCAAATGCCTTCTGGAAGTTCACATAAATACCATTCATAGACATTCCCCTGTCCACTACTTTAGACACCTCTTCAAAAAATTCAATCAGGTTTGTCAGGCATGACCTACCCTTTACAAATCCATGCTGGCTCTCTCTGATCAACTGAAAATTTGAGAGGTGCTCAGTCACCCTATCCTTAATTATAGACTCTAGCAAATTCCCGACAACAGGAGATAGAGGTGGAGAGGCAGAGAGGTTTAGGGAAAAAATTTCAGAGGTTTAGGGCCTAGACAACTGAAGGCATGTCCGCCATTGGTGGAGCAAAGGGATTTTGAGATGCACAAGAGGCCAAGGTTGGAGGAATGCAAAGTACTCGGAGGGTTATAGGGCTGGAGTAGGTTAGAGAGATAGGAAGGTACAAGGCCTTGAAGGAATTTGAATAAGAGGAAGAGAATTTAAAATTTGACATGCCGGGGGACCGGGAGCCAAAGTAGCACAGGGGTGATGGGTAAGTGAGACTTGGTGAGGGATAGGATATAGACAGCAGAGTTCTGGAAGAGCTGAAGTTTAAGAAGGGTGAAGGATGGGAGATCAGCTACAGGAACATTGGAATAGTTGAGCCTGGAGGTGCCAAAGTTATAGATGAATGTTTTGGCAGCAGATAGGCTGTGGCAGTGCAGTGCAGAGATCGGTGATGTTACGAAGGTGAAAGTGGGTGGTCTTTATGATAAGATATGGGATTGGAAGCTCTGGGTCAAATAGGACGCAGAGGTTACAAACAGTCGGGGTCAACCAGAGACAGTGGTCGGGGAGAGGACTGGAATCAGTAGCAAGGTCAGAGAGTTTACAGCGGGAGCCAAAGACGATGGCTTCAGTCTTCCCAATAGTTAACTGTTTAACTCAGTAATGTACTGAATTTGGCAAAAATGTGTGGATTTCAGGGTCCTGGTTTTATCCAGATATTGACTGTATTAAAGATTTTGATACCCAATACCAATATTCATTTCCTTAAATAATAACAGTAGAAAATATTACCTTGCTGCTGAATAGGATCTAACTTGTAGCTTTGGTAAATGTTCTGAAAGAGAAAAGAGATTTTAGAAAATCCAAGCTAAGAGTGGGAAAAAATAGAAACATAGAAGATAGGAGCAGGAGTAGGCCATTTGGCCCCTCGAGCCTGCTCCGCCATGCAATGAGATCATGGCTGATCATCCAAACTCAGTACCCTGTCCCTGCCTTCTCTCCATATCCCTTGATCCCTCTAGCCTTAAGAAATATATCTAACTCCTTCTTGAATATATTTAGTGAATTGGCCTCAACTGCCTTCTGTGGTAGAGAATTCCACAGGTTCACCACTCTCTGGGTGAAGAAATTCCTCCTCATCTCTGTCCTAAATGGCTTATCCCTTATCCTTAGACTGTGACCCCTGGTTCTGGACTCCCCCGCCATCGGGAACATCCTTCCTGCATCTAGTCCGTCTAGTCCTGTTAGAATTTTATAAGTTTCAATGAGATCCCCTCTCATTCTTCTAAACTCCAGCGAGTATAAGCCCAATCAACCCAATCTCTCCTCATACATCATTCCTGCCATCCCAGGTATCAGTCTGGTGAATCTTCGCTGCACTCCCTCCATGGCAAGAACATCCTTCCTCAGATAAGGCGACCAAAACTGCACACAATACTCAAGGCGTCGTCTCACCAAGGCCCTGTACAACTGCAGCAAGACATCCTTGTTCCTGTACTCAAACCCTCTCGCTACGAAGGCCAACATACCATTTGCCTTCTTAACCGCCTGCTGCACCTGCATGCTTACCTTCAGCGACTGGTGCACAAGGACACCCAGGTCTCGTTGCACTTCCCCTTCTCCCAATCTATTGCCATTCAGATCATAATCTGCCTTCCTGTTTTTGCTACCAAAGTGGATAACCTCACATTTATCCACGTTATATTGCATCTGCCATGCTTCTGCCCAATCACCCAACCTGTCCAAATCATCCTGGAGTTTCTCGGCATCCTCCTCACAGCACACACGCCCACCCAGCTTTGTGTCGTCTGCAAATTTGGAGATATTACATCTAGTTCCCTTGTCTAGATCATTAATATATATTGTGAATCGTTGGGGTCCAAGGACCGATCCCTGCGGTACCCCACTAGTCCCTACCTGCCACTTGGAAAAAGACCCGTTTATTCCAACTCTTTGCTTTCTGTCTGCCAACCAGTTCTCTATCCAAGTCAATACCTTGCCCCCAATCCCATGTGCTTTAACTTTACACGCTAATCTCTTATGCGGGACCTTATCGAAAGCCTTCTGAAAGTCCAAATACACCACATCCACTGGTTCTCCCTTATCTATTTTACCAGTTACATCCTCAAAAAATTCCAGTAGATTAGTCAAGCATGATTTACCCTTTGTAAATCCGTGTTGGCTTTGTCCGATCCTGTCACTGTTTTCCAAGTGCTCTGCTATTGCATCTTTTATGATGGACTCTAGCATTTTCCCTACTACCGATGTCAGGCTTACCGGTCTGTAATTCCCCGTTTTCTCTCTACCACCTTTTTTGAATAGTGGGGTAACATTAGCTACCCTCCAATCCATGGGTACTGTTCCAGATTCCATCGAATGTCGGAAGATGATCAGCAATGCATCTACTATTTCTAGGGCCACTTCCTTAAGTACCCTAGGATGTGGATTATCAGGCCCTGGGGATTTATCGGCCTTCAATCCCATCAATTTCCTTAACACCATTTCCCTACAAATACTGATTTCTTTCAGCTCCTCCCTTTCATCAGACCCTATGTTCCCCGACATCTCTGGGAGGTTATCTGTGTCCTCCTTTGTGAAGACAGAACCAAAATATGTATTTATAATAATTGGTCTGCCATTTCTTTGTTCCCCATTGTGAATTCCCCTGATTCTGACTGCAAGGGACCTACGCTTGACTTCACCAATCTTTTTCTCTTCACATATCTATAAAAGCTTTTACAGTCAGTTTTTATGTTCCCTGCAAGCTTACTCTCATATTCTATTTTCCCCTTCTTAATTAATCCCTTTGTCCTCCTTTGTTGAATCCTAAACTGCTCCCAATCCTCAGGTTTACTGCTTTTTCTGGCCAATTTATATGTCCTCTCCTCGGATCTTATGCTGTCCCTAATTTCCCTTGTTAGCCACGGTTGAGTCACCTTTTTTGTTTTATTTTTATGCCAAACAGGGATGAACAAATTCTGTAGTTCATCCATGCGGTCTTTGAATGTTTGCCATTGCCTATCCACCGTCAACCCTTTGAGTGACATTCCCCAATCAACCCTACCCAACTCGCGCCTCAGACCATCGTAGTTTCCTTTGTTTAAATTCAGGACCCTAGTCTCTGAGTCAACTACTTCATTCTCCATCTTAATGAAGAATTCTATCATATTATGATCGCTCCGACCCAAGGGGCCTCGTACAACAAGATTGTTAATTAATCCTTTCTCGTTACATAATACCCAGTCTAAGATGGCCTGATCTCTGGTTGGTTCCTCGACATATTGGTCCAGGAAACCATCCCGTAAAGTTCTCTTTCCTGCCCCAGATGCTCATGATGTTCAATGCACTCGCCACTAACAATTTATATCTGATGATCTGTACATTTCAAAATGTTGTATTATTCTTTATTTACTGTTTAATAGATCAAACTCTACTCACTCCTGTCATCTCATACAATGGTGCCTCATTGTTACTGCAATATTTGAAACTAGAACGTGATGTATTTTCAACATGTATCTGAAAACAAAATCACTGTTCAGCACTGAGGGAAGCAAAGACAAGTTGCTCAAAACATCCAACACTTATTTTTTTAATTTAAAGAAAAAACAGTATGGGGGAAGTTGCACTTGGACCATACTTTTCCAAGTCAGTCGAAAATAGATTTCAACTTTGCAAATTTACTTATATTTTCAGGCTTTTTTTTTATAAACAGGTGAGAATTGCTTACAGAACCATACACTTTGGGGGAGTTGAAGAAGGGAGAATATGGCCGCCCTCCTCCCCATCTCATTAACCTCCTCAAGCCCTACAACCCTGTGAGATCTCTGCTCTCCTCCAATTCTGGCCTCTTGCGTATTCCCGATTTTCATCGCTCCACCATTGGTGGTCGTGCCTTCAGCTGCCTAGGCCCCAAGCTCTGGAATTCCCTCTTTATCTCTCTCTCCTCCTTTACGATGCTCCTTAAAACCTACCTCTTTGACCAAGCTTTTGGTTACCGGTCCTAATATCTCCTCAGTGTCAAATCCTCTTTGATAATGCTCTTGTGAAGTGCCTTGGGACGTTCTACTACATTAAAGGCACTTTATAAATGCAAGTTGTTGTTGTATGTGCCATTTATAAATATTAATACTTCCATAAATAAATCCAAATGAAAAGTACAAAACACTCTGCCAAAATTAAGTGCATGTTTTAGAAATTGCGAGCCAAATACCCTGCAGGTATTTTCAGAAATAAAGTACCAACATAAATACAATGGCCCAGAATAGCAAGGGCATTCGCCGTGGGCCCCGAAGAAAGCTGCCTACAGAGATCTCTGTGGCGAGAAGTTTGACTTTTTCAATGTTCAAGTGATTTCAGCGCAGTGTAGTGGGAATTCCCTAGTGCGGTCTGCTGTGACATCAACAAGCTGTCTAAGCAGCCAATCACATTGCAGAATTCTCAGACAGGGAACCAGGAAATTAGAAGCTGCTTTTATCCCGACTTTAAAAATGTTAGAGAGTAAAACAAAGATTGGGGCTCTCACATGGGGATAAGGTAGAACCTGAAATATCATGAACAGATTTTTTTTTAACTTTTTCTTTTAAGTTTCTTAAAAATTGTAATTATCATCATAAATGGAGAAATGTGACACTCCATAAAATTAAAATTAGTTTTTCAGGGCCATAATGTTTGTTTCACAGTCAATACGCTGTTAAAACACCAGTTACACCTAATCCAACAAGGCCTAACATTTAATGGGGTATTTAACAGCGATATTAGCGCAAAAAAGCCCAAGTTTTCGTCAGTTTTACTGATTCCACTGATTACTGGCTATTAGGGGAGGGGTGGGGTGCGCCACTGTGGGAGCAGTGAATGACTGTCCGTAACTTCAAGATTTCCATGTTTAGATGCGCATGCGCTACATCCTGAAGTTGCGGCCAGTTTTAAAGGGGTAATAATGGCGAGCGCTGTTCGTTCACTGTTATTACCAACCACAAATTCCGGCCCATTACATCGGGGATTTTTCTTGAACTCAGTATTAATTACTGATTTTAACCCCCACAATACTGCAACTGATTCTTGGACAATCATGCATAAATTCCAGTGCAGCTGAAGATCCCAAAGACATTCAAACAGCCTGATGAAAATTTAAGATTCAACAACAATGAAGTCTGGATGGACTCTGAAATCAGTGAGAATACTTGCCATAGAAAGAAACTCAGTAGGGAAATACTCTGATTCCACTCTCCCAGTGGGGAGCCACATCCAGAAGGAGAACAGGTTGGCTCTACAGTGTTATATTTGTGTCCTACCTACACCCCTTTTGACTGGGAGCACAGGATTTACAATATCCAGCAAATACATAGCGAAGGGTTAAGAGGGAGTTTCTAACCTCAAAAGTAAAAGCTTTCAGCTAGTAATTCTTCACATTATGGAAACTACTGGAGTGGCACAAACTTCAATTTCACCATGAACAATTTTTGAGGTGCATCAGAAGATTTTAGCAGTTTGCACATTATAGAATCCAAGTTACAGGGTCATGCAGTATGTAAAACATGATCCTTCACTGCTAGAACTAGTGTTTAAATACAGCCAAGGAAAATGGGGTGAGAGTCTGTTTTCTCTCTGTGTGTAATATGACAGTTGAGTTTGGGCAGGAGCCCAGTTGGCAGGGTATACCACAGTTCAGGAACACTACTGATAATTCAGCACTAATTGGGCAATGTTACTACTTGGAATGCCCCATAGAAAAATGTTGTGGAAACAGGAAGCTATACTTGTAAGTTTGGGGTGGGGGCTGAATTCATCTGGGGCTAGGTTGATGGATATAAATGAGGTAGAACTGGGGAACGCTAGACTCTATCTGGCTTGGATGTCACCTGACAAAGGGAGTATCGTCTATTTTGCAGAAACCCAAGGAACCAAATAATCAACACAAAAAACTTAAAGACTCAACCAGACAGTAAGATTTATTGTATTTACAAGGTATGGATTGAGGCAAAGGCGGTATGGGAGAGATTTCCAAAATGTGGGTCCTAGGCGGCTGAAGGCAGGGCCACTAGTGGTGGGACAAAGGGAGAGGGGTAGAGAGCTGGAGGAGTTTACAGAAGTAGAGACGGCACTGTGATGGTTGGATTTAAACATGAGGCTGAGAATTTTAAATGTAAGATGTTGGGGAACTGGGAGCCAATATAAGTCAGCAAGGACAGGGATGATAAGCGAGCGGGACTTGGTGCGGGATAAAATACAAGCAGCAGAGTTTTGGGTGAGTTGAAGTTTACAGAGGGGGAGGCCGAGCAGGAGAGCATTGGAACAGTCTGGAGGTGGCAAAGGCTCCAGCGGCAGATAAGCACAGGAATGCGATGCTATGGGAGGTGGAAGTAGGCTGTATTTGTGATAGAGGGAAGTTGGAAGCTCAACTCAGGGCTGAACCAGAATGTCAAAGTTTCAAACAGTCTGGTTCAGCCTAAGGCAGTGGTCATGTAGCAGGATGGAGTTGGAAGGCTTTGTGGCAGGAGCTGAACAGTAGCTCAGTCTTCCCACTGTTCAGCTGAATCAAATTGCGGCATATTCAAAACTAGATGTTGGACAAGCAGTCTGACAGTACAGAGGTAGTGGAGGGGTCAAGAGAGGTGATGGTGATGTAGAGTTGGGTCTCATTGGGTAAATGCAACAACTGGTGTAGTCTGTGAAAGAACGAAGGAAAGAACTTGCATTTAAATAGTATTCTTTGTGACCCCAGGATGTCCTAAAGCACTTCACAGTCAATGAAGTAGTTCTGAAGTTTAGTCTCTGTAATCATAGAATGATACAGCACAGGAGGCCATTCGGCCCACTTTGCATGCGCCAGCTCTTTGGTAGAGCTATCCAATTAATCCCACTCCCTTGAGTTTCCCCATAGCCCTGTAATTTTTTTCCTTTCAAGTATTTATCTAATTATCTTTTAAATATTACTACTGAATCTGCTTCCACCACCCTTTCAGGTCGTGCATTCCAGATCACAACAACTCGCTGTGTAAAAAAATGTTTCCTCATGTCACCTCTGGTTCTTTTGCCAATCGTCTTAAATCTGTGTCCTCTGGTTACCAACTCTTCTGCCACTGGAAACAATTTCTCTTTATTTACTCTATCAAAACTATTTATGATTTTGACATCCCTATCAAATCTCGTCCTAACCTTCTCTACTCCAAGGAGAACAACCCCAGCTTCTCCAGATCGCCACATAACTGAAGTCCCTCATCCCTGGTACCATTCTAGTAAATCTCTCTCTGCACCCGCTCTAAGGCCATGACATCCTTTCTAACATGCAGTCCCCAGAATTGAACAATACTCTAGCGGAGGCCTAACCAGTGTTTTATAAAGGTTTAGCATAATTTCCCTACTTTTGAACTCTGTTCCTCTATTAATAAAGCCAAGGATCCCGTAAGCCTTTTTAACAGCCTTCTCAACTTGTCCTGCCACCTTCAAAGATTTGTGTACATTCACCCCAGGTCTCTGTTCTTGCACCTGCTGTAAAATTGTACCATTTTGTTCATATTGCCTCGCCTCATTCTTCCTACCAAAATGTATCACTTCACACTTCTCTGCATTAAATTTCATCTGCCATGTGTCTGCCCATTTCACCAGTCTGTCTGTGTCCTCCTGAAGTCTGTTACTATCTGCATCATTGCTTACTACATTTCTGAGTTTCGTATCATCTGCAAACTTTGAAATTATGTCCTGTATACCCAAGACCAGGTCATTATTATATATCAAAAGAGCAGTAGTCCTAATTACCACCCCTGGGGAACACCACTATATACTTCCCTCCAGTCTGAAAAACAACCATTCACCACTACTCTCTGCTTTCTGTCCCTGAGGCAATTATGTATCCACGCTGCCACTGCACGTTTAATCCCATGGGTTTTAATTTTGCTAACAAGTCTCTTATGTGGTACTTTGTCAAACGCCTTTTGAAAGTCCATATAAACATCAACCACACAACCCATCAATCCTCTCCGTTACTTCAAAGTTAGTCAAACATGATTTGCCTTTAACAAATCCATGCTAACTTTCATTTAATAGCCCATACTTTTCTAAATGCTGATTAATCTTGTCCCAGATTATTGTCTCTAAAAGTTTCTCCACCACTGACATTAGGCTGACTGGCCTGTAGTTGCCAGGTTTATCCCTCTCCCCTTTTTTAAACAGGGGTGTAACATTTGCAATCCTCCAGTCCTTTGGTGTAGGGAAACATCAAGCCAATTTGCACACAGCAAGTTCCCACAAACAGTAGTGAGATAAATTATCAGATCATCTGTTTTAGTAATGTTGGTTGAGAAATAAATGTTGACCAGGACACCAGGATAACTCCCCTGCTCTTCTTCAAATACTGCCATGGGATCTTTCACGTTCATCCGAGAAGGCTGATGGGAGCTCGGTTTTACATCTTGTCCGAAAGACGGCACCTCAGATAGTGCAGCACTCCCTCAGTGCTGCAAGTGTCAGATTGAATTATGTGCCGAAGTCCTGGAGTGGAGCTTGAACCACTCAGAGGCTGAGAGTGCTACCACTATGCCAAGGCCGATACAGAGCAGAAAGGTCTCGAGTTCATTCCCTGTTCTGTATTAAGTTATTCAAATCTCAATGATTATGGGGTAAAGAATAGTAGAAATGGGGGAGGGTGCAATCAACCAGGATTCCTGCTCCTAATCATTCTCCAGTGTCTCCTATTGGAAAATGCGTAAGTGTTGGTGTTAGGGAATGATAAATTGTGGAGTGCAGCACAATCAAGTACACGCAAAAATATGCCAACACTATTTAAGCTCATACAATGAGTGACTGGAGAACCAGCTTTGGAAAAATAGGAAAAGGAATGAAAAAAATTTAAAACAAATTGCTGGGTTGATTAACATGGAACACAATTAAAAAAGATCAGTAGAGCAATCAAAAATGCTTTGACACACTACAGCTGAGATATGTGGATACTATGGGATCTGGCAGACCTGTAACTATAGCCAGTCCGAACAATTTGATTGACACTTATGTCCAACTTAAAAGGGAAGTTAACATTTAAAAGAAAAAGATTTGCATTTATATAGCGCCTTTTACGGCCGGCAGACATCCCAAAGCACTTTACAGCCAATGAAGTACTTCTGAAATGTAGTCACTGTTGTAATGTAGGAAACACGGCAGCCAATTTGCAAACAGCAAGTTCCCGCAAACAGCAATGTGATAATGACCAGATAATCTGTTTTTAGTGATGTTGATTGAGGAATAAATATTGGCCAGGACACTGGGGATAATTCCCCTGCTCTTCTTCGAAATAGTGCCACGAGATCATTTACGTCCTCCTGAGAGAGTAGACGGGGCCTTGGTTTAATGTCTCATCCGAAAGACGGCACCTCCAACAGTCTAGCACTCCCTCAGTACTGCAATGGAGTGTCAGCCTAGATTTTTGTGCTCAAGTCTCTGGAGTGGGACTTAAACCCACAACCTTCTGACTTGGAAAGCTTGTGATTTCAAATAAAACTGTTGGACTATAACCTGGTGTTGTGTGACTTCGTACATTTGTCCACCCCAGTCCAACACCGGCATCTCCACACCATGACTGATGCTAATGAGTGCACACCAAATTTTAGTTCAAACTTGCTATGGTAGTTAATATCTAACTAATTTTGTCAGGTCGTCATTGATGCTTACATATTAGATAGAGGCTGCTTTTTAAAAACAAGAGGAAAATACTGCAGATGTTGGAAATCTGAAATATAAAGCAGAAAAATGTGGAAATACTCTGCAGGTCAGGCAGCATCTGTGGAGGGAAGAAGGTAGGGCTAAAGTTTCAGATTGATGATCTTTCATCAGAACATGGGATTGACCTGAAACGTTAACCCTATCTTTCTCTCTCCACTGATGTATAGTATAGTGAACAGTGAGGAGGATGGTGATAGACTTCAAGAGGACATAGACAGGCTGGTGGAATGGGCGGACACGTGGCAGATGAAATTTAATGCAGGAAAGTGCGAAGTGATACATTTTGGTAGGAAGAATGAGGAGAGGAAATATAAACTAAAGGGTATAATCCTAAAGGGGATGCATGAAGAGAGAGACCTGGGGGTATATGTGCACAAATCGTTGAAGGTGGCAGGGTAGGTTGAGAAAGCAGTTAAGAAAGCTTACGGGATCCTGGGCTTCAAAATAGGGGTATAGAGTACAAAAGTGTGGAAACTATGATGAACCTGTATAAAACACTGGTTCGACCTCAACTGGAGTACTGTGTCTAATTCTGGGCACCGCACTTTAGGAAGGATGTGAAGGCCTAAGCGAGGGTCCTGAAAAGTTTTACGAGAATGATTCCAGTTATGTGGACAGACTGGAGAAGCTGGGGTTGTTCTCCTTAGAGCAGAGAAGACTGAGAGGAGATTTGATAGAGGTGTTCAAAATCATGAGGGATCTGGACAGAGTAGAGAGAGAGAAACTGTTTCCATTGGCAGAAGTGTCGAGAACCAGAGGACACATATTTAAGGTGATTGGCAAAAGAACCAAAGACGACATGAGGAAAAACCTTTTTATTCAGCGAGTGGTTAGGATCTGGAATGCACTGCCTGAAAGGGTGGTGGAGGCAGGCTCAATCACGGCTTTCAAAAGAGAGTTAGATAAGTACCTGAAAAAAAACATTTGCAGGGCTACGGGGAAAGGGACTAGCTGAGGTGCTCTTGCAGAAAGCCGGCACGGGCTCAACAGACCGAATGGCCTTCTTCTGTGCTGTAACCATTCTATGATTCTGTGATGCTGCCTGACCTGCTGAGTGTTCCCAGCATTTTCTGCTTTTTAAAAATATAACTTGGTTGTCTCTGCTGCCCCCTTTTGAACTAAAGCAAAGATTTTTTTTAAACAAGTAATCACACAACAGTGCAGAGAAGGCAGCACATGCTTCATGTCCTGAAATTGATCGCTCAAGGGTATTGGAAGAAGGGTTCTAAATAGTCCGGTAACTAAAGCATGAAAAAGCTCGAGGTCTTAAAAGTTCAAAAGTACAGTGCTTGGTATTCTGGTTTTGATCATTCAAGCAGATCCTTGAGGAATAGTGGATGTTTTGTAGCAAATTCATTTACATAGCAAGAAAGTTCCCCAAAAGCTTTTTGAAATAAATTATTTTATTTTACTTTCAGCTGCATTTTAAAATTGATTATAAAGCAGGAGTTCACAGTACCACAGCACTCTGTAGTCAGAGCGACACAGCAGCTCGAGCACAGTACCACAGCACTCTGTAGTCAGAGCGACACAGCAGCTCAAGTTCACAGTACCACAGCACTCTGTAGTCAGAGCGACACAGCAGCTCGAGCACAGTACCACAGCACTCTGTAGTCAGAGCGACACAGCAGCTCGAGTTCTCAGTACCACAGCACTCTGTAGTCAGAGCGACACAGCAGCTCTGGAGTTCACAGTACCACAGCACTCTGTAGTCAGAGCGACACAGCAGCTCGAGTTCTCAGTACCACAGCACTCTGTAGTCAGAGCGACACAGCAGCTCTGGAGTTCACAGTACCACAGCACTCTGTAGTCAGAGCGACACAGCAGCTCGAGTTCACAGTACCACAGCACTCTGTAATCAGAGCGACACAACAGCTCGAGTTCACAGTACCACAGCACTCTGTAGTCAGAGCGACACAACAGCTCGAGTTCACAGTACCACAGCACTCTGTAGTCAGAGCGACACAGCAGCTCTGGAGTTCACAGTACCACAGCACTCTGTAGTCAGAGCGACACAGCAGCTCGAGTTCACAGTACCACAGCACTCTGTAATCAGAGCGACACAGCAGCTCGAGTTCACAGTACCACAGCACTCTGTAGTCAGAGCGACACAGCAGCTCTGGAGTTCACAGTACCACAGCACTCTGTAGTCAGAGCGACACAGCAGCTCTGGAGTTCACAGTACCACAGCACTCTGTAGTCAGAGCGACACAGCAGCTCTGGAGTTCACAGTACCACAGCACTCTGTAGTCAGAGCGACACAGCAGCTCTGGAGTTCACAGTACCACAGCACTCTGTAATCAGAGCGACACAGCAGCTCGAGTTCACAGTACCACAGCACTCTGTAATCAGAGCGACACAGCAGCTCGAGTTCACAGTACCACAGCACTCTGTAGTCAGAGCGACACAGCAGCTCGAGTTCACAGTACCACAGCACTCTGTAATCAGAGCGACACAGCAGCTCGAGTTCACGGTACCACAGCACTCTGTAGTCAGAGCGACACAGCAGCTCGAGTTCACAGTACCACAGCACTCTGTAATCAGAGCGACACAGCAGCTCTGGAGTTCACAGTACCACAGCACTCTGTAGTCAGAGCGACACAGCAGCTCTGGAGTTCACAGTATCACAGCACTCTGTAATCAGAGCGACACAACAGCTCGAGTTCACAGTACCACAGCACTCTGTAATCAGAGCGACACAGCAGCTCGAGTTCACAGTACCACAGCACTCTGTAATCAGAGCGACACAGCAGCTCTGGAGTTCACAGTACCACAGCACTCTGTAATCAGAGCGACACAGCAGCTCGAGTTCTCAGTACCACAGCACTCTGTAGTCAGAGCGACACAGCAGCTCTGGAGTTCACAGTACCACAGCACTCTGTAATCAGAGCGACACAACAGCTCGAGTTCACAGTACCACAGCACTCTGTAATCAGAGCGACACAGCAGCTCGAGTTCACAGTACCACAGCACTCTGTAGTCAGAGCGACACAGCAGCTCGAGTTCACAGTACCACAGCACTCTGTAATCAGAGCGACACAGCAGCTCTGGAGTTCACAGTACCACAGCACTCTGTAATCAGAGCGACACAGCAGCTCGAGTTCACAGTACCACAGCACTCTGTAATCAGAGCGACACAGCAGCTCGAGTTCACAGTACCACAGCACTCTGTAATCAGAGCGACACAGCAGCTCTGGAGTTCACAGTACCACAGCACTCTGTAATCAGAGCGACACAGCAGCTCTGGAGTTCACAGTATCACAGCACTCTGTAATCAGAGCGACACAACAGCTCGAGTTCACAGTACCACAGCACTCTGTAATCAGAGCGACACAGCAGCTCTGGAGTTCACAGTACCACAGCACTCTGTAATCAGAGCAACACAGCAGCTCGAGTTCACAGTACCACAGCACTCTGTAATCAGAGCGACACAGCAGCTCGAGTTCACAGTACCACAGCACTCTGTAATCAGAGCGACACAGCAGCTCTGGAGTTCACAGTACCACAGCACTCTGTAGTCAGAGCGACACAGCAGCTCTGGAGTTCACAGTACCACAGCACTCTGTAGTCAGAGCGACACAGCAGCTCTGGAGTTCACAGTACCACAGCACTCTGTAATCAGAGCGACACACCAGCTCTGGAGTTCACAGTACCACAGCACTCTGTAATCAGAGCGACACAGCAGCTCTGGAGTTCACAGTACCACAGCACTCTGTAATCAGAGCGACACAACAGCTCTGGAGTTCACAGTACCACAGCACTCTGTAGTCAGAGCGACACAGCAGCTCTGGAGTTCACAGTACCACAGCACTCTGTAGTCAGAGCGACACAGCAGCTCTGGAGTTCACAGTACCACAGCACTCTGTAGTCAGAGCGACACAGCAGCTCTGGAGTTCACAGTACCACAGCACTCTGTAGTCAGAGCGACACAACAGCTCGAGTTCACAGTACCACAGCACTCTGTAATCAGAGCGACACAGCAGCTCGAGTTCACAGTGCCACAGCACTCTGTAATCAGAGCGACACAGCAGCTCTGGAGTTCACAGTACCACAGCACTCTGTAGTCAGAGCGACACAACAGCTCGAGTTCACAGTGCCACAGCACTCTGTAATCAGAGCGACACAGCAGCTCGAGTTCACAGTACCACAGCACTCTGTAATCAGAGCGACACAGCAGCTCTGGAGTTCACAGTACCACAGCACTCTGTAATCAGAGTGACACAGCAGCTTTGAATAGCAATTTACTGCTGGACTCAAGCACTGCTTTAGAAATCAAAAAAACCAAGAACTACAGAATTTGCCAGAAACATCTGAAGATAAAATCACATGACTCATTAAATTCTCATTAAATTAGACGTGAAATGCTTTCCTATTTTGTTAGTTGTCATTCAGTTTTACTCTTGAACACATACAGGCACCAATAATGTGGCCACCTCAGTGTGACAGGGGCTGCCGCTCCTCATAGAAACCTAGAAGATAGGAGCAGGAGTAGGCCATTCGGCCCTTCGAGCCTGCTCCGCCATTCAATGAGATCATGGCTGATCATCCAAATTGAGTACCCTGTCCCTGCCTTCTCCCCATATCCCTTGATCCCTTTAGCCTCAAGAAATATATCCAACTCTTTCTTGAATATATTTAATGAACTGGCCTCCACCGCCCTCTGTGGCAGAGAATTCCACAGGTTCACCACTCTCTGGGTGAAGAAATTTCTCCTCATTTCAGTCCTAAATGGCTTACCCCTTATCCTTACCCCTGGTTCTGGACTCCCCGGCCATCAGAAACATCCTTTCTGCATCTAGTCTGTCCAGACCTGACAGAATTTTAGAGGTTTCTATGAGATCCCCTCTCAATCTTCTGAACTCCAGTGAGTATAAGCCCAATCGACACAATCTCTCCTCGTACGTCATTCCTGCCATCCCAGGTATCAGCCTGGTGGATCTTCGCTGCACTCCCTCCATGGCAAGAACGTCCTTCCTCAGGTATGGTGACCAAAACTGCACACAATACTCAAGGTGCGGTCTCACCAAGGCCCTGTACAACTGCAGCAAGACATCCTTGTTCTTGTACTCGAACCCTCTTGCTACGAAGGCCAACATACCATTTGCCTTCTTAACCGCCTGCTGCACCTGCATGCTTACCTTCAGCGACTGGTGTACAAGAACACCCAGGTCTCTTTGCACTTCCCCCAATCTACTGCCATTCAAATAATAATCTGCCTTCCTGTTTTTTCCACCAAAGTGCCACCTCAGGCTCTCCTGAGTGCCTGCGCGCAAATTAGCGGACTTTGCCTCTTAACGCACAGTCAGCTAATTTCAATATGTAAATTTTGCCGCCAGTGCACTGATCACAATGAGGACCAAGTTCACGGGGACAGGACTTCCTGCAACAGTAGCCAGTAAATAGCTGCTGGCACCTCAGAAAGAAAGGACTTTTTGGAGGTAGAGGAGAAGGATGGCTTCTGGGCAAAACTGCCCTTCAGGGTTAAGAGTTTAGTAGACGGTAAGTTGGAAGGACAGGCCTACTCAAGTGAAAATTTTAGAATGAAATTCGCATGGCTCTACATTGCAGCTCCCAGTTGTAATTGATGCTGAGCAAATTGAGCACTTCTGTGGTACTCCAACTGCATTATGAGCAGCAGTCCTCAATTAAATAAATGCTTGTTCCTTCACGAATGCTTTAAGCACAAGGAGCATTGGGCTAAGAGTAGGTCTTAAGCCTCTCTGCCTGGTTATAAGGGAGCTGGCACCCAATGTACGTCAGCTCAGCAAGCATGGCCATCATATCATGGGCCCCATAGTTCATGATGTTTAAACACAGTGGCCTAGAAATTGAGTAGCCTTAGCGCCGCATTTGAGGCGCTAGAGGGCCTAGCGCTGGAGTTATGGCCAGTTTAGAAATTCCCTGGGGCCCTAGAATCGGCGGTAGACCGGTTGCGCTGCGCCGGCACCGATGACGTCATCGGTGTGCGCAGCGTCCCGGTTGCCGTGGTGACGGGCCCCAGCGCCGAAATTGAGTTGCGGCCGCCTCGCCAGTGGCAGCCGCAACTAAGATTTTTTCAACCGAGTCTTCCCCGAGTTAGCGCCGGCGCATTAAGGTCGCGCGGCGGCCGGCCGCTTTCCCGCCGGCCGCCTGCCCGCACCTCCCTCCCCGGACTCCTCCACCCCCCCCCCCGCGGAACAGATGCGTCTGGCCTGCAAGCCCGGCACTTGTCCGAGGTGCCGGGCTCATTTTTTTCAATATTTGAACGGACAGCGGGCGGGTGCAGGCAGCTCCTCCTTAACTGAAGGAGGCCTGCACTTCCCCAGCCTGCCGCACCGCATCGGGTCCCGCAGCGCCGGATTAGCGCCGCAATGTGGCAGTCAGCGCCCATTGGGAGGCGCTCACGCCCGCCAGTAGCGCCGGCAGCCGTCTGGGCGCGGCGCTACTGAATTTTTGGCGCGCGCAGGGGGACTTAGCGCCGGCGCTAAATTTCCGGCGCTAAAGCCCTGGCGCGGCGCCAACTCAATTTCTAGGCCAGTAGCTTCTTCTGCGATTAGGTTTTTCCACAAAAAAACCTGATAACAAACAAAATCTGCTCGTAACCAAGAATTATTCAGCAATTAACATTCATTATTAAACACTGATCCCCCAACATTAATGCAAAAAAAGTAACTTTGCTGTTAGCAGTAATCTCTAAAAAAAAAGTATACTAACTGCATGCTTTGGTGCTGAGTCATGCAGACCAAGAAGGTTCTAAGTTTGATCCCAGGTTTCTGCTGAATTAGCTGATCTCAATTGGAATGATGGGGCAATTGCACTCAGCATCCCCAGGCTTAGAAAGAAAAAAAAGCAAACTTACAAGGCTGCCACTTCTCATCACTATCCAACAACCTGAAAAGTGTATCTGTGTGGATATTGAGCGAGTATAGAACAGCATCAGGCCATACTGTGATGCCCTCTATAGCTGAATAGCTTGGAAAATATATACGAGTGTGGGTGTCAGGCACGTACAAATAGCCTGAAAGCACTCACTGTCCAGGATCACATGTGCAGAATTATCATTTTGGAACTCCCCTATTTATGGAATAATGATTTTATGTCTTTGGGAAAAGAGACAGGAAGACCAAAAAAAAATTTTAAACTGAAGAAAATGAATTACACAGACTTGTGTAGGAATGTCTAGTTCCTATCCAAAAGACTGAGGTCCACTCAGGCGATCAAATAAACGAGGTTTAATGAAAACTAACAGAGTTTAACGGATAACTACAGGAGAACATTGAATATAGGTCTAGTCAGTTCGGAGGCTCCACGAGGACTGCTTGGGTGGTCCCGTGGCTGACGTCATGACATCATCACGTTTTTCCCGCCGGTGGGGGATCACGTGATGAACGGCGTGACGTCATCGCATTTACCCGCGCTATTAAAGTGATCGCGCTCTGTACATGTAAACAGTGAAAACAAAGATACAGACTCAGGCTGTAGCCAACATATTAAAGGGAATTATATACAATTGATTGGAGTCCCTTAGTGGCTCCGCCACACTTGCAAACTTGCAAATTGTAAACTTACAAATCATAGCTTTAAAAAAAAAAATCCTGAATTCTGTCAATGTGAATTGAATCTTTTCCCTTTTATCCTCCTCATCCATCTTTATTGTCACATTAGATGGGGCGCCTCAAGACTTTAAGAACCACCAGTGACCGCTCCGCAGCCAGTTTTCCTATCCTGCCCCCGAAAAGCTAGCAGAGACTGGTAAACTCATCCCAGGAGACTCTCAAGTTCTATCTATTAATGCTCAATGTTTGGGTTATTAAATTGCCTCCAGTGCTCTAAGTATTGTGCATGATTCTTAAGTGTTCATTCCGAGTATGGAGTGTTTCTATAATTTTTGCTTGCAGATTTAGAAAAATGTATTTTACATAGTTACTGTTTTAACTAAATCAAATTTCTGGTGAGGAGCTCATGGAATTCTTTGTCTCTAAGATTGAGACCATCCATTCAGCTGCCTCTGCCACTTCCCTTCCTTCCCCTAGCCCACTGAGCCAAACTTCCTCTAAGGTTCCCCCCTGCCCTAGCCCTGAACTCACATCTTTCGCCAGTTTCCTCCAATCTCCCCTCATGACCTCTCTGCACTCATCTTGTCCACGAGACCCATCTCCTGCTCCCTCGACCCTATTCCCACCAAATTGCTGACCACCCAACTTCCTTTTCTGGCTCCCATGTTAGCTGATATTGTTAACGGTTCTCTCTCTTCAGGTACTGTCCCCCTCTCCCTCAAATCTGCCGTCATCAGCCCTGTCCTCAAAAAACCACCTTCGATCCCTCCGTCCTTGCAAACTACTGCCCCATCTCCAACCTTCCTTTCCTCTCCAAAGTCCTTGAACATGTTGTCGCCTCCCAGATCCATGCCCATCTTTCCCGCAATTCCATGTTTGAATCCCTCCAATCAGGTTTCCGCCCTTGCCACAGTACTGAAACGGCTCTCATCATAGTCACAAACAGCTTTTGTGACTGTGACAAAGGTAAACTATTCCTCCTCGTCCTTCTCGACTTGTCTGCAGCCTTTGATACAGTTGACCACTCCATCCTCCTCTAACACCTCTCCACTGTCGTCCAGCTGGGCGGGGACTGCACTCGCCTGGTTCCATTCTTATATATCTAATCGTAGCCAGAAAATCACCTGCAACGGCTTCTCTTCCCACTCCCACATCGTTGCCTCTGGTGTCCCCCAAGGATCTATCCTTAGCCCCCTCCTATTTCTCATCTACAGGTTGCCCCATGGCGACATCATCTGAAAACACAGCGTCAGTTTCCACATGTATGCTGACGACACCCAGCTCTACCTCACTATCTCTTCTCTCGACCCCTCCACGGTCTCTAAATTGTCAGACTGCTTGTCCGACATCCAGTTCTGGATGAGCAGAAATTTTCTCCAATTAAATATTGGGAAGACTGAAGCCATTGATTTTTGGTCCCTGCCACAAACTCCGTTGCCTAGCCACTGACTCCATAACAAAGGCTGCCTACCTCCACCTCCGTAACATCACCCATCTCCGCCCTTGCCTCAGCTCATCCGCTGCTGAAACCCTCATCCATGCCTTTGTTACCTCTAGACTTGACTATTCCAACACACTCCTGGCTGGCCTCCCACATTCCACACAACGTAAACTTGAGGTAATCCAAAACTCGGCTGCCCGTGCCCTAACTTGCACCAAGTCCCGTTCGCCCATCACCCCTGTACTCGCTGACCTACATTGGCTCTCGGTTAAGCAGCACCTCAATTTCAAAATTCTCATCCTTGTTTTCAAATCCCTCCATGGCCTCACCACTTCCCACCTCTGTAACCTCCTTCAGCCCCACAACCCCCAGAGATATCTGCACTCCTCTAAATCTGCCCTCTTGAGCATCCCTGATTATAATCACTCAACCATTGGTGGCCGTGCCTTCTGTTGCCTAGGCCCTAAGCTCTGGAATTCCCTGCCTAAACCTCTCTGCCTCACTATCTCGCTTTCCTCCTTTAAGACACTCCTTAAAACCTACCTCTTTGACCAAGCTTTTGGTCACCTACCCTAATTTATTCTTGTGGCTCGGTGTCAAATTTTTTGTCTTAAAATACTCCTGTGCAGCGCCTTGGGATGTTAAAGGCGCTATATAAATACAAGTTGTTGTTGTTGTTAATGAAGTCTTTTAATTACTTTTGGGGGGAACATAACCACATTTTGGGGGGGAACATAACCACATAGATTTACAGTGTAGGCCTTGGTTCAAGGACAGGACGCTCACCTCTGAATCAGATGGTTGTGGGTTCAAGCACCAATCCAAGACATGAGCACATTATTTAGAATGGCACATCAGTGCAATATCAAGGGAGTGCTTCAGTGTCAGAGATGTCATTTCTCAGATGAGATGCTAAAACAAGACCCAATATGCCTGTTCTGGTGAGAGCTCTCCTAGTTTTTTTATTATTATTCATTTATTGCCCACTGATAGTAGCATAATAACAGTTACAAAGGATTATTTCAAATTGCTGTATGTAAAGCATTTAAAATATCTCTGCTCCCTTATCACCAATTCCAGTCCCTTCCTGGACAATGTCTTAGGCTGAACCAGACCATTTGCAACTTTGGTGCCCTGTTCAATCCTGAGCCGAGTTTCAGACTCCCATATTCTTTCCATCAAAAAGACTGCTTATTTCCTGGTCTACAGCATTGTCAACTAGTGCACCTGCCTAAGCCCCTTTGGAACTGAAACCCTTATACATGCCTTTATTAACTCCAGACTAACCAATCCAGTGTTCTCCTTGCTGGCCTTCCATCCTCCACCTTCCATACATTCCAACTTGCCCATCATCCCTGTCCTTACTGACCTACACTAGCTCCTCATCCAATAATGCTTCAAATTTAAAATCTTCATTCTCATCTTTAAATCCCTCCATTGCCTTGCCCCACTGATATACCTATCAATTCGTCCAATAAAAAGCGACGAGTTAGGAACGTAACTAAAGGTTTTTATTGACTAAATAACAGAGCCCACCCTCGTGGGTGATCGGGTCCAACAAGGAGGAATACCAGCCAGTCGACTACCTTTATACCTGGGCAGGTAGGTGGAGCCATGGGCGGAGTCGGAGGTGGTCAGCCCAGGTATAACAGCGCGACAAGAGGCGACCTCGTATCGTGATACAACAGTGATAACGGTGATAACAATACAACAGTGATAACTATAGTGTAACGATAAAAGTGGTTTACCACATTCACCCCTTGTTTAGATTTGAGTCCGGCGGGGTGAAGTGTACTACCAGTTCTGGTATGTCAGTCTGTCCGGAGGCCTCGTAAGCCTCTCCGATCGTCGCAGCGGCGGTGCTGCATTATCCGGTGTTAGTGCTGGTGTCTGCATGGTCGGCGAAGGCTCGTGGGGTTCCGGCATGCCGTCTACCTGGGCTGGAATTGGGGGGGTGGTGGGGGGGGGGTAAAGGTGGTGTCTCCGGAGTGCCCGAGGGTGCGAGGTCTCGTAAGGAGACTGTGTCCTCCCGCCCGTCTGGGTAAGCCACGTAGGCGTACTGGGGGTTGGCGTGCAGGAGGTTCACCCTTTCGACCAGGGGGTCTGTTTTATGGGCCCTCACGTGCTTTCGCAGCAAGACGGGCCCCGGAGAGGTCAGCCAGGTTGGTAGAGTGGTTCCCGTAGTCGACTTCCTGGGGAAAACAAACATTCGTTCATGGGGGGTGGCGTTAACGGCAGTGCAAAGTAGTGACCGGATGGAGTGCAGCGCTGTCGGGAGGACTTCCTGCCAGCGGGAGGTTGGGAGGCCCTTAGACTTTAAGGCTAAGAGGACGGCCTTCCATACCGTCGCGTTCTCTCTTTCCACCTGGCCGTTCCCTTGGGGGTTGTAGCTGGTGGTCCTACTTGCTGCAATACCTCTCGCTAGTAGGAACTGACGGAGTTCCTCGCTCATGAAAGAGGAGCCCCGGTCACTATGTATATAGTTTGGGAACCCGAACAAGGCGAAGAGGTCGTTCAGGCATTTAATGACCGTGGTACTGGTCATGTCTGGGCAGGGGAAGGCAAAGGGGAAACGGGAGTACTCATCAACAATGTTGAGGAAGTACACATTACGGTCAGAGGACGGGAGGGGCCCCTTAAAGTCGATGCTCAGGCGCTCGAAGGGGCGGGTGGCCTTGATCAGGCTTGCTCTGTCCGGCCTAAAGAAGTGCGGTTTGCACTCGGCGCAGGTCTGGCAGTTCCTGGTTATGGTCCTGACCTCCTCGATGGAGTAGGGCAGGTTGCGGGCCTTAATGAAGTGGTAAAGTCTGGTGACCCCGGGGTGGCAGAGGTCGTTGTGGAGGGTCTGAAGTCTATCACTTTGCGCGCTGGCGCATGTAATTCGTGACAGAGCATCGGGGGGTTCGTTCAGCTTACCTGGCCGGTACAAGATATCATAATCGTAGGTGGAGAGCTCGATTCTCCACCTCAAGATCTTGTCATTCTTGATTTTGCCCCTCAGCTTGTTATTAAACATAAAAGCGACCGAACGTTGGTCGGTAAGGAGGGTAAATCGTTTGCCTGCCAGGTAGTGCCTCCAGCGTCGTACCGCCTCCACAATCGCCTGGGCCTCCTTCTCGACCGAAGAGTGTCGGATCTCAGGGCCCTGTAGGGTCCTTGAGAAGAAGGCCACCGGTCTCCCCTCCTGGTTAAGGGTGGCGGCTAGGGCGAAGTCGGATGCATCGCTCTCGACTTGGAAGGGGATGGACTCATCCACTGCGTGCATAGTGGCCTTGGCAATGTCTCCCTTAATGAGGGAGAAGGCTGCGCACGCTTCCTCCGTAAGGGGGAAGGATGTGGACTTCATGAGGGGTCTGGCTTTGTCCGCATAATTGGGCACCCATTGGGCATAGTAGGCGAAGAGCCCCAGGGTTCTCTTAAGTGCCTTAGGGCAGTGGGGGAGGGGTAGCTCCATGAGGGGGCGCATTCTTTCGGGGTCGGGGCCGATGAGTCCGTTCTCTACTACACAGCCAAGGATGGCAAGGCGCGAGGTGTTAAACACACATTTCTCCTTATTGTAGGTGAGGTTCAGCCGTTGGGCTGTACGGAGGAATTTCTCCAGATTCACGTCGTGGTCCTGCCGGTCGCGGCCGCAGATGGTGACATTATCTAGGTAGGGGAATGTGGCCTGCAGTCCGTTCTGGTCAACCATCCGGTCCATCTCCCTTTGGAAGACCGAGACCCCGTTGGTGACACCGAAGGGGACCCTAAGGAAGTGGTATAGGCGCCCATTCGCCTCGAAGGCGGTGTACTGGCGGTCCTCGGGGTGGATAGGGAGTTGGTGGTAGGCCGACTTAAGGTCGATGGTCGAGAATACGCGGTATTGTGCAATCTGATTGACCATGTCAGATATGCGGGGAAGGGGGTATGCGTCCAGCTGGGTGTATCTGTTTATGGTCTGGCTGTAGTCGATGACCAGGCGATTTTTATCGCCGGTCTTAACGACCACGACCTGGGCACGCCAGGGGCTGTTGCTCCCCTCGATGATGCCCTCCTTCAGGAGACGCTGCACCTCAGAGCTAATGAAAGCTCTGTCCCCAGCGCTGTACCGCCTGCTCTTGGTAGCGACGGGTTTGCAGTCGGGGGTGAGGTTAGCGAACAGGGAAGGTGGCGGCACCTTGAGGGTGGATAGGCTGCAGGTGTTACGCGGTGGGCGGTTTAACCTTCGCTGGTTGTCGACTGTGAGTGGGGGGAGGGGTCCACCGTATGCTAGGGTTACACTTTGGAGGTGGGATTGGAAGTCCAGCCCTAGTAGGACGGCAGCGCAGAGCTGGGGGAGGACGAGGAGTTTAAAGTTTTTATACTCTGTACCCTTAACCGACAAGGTCACAGCACAGTAGCCGCTAATGTCCGTGGCGTGGGACCTCGATGCCATCGAGATTCGGTTGCGCGTTGGCAGAACAGGGAGGGAGTAGTGGCTCACCGTGTCTGGGTGGATGAAGCTCTCCGTGCTTCCGCTGTCGAACAGGCAGGTCGTGGCGTGGCCGTTTACTTTGATGTCCATCATCGACTTGGACAGGTGGTGTGGGCGGGCTTGATCCAGAGTGACGGAGGCTAGCGTGTAGGTAAGCGAGTCGTTGTCGTCTGCGGGCGAGGCGGTCGTCGAGTCCGGGGGCCCGGTGGCAGTCGGGCGTGGTGGGTAAAATGGCGTCTCCCACGAGGTAGGACAAAATGGCGGAGAAGATGGCTGCCCCCATAACTCACATGAGGCACTATTGGGGTCGGTTGCCTTGATCAAAGATGGCCGCCCCCATGACTCACGTGTGGGGATACTGGCCTCAGTTGCCGTGAAAGAAGATGGCCGCCCCCACAGTTCGCATGAGGCACTGCTGGCCTCTGAAGATCCGCTCCTGCAGGCCTTAGAGAAGTGGCCTTTCTTCCTGCAGGTTGTGCAGGTAGAGTTCCTGGCTGGGCAGCGCGACCTCGGGTGCTTCTCCTGGCCGCAAAAGAAGCAGCCGGCGGCCCGATCGCGGGTGCCCGATGTCGGAGCCGGTACCGGGGGTGGCGGGCCCGGTCGGGTCCGGGACGCCGACGCTGAGGTAGGTCCCGGGGGCGGCGCTGCGAAGGGTATTGCGGTAGGGGTCGGGCCCGAGTCCCAGGGTCGCGAGCAGTACCTGGAAAACGCCTCCTGGTCCTGATGGGCCACCTCCAGGGAGAGAGCGAGGGCTTCAGCTTTGTCCAGGTCGAGGTCTTTAGCTTCAAGCAGTCTTTGCCGTGAGTAGTCGGACCGTAGGCCTTTCACAAAGGCATCGCGGATATTATCTTCCGTATTTTCAACAGCCGTCACCGCTTTAAAGTCACAGTTCCTGCCGAGTGCTCTTAGCGCCCGTAAAAATTCAGCTACAGACTCTCCTGGCTGTTGCGGGCGGGATCTTAGGAGGTGCCTGGTGTACATGTAATTTACCGGGCTGCGGTACTGCTGTTTCAGTAGGTTGATAGCGGCCTCGTACGTAGTCGTGTCCTGTATGAGTGCGTATACTCTCGGGCTCGCTTGGGCGTTCAGAAGTCTTAGTTTGGATCTCTGCGGGGCGCCGGATTCTTCCAGGTAGGATTCGAAGCAGTCCAGCCAGTGTTTGAAGTTGAGGGCTGCGTTTGCTGCCTGTGGGTTTAGATCCAGGTACGGTGGTTTGAGGGCTTGCAGCCAAGCCGGCTGGTGTGGCTGTGCTTCTGGGCGGGCTTCTGGCTGGCCAGTAGTAGACATCTTTAAAATTTAGTCAATAAAATTGATATACCTATCAATTCGTCCAATAAAAAGCGACGAGTTAGGAACGTAACTAAAGGTTTTTATTGACTAAATAACAGAGCCCACCCTCGTGGGTGATCGGGTCCAACAAGGAGGAATACCAGCCAGTCGACTACCTTTATACCTGGGCAGGTAGGTGGAGCCATGGGCGGAGTCGGAGGTGGTCAGCCCAGGTATAACAGCGCGACAAGAGGCGACCTCGTATCGTGATACAACAGTGATAACGGTGATAACAATACAACAGTGATAACTATAGTGTAACGATAAAAGTGGTTTACCACACCCACTTTACCTCTACATTCCACTACAGCCTTATATCCTCCACCCCACAACACTCATGTCCTCTGCCTCTAGCTTTTTGTCCATCGCTATCTCCCTTTGCCTCAACATTGGTGGCAGAGCATTTCGCCATTTCAGTCCTATTCTAAACCTCTGCATCTCTCTCCCCTCTTAAAAACTCTCTCAATACTCACATTATCTGCTAAGATTTCAGTCATGTCACCTAATCTCTCACTTCCTGGCTTGTCATCCATTTTCCTATCTGTAAAGCACTTTGGGACTTTTTTTTTAACGTTAAAAACTCTTGTATAGATTAACATCGTCATCTCCAAGATGCGATAAGGTGCTATATAAATGCAAATCATTCTTTAGGCTGATTCAAGAGTCAAAGGACAAGGAGTCAAAAGAACAGAACATTTAGCAAATGTTTACAGGTACACAGGTCGAAGTAGTAGAGAATTTCCAAGCATGCCAATATCGACACTGGCAAAAAAAATACTGAACCGCTTGCGCCGTCACTGCACAGATATTGCGCTTTGGTTAAAACCATTAAAAAATCCACAAATAGTTGATACTAGCCTCCAATTATACAGCCCAAAACTGCACCAACCATATGAGCTGGGAGCTTTTAACTTCAACAGGTGATCAGATTACTTCACCCCACAAATCTTAGACTCACTGAAGAGCAGCAAATTCACAACAAAAATCAAATTTAGAGCTGTAATGCAAAAGCAGGTTTGAGACAAACTTGTTTCCATTCTGAACACCTAAGGCTGCGATAACAAACTGCATGTCTCCTTTGTATCAGCAATCAGCAACACACATCACAAGTACCAGCACTAGCACAGAAACGCAATCAATATTGGAAAAGATAACAGTAATGGAACACATAACACATAAGATTACTTAGCTGCAGCAGAGTACATAAAGACCCACTCAGCAGCACTGACAGCTCGACCTTGAAAGGGACAGATGATTAGTCTGGATGTGCAAATGTACTTATAACTGCTCCAGCTATCTAAATCTGTAATAAATGTTAATGCAAAGAAGTTTGCATTAAAATTATTTAAAAGTCAGATGCTAAACTTCATAGCAAGAAATTCTCCTAGTATTAGAACAGTAAGTGGGCAGTTAGTATACTCAGTATCAGCTGTGACTTGGTTCAAGTCCCAGTCCAGGAACTTGAGCACATAAAGCTAGGCTGATGCTCCAGTGCAGTGCTGAGGGAGTGCTGCACTGTTGGAGATGCTGTCTTTCAGATGAGACGCTAAACCGAGGCCCCATCTGCTCTCAGATGGATGTAAAAGATCCCATGGCACTATTTTGAAGAGCAGGGGAGTTATCCCCGGTGTCCTGGCCAATATTTATCCCTCAATCAACATAACAAAAACAGATTATCTGGTCATTATCACATTGCTGTTTGTGGGACCTTGCTGTGCGCAAACTGCCACGTTTCCTACATTACAACAGTGACTACACTCAAAAAAAGTACTTCATTGGCTGTAAAGCGCTTTGAGATGTCCTATATAAATGTAAGTCTTTTTCTTTCCAATGATTACTTCAAAGTGGACACAAAAGCTGACAACTCAAAAGCACTGTTCAACTGATAAATAAAGACCAAATCCATTGGATTAGGATTTGTATTGTTGTTTTGGGATCACATGTAAACTGAAAACCAATAGAGGTACCACCAATGCTGGAGAGTCATATATGACATACAAAAATAATTAGTTACAATGGGAATGCAATGGGACATGAACTTGTCATGACTATACCCAACATTCCATCAGCTGCATTATACAGAAAAAAAACTAAAGCACACAAGTGTAATTTTAGCAATGGTGGATTTAGAAATGTTGATGGGGTAACTGAGCGCTGGTAGTGCAAAATTTATTTTCTTGGTTGGGGGCGGGGGGAGGATCTGGAGGGGGAAAAACCTGAAAATGTTGATTTTTTTTTACACTTTAGTACTCTTTGTAGCATCTTGATTCATATCCTGATCTGTTTTTCTGTTCTTTTGATGTGCTTTTTCTTTTTCATATTAGGCCTAATTGTGCATTTTTACCTCTTGGCACTCATATACACCTGTGCAGTCCTATTCCTTCAACTCACAAACAATGCCATTGGAACTTGAAATACATAATTAGAAAACTCAATACAATCCTGAATGGGTCGGTCGGAGGTGAAACAAATAACATCCAAAATAAAATGTGCTTCATTGTGTTAAGAAAAAAATGTCATTAAAAAAACTATAACCATTAATCTATGGTTGTATTAATTTTAGAAGCAGTAAAAATTGAAAAGGTAGCCAAGGCTCTACAAAATAAGTTAAATCAAATATACAAGCAAATCAGTGAAAGATGGAATTGAATATGGATACGTTATTACACATAGGCAGAAACCACAAATGAGCAATGTATGAACACAATATCCAAATAACGAAGAAAACAACAAACCTGCATTTATATAGTGTCATCACATCCTCAGGATGTTCCAAAGCACTTTACAACCAATAGATCACTTTTGAAGTGCAGTAACCTATTATGTGGGTAAATGCAACAGCCAGTTCGCACGCTACAAGGTCCCACAAACAGCAAATGAATGATCAGATAATCTATTTTTTAGTTGAAGGTCCTCTTCTCATGATCTTCACCACGTGGGAAAGCCAGACTGGCTCCCCCACTCAGGTCACAGTTAATATTGCAGTCAGGGTCCGAAGAGGACATTGGACCCCAATCTGCATATTTTAACTGACAGACGTCCTTGCCACCTGCTCAAAAGAGCAAGTTAAAATTGAAGACAGCGGAATTGGTGTGGGATGTCAGCAAGCAAGTCTCCCGGCCGAATTGAACTGCCCGCCCAAATCAGTTTCTGCTGGGCGAGTAGGGTTAAAATTGTCCCTTTTGTGTCAACATGTATAACTTAACATTGCTATTAAACATGTATGAAGATATTTTATAATGGGGAAAACGGTAAACATTTTGCCATTGTGGTTTGAACAAATTGATTCACTCAAAATAATGTTTGAAAAAAAGTTTGCCATTTTTTTCCTCAGTAATTGATATTTCTAGGTCCAAATTAAGGTTTTGCACAACATTTTAAAACCATATTTCACAACAAAATTATTAAATGTTTCTACTGATTTTTTGTGTCTTTTACTGCCTTCATTAAAATATTTTACTTTGAAGGTCTCATCTCTACCAAAATCCTGACTTGAACTTGATATTGTTTGCCCAGAGTTGAAGGCAGGTCCTGCAGGCTGTTCAGGTACAGTGTGCATGATTTCTAAAGTAGCATTTATACTAACCAAATAACAGAATGCTTCTCTTCAGTCTTTAACAATATCAAAAGTATTTGAAGAGAAGTTGGAGGGCAATTTCAAGAGCTTTGTTCAGATAAAGCTTATATTGAGTGATTTTTTTTAAAACAGACCGGCTGTGAGTGAGAAGGAGGGAGAGAAAGAAAGAACGATGGACAAAAAAAAAATGAAGATTGTACTGATTATACATTGTTGGCGTTTTAGTTGATGCTCGAATTATATATAGAGTAGCCAAAATTCCTGTAGCCCCACACCACCACTGAAAAGTGCATTATGCTCCAGCACTGTCTCTCTGCAAACCCCAGGGGCAGGGTCATTTGTACCTAGGCAGGTGGCAGATGCCTGTGGAGGTGAACCCCCCGATGAGATGGCAGATGTCGGAGCAGTAAGTACCCTGCCTCTCCTCCAGAGGGATGCCAAGACCTGAGAAGAGACAAAGAAAAATGAAGTCAAGCATCTCCTCATGGAGCAAAGGGGCCAAATTTAAAAGGTAATTGATCCCTCTTAGACCGTTACCTTCTTTGACTGCAATAAAGGTAATCGCTGCAAGTGTTCCTCGGGGCAGTGTCCTAGGCCCAACCATCTTCAGCTGCTTCATCAATGACCTTCCCTCCATCATAAGGTCAGACGTGGGGATGTTCGCTGATGACTGCACAGTGTTCAGTGCCATTCGCAACTCCTCAGATAATGAAGCAGCCCATGCCCGCATGCAACAAGACCTGGACGACGTTCAGGCTTGGGCTGATAAGTGGCAGGTAACATTCCCGCCACACAAGTGCCAGGCAATGACCATCTCCAACAAGCGAGCATCTAACCACCGCCCCTTGACATTCAACAGCATTACCATCGCTGAATCCCCCACCATCAATATCCTGGGGCTCACCATTGACCAGAGACTTAACTAGACCAGCCACATAAATACTGTAGCAACAAGAGCAGGTCAGAGGCTGGGTATTCTGCAGAGAGTGTCTCATCTCCTGACTCCCCAAAGCCTTTCCACCATCTACAAGGCACAAGTAAGGAGTGTGATGGAATACTCTCCACTTGCCTGGTTGAGTGCAGCTCCAACAACACTCAAGAAGCTTGACACCATCCAGGACAAAGCAGCCCGCTTGAATGGCACCCCATCCACCACCTTAAACATTCACTCCCTCCACCACCGTGTACCGTGGCTGCAGCGTGTACCATCTACAAGATGCACTGCAGCAACTCGCCAAGGTTTCTTCGGTAGCGCCTCCCAAACCCGCAAACTCTACCACCTAGAAGGACTCAGGCAGCAGGCGCATGGGAACACCACCTCCTCCAAGTTCCCCTCCAAGTCACACACCATCCTGACTTGGAAATATATCGCTGATCCTTCATCGTCACTGGGTCAAAATCCTGGAACTCCCTCCCTAACAGCACTGTGGAGTACCTTCACCACACGGACTGCAGCGGCTCAAGGTGGCGGCACACTGCCACCTTCTCAAGGGCAACAAGTACTGGCCTTGCCAGCGATGCCCACATCCCATAAACGAATTTAAAAAAATATTGTGGACTACTTAAAAGTCCAGTACAGGAGCTATGCCTGCTCTCAACAGGTTCAGGTCCTGCTACAATCATCAGGTAGCATACTGAGCAGATAGCCCAGGAACAACGCCAGAAATGCTTTCAAAGCTGACTACAGAGATAGGGAGGATGAGCAGAAGACACACATGCCCCATCCAGATTGTATTTTTTTGATGAAGCCCAAATGGGACATAAACCTAGTAGATCTGGGTTATGCCCAAAATTCCACCCCCTCCCTCCACAGAAAGCAACTCCCAATTTCTGCCCTCCCCAACCCAAGAATTTCAGGCCGAAATATTCTATTGTATGAGGCTGAGAGAGACACACACACACATACAGACATTAATCCTAGATTTTTTTTAAAAGTAAACAAGTTAAATTTTGGAAACAAGGGCTGGAATTTTCCAGGGTGTCAGCAGGTCAGGTGGGAAAATGGTTTTTTTTTGACAGCGGATCTGGAACCCGCTGTCAACCTGCCGCAACGCACCTTTTCCAGTGTCAAGTCTGTCAGCGCTGAGCAGACCCGACAGGCAGCGGCAGGCGACCCATTTAAACTAATTATGATGTACTTACCAGACCCTTAACTGGCTTTTTTTACCTTACTTTTTAACTTTAACTTCATGGCCACAGGAACCATGCTGTTCGGTGACCACGTCGGTCAACCTGAGGCAGAAGTTCAGTGGCTATTGCTCCAGCTGATTACTTGACAGCTTCAAATGCACAGTGAAAGCTCCCACCTGACAGAGATCACTTTCCTCAGCCACAAGTTGTTCCTCGCTGCATTTCCTCAACAGAATCAGCAGGCTGCAAGTCTTTCCACAAGTCTCCATCCAGTCTAACCTCATTACCTCTCTCACCATTGACAGATCGCTTGTCATCTGTACTTCACCTGCCATCTATTCCATCAGCATGGGTGCTGTTTATACTGTCTTACCTTGGTCCTCAGAATCCGACCACAATGAGCCCCAACACCAGCATCACCAGGCACATCAGCAGCAACAACACCATCACCAACCTTCTCCGCAATCATCTGATGCTGCACAGGACAGAGGGCATCAGCACCCGAGCACATTGCTACCTGGGAGGCCAGGGATGGCCTCACCATGGCCAGATTTACTTAACTTGACACTGTCCACCCTGGCTGCCACATGATGCACCAGGTTGGCACCACCCCACACCAACACCATAAAGCAACCCTACAATGACCAAGCCATTCCTTTCACACTCATCACCATTGCAGGGGTACCGCTATGTCTCACCATTCACGGCAACTCACTAATCCACTTCCAAAAGTGCACACAAATCTGTCCAAGACTGGAAAGTGTTGAAAATAAAGATTTCAAAGTTTGGCAGCACATTAATAGAAACTTTACATAAACATTGGATAAAACACCCAAGTGGCTACCCTTGTGTGTTGTTAGTTGGTATGATTGCACTAGGATGAAGGTGAGTTTTAGGGGGGGGCTAGTGAGATGGGGATGCAATAATGTAGATAGAGAGGGATGGATGAAGGTGCAAGGTAAGTTGCTGTGAGTAAGGATGTGCAGGGGTAGGGTAGGGAAGGCAGAGTGATGGGGATGTGATGAGAGTCACAGCAGGGTGAGGTTGAGTCTGGCTTTGTACTAACATTTCGTGATCTAATGAGATCATTGAAACGTTTACACCACTGTACCCAGGTCCTCCTGACGACACCCCTGCTTGTGCCCTCCTGTGCAATTTGCAACCAGGCTGTTTTGGTCTCCGAGTGAGGTGTCTTCCGCAATCGGAAGGGAAGAGGACCTCCCTGCGTACTCTGACTCCCTCCATAAGCATATAGAGGGAGTCATGGGAGAGTCTGTGTGGAGTTTGCACATTCTCCCCGTGTTTGCGTGGGTTTCCTCCGGGTGCTCCGGTTTCCTCCCACAGTCCAAAGATGTGCGGGTTAGGATGATTGGCTATGATAAATTGACCCTTAGTGTTAGGGGGATTAAATACGTGGGGTTACGGGGATAGGGTGGGATATGTGTTGGTGTAGGGGTTACGGGGATTGGGTGGGATATGTGTCGGTGCAGGCTCGATGGGCCGAAATGGCCTCTATCTGCACTGTGGGGTTTCTGTGATTCTGTGATTGAACCTGGGTGCAGCCCTCTGCCTCTGTGCAGTGATTGTCGGTGTTTGCAGCACTTCAATGCTGTAGAACACTGACAGCACAAATTTCAAAAGAAAGTTGGCCATGGCCCCTTTAAGGAAACTGGCTAATGACGTGTCATGAATGACGTCACCAGACCCGCTTCCTCTAATTGGCCCAGGAAACACGCTGGGTGGGCTTAACAAGCCCCAGCAACATAAATTCATTTTAGGCAGCGGGATGGAGCCAGCAGCGAGGCCGCGACCCCCCACCGTCATCGCCAGCCCCGGATCCGCCGAGGTAAGGAATATCCCAGCCAAGGCCTCAGATTGTTAGAAAATGTAAATATTCTTTATTGACACCCTTGAGGCATGGAAACACAGAGACAGACAGATGTACACACCCAGGAACCAAATCACAAAACACCAAATTTAATATTTGCAGAGATTTTTACAAAGTTGCACACCGGACCTGGGACGTCAGGCCCCTGCTCTCGCCCTCATCCTCCCCCTCCCCTCCCTGCTGAGGGACACCAGGAATCCACCAGTGAACCATAACCCACTTTCCACCTCACTAGCTCTGCCAAACTCCAGGGTAATGATGCAAACCAAAGGATTCCCCCCACCCCCTCCACACCCAGCCAAGCTATCAAACTCTAACAGCCCCAATACAGCACTGTTAAACTCCAGGATCCCTAACCAGTTCTTCCAAAGCCCAGAACCATCCCCCGGTGCTACCAAAATGTAGGAACACTCAGTCCACCTTACCCAGTACTGTTAAGTACCAGAAAGCTAACCTCAATTAATGCATCTTGCTATGCATTTCTGCTCCAAAAATGGTAAGGGTTAATAAAAGAATATGCAGGTAAAGGAATATAATATATAAAAATACCACTCATCTGGGGTTTTCAATGAATAATGGACTCAATCATAGCTTTCAATCCCCAAAGTACCAGTAGAAATTCCAGAATGTTTATTAAAAATGGAATTTGACATTCAGTCACTGTGAATCAGTAGCTCTGAAACTCTCCCCTACATGGCAAAAACACCCTACTTGTTACAAAACAACTTGCCCTCTGACTCACCTTGAACAATGCTACAAGAGATCTGCTAGCTTTTTAAAAAATAAAAATTGAGACCCCTTTCATACTGAACTTCTTTTAAACCTTTAAAAACTAAATACATGGTTCCAGGCTAAATATCTGAAATGAGATTATAAAGCCAATTTAGAGTTGTACAGAAATAAACAGCTCCTCCTTTTTTATGATGGTACAGGAAAACTACAGCAGAGCAATTATAAAATTAAACAATGCCCTCAACAGTGATCACTCTTATCATTAGCGATTTAACCAGGACAAAACTGAGAAACAACTTAGAAAGCTGATGTCAAAGTTCACTTTAATCCAACTGCCCTGGACAATGCTGAACAGTTCACACTAAGATTTTGTATTTCATGTTGTTTGGGATCTTCATATAGTGGGAAAAAATAATAAAATGACTGACCTATAAGTAGACTAAGTGATGGATGGCAAGATGGAAGAGCACCAAGAATATCAAGCAGGCAAATGTTGCCGTCTCTGAAGTAGCGGTTGTAGTCTGCAGCACCCTGCCTGCTGCTCAGTTCTTGCAGTCGCCGTTTCTCACAAGGGTCAGAGGTGTATTCAGCTAATGCTCGCAAACATGCCTAAAATATACAATTTAAAAAAAAATCACACACAGAAAATGCCAAGTGGACTATCCTCACAGAAGTGAAGACTCTGGCCTCTTGTACAACCCTCCCTGCCTTTGCCTCACCATTGGCAGTAGTGTCTGAGCTGCCTAGGACCCATGCTCTGGAATTCCCTCCCTAAACCCCTCTATCTCTCCACTTCCTTCTCCTCCTTTATGACCATCCTTAAAATCCACCTCTTTGAGCAAGCTTTTGCTCACCCCAATATCTCCTTCCTGACTTGGCGTCCATTTTTGTCTGATTATACCTCTGTGAAATACCGCAAGATGTTTTTCTAGGTTAAAGGTGCTATATAAATGCAGGTTGTTCTTTTGTTTTAGTCTTTCCTCATCACTCAGACCCGACACTAAGGGGTCGATTTTCATGAAGCTGTCGGGAAGGAGGCGGGACTACAACTTTCGGGTTTAGTCCCACCTACATCGACATTCGGCCAATCCACGCGATTTTCCCTTGATTGACCTTGTCAGCAGGCCAATTAAGGGCCACCCGGCAACAGGTGACGTCACAGACTGAAATTTCATCTGTCAAGAGGTCTTGACAGATGAAATATCAGTGTTTCACAGCTGTTTGAAGCTGTCAAACACTGACAGTCTGACTTCTAACTTGAGTCCTTCTACACAGACTCAGTTAGAAGTCTCACCGGCAATGAAAGCTGAAGGCTGTCACTTTTGACAGCTCGCAGCCATTTTGATTTCAGTGTCGGCTGAGTGATGGACTCCCGAAACCTAGAGGAATAAAGGCTGTTAAGGTAAGTACAGGTAATTTAAACTTCTTTACACACTTTAGACACACCAAACACACTTACCTTTGCACTCATGCACCCATCACTCACCTGAACACCGACATCGCGACCCCTCCAAGTCCTTCAACCCGACGGCCTGCCTGCTCTAACCTGGCGTGGTTTGGAGCTGTCGGGAATCCCACACGACACCCCTCAAAATAAGGATTAGGCTAAAATCTGCCTGTTAACTACCTGTTAACAGGCAGTTAATTGGCACTAATCCCTTCTCGCCTCGGGTCGGCGTGTCCCAGTGCGGGGCGGGTACCCGCCTCCCCTGAAACTTACGTGAAGGCGGGATTTGGGCGGGATGGTGTCGGGACCCCCGAAATTGGGATTTCCACCCCCCCCCCCACATGCCTGAAACCCCGCCTGACGGCTCCAGGAAAATCAACCCCTAGGAATCAACCTTATGGTTTTTCCTCTGCATTGCCTCCAGGATTAGCATATCTCCTATGTTACTCGGCAAACAGAATTGGACACAGTAGTTAAGGTGCAGTTTGAGCAGAGACCTACAAGATTTGGTCATGACTTCTGTGATTTATATTCTGGGGGAGAAATTCAGTATTGCCCCGTTTGGGGCATAAGTATCAACCGGGCGCGAAATTTTGCGCCCGGCGCAAATTATCGCCACCTTCTGGTAAATTGACCTGCTTCGCCCCAGGAGATGCTTGGAGCGTTAAAACAGGCGCTGCACGACTGTCTTAAGGCGCTAAGCCTGAGAAGCAAGGCGCTACCACCAAGGGCGGGCGCAGCGCAGGTGCAGCCAGTTAGCGATTGCACGCAGACACGCTGGCGCCAGTCAGCTCTTAAAGGGGAGGTTCGATCTTGGAATGCAGCCACACCCTGCGCATCGGAGCCCTGATTCTCAGCCTGGACAGACCTACTGCCACATTCTTACGCCTAGGACCATGGAGAGGGCCAGGGAGCGAGCGAAGCAGATCACCCTCGAAGGGCAAAAAGTAGGAGGTGTGGCAAAATGCTGTTAAATGTTTTATTGAAGGCCGAGGATCATGGTCATTTTTTGGTTACTGTTTTGTTCATTGTCTCCAGGTCGTGAGAGCCAGTTATGTGACTGACTGCTTTTTTGGGGGTTTCTCGCTATTACTTTGTCATGTGGGAAGGGCACACAGTTTGTTAAATAAAGAAGTGTCTTTATTCAGAATATGCATGTTTGCTCTTTGAAGTATTTGTTGCCTTGACCGGCTTAGGGGTTGCAGCACGGTTCCATTCATGTTCTTTGAATGGCAGAAGCCATTCCCTCAGAGGGGGCCTAGAACCGACTTGCTATAAGCAGCTGACAGACGGCCCTTGCACTTTGTGCCTCCCTCCCATCTTGGTGCTCCTTCTCCTCCTCTGCTGGTGCTCCAATGTCTGGTGGCAGTGGCTGAGTCCTGAGGATTGCCAGGTTATGCAGCATGCAGCACACAACAACGAAATGGGAGACTTGCTCAGGTGAGTACTGAAGGCCTCCTCCAGAATGGTCCAGACAGCGGAACCGTTGCTTCAGCACGCCGATTGTGTGCTTAATGATGTTCCTGGTCGCTTGATGGCTCTCATTGTATCGTTCTTCAGCAGGGGTGCTGGGCGCACGGAGCGGGGTCATCAGCCAGGTGCACAGAGGATAGCCCTTGTCCCCGAGAAGCCAGCCTCCTGGGTGAGCCGGGGCCTCGAAAAGGTCTGCCACAGAAGTCTGGCGCAGGATGAAGGCGTCGTGGCTGCTGCCTGGAAAGCGGGCATTGACAGTGACTATCAGCTGTCTGTGGTCACAGACCAACTGGACGTTCAACAAATGGAATCCCTTCCGGTTGCGGTAATCCTCGGCATTCTCTTGCGGCGCCTGCAAAGCCACATGCATGCAGTCAATGGCGCCCTGGACCATGGGGAAGCCCGCTATTCTTGCAAATCCCATTGCGCGCTCTTGCTGCTTGTCCGGGGTCATGGGGAAGGAAATGTACTGACGTCTCCTTTTAAAGAGGGCATTCGTGACTTAACGGATGCAGCAATGCACCGCGAACTGGGAGATATTGGCAATGTCCCCAGTAGCGGATTGAAAGGAGCCGGTGGCATAGGAGTTGAGAGCCACTGTGACTTCACTGCCACCGACAGACGTTCTGCTCCTCAGTTGAGGCTGCAGATCTGGCTGAAGTAGATGGCAGAGCTCAGTGACCACCTCCCTGCTGAATCGCAGCCTCCGAAAACACTGCTCCTCAGACATGTTGAGGTATGAGAACTGTTGGCGGAAAACCCTGGGACGGTAAGGTCTCGTGTGCCGACGCCTGTTGGCACTCTTCTCTCGGCGTCTGTGCCCTCTCAATGTAATGGAGAAGCCCAACATTCCCACCCATTGCAGCCCCCATAGTATGTGGCCACTCACAGTTATGCCAGTGAAAAAGCAAACCAACTACAAAGTTCTGGTCAGAAGCCAAAAGTACCTCTGCGAGCGCTAACTCAATGCAGAAAGCTCTCTCTCTCTCTCTCTCTCTCTCTCTCACACACAGGAGTGGTCCAAAAATGGCTACCACAAAGAAGCCAGGAAGAGCCCCCTTTAAATAGCGCCCCCCCAGCCCCACAGCGACTGGGAACCGTTCCAGTCAACCAGTCGCTGGGAGCGCCAGGCGGAAAGGAGGGGGGCGCCACTGAATTTCCGGTTCGGGGCGCCGCAAGGGCGTTGCACCATGAAATGACGTCAGGATCTGCGCGCGCAGCTGAGCGGGCGCTGCGGTTTTGCGCCGCTGCTAAATGTCCGCTCAATTTTGCAAGAGGCGCAGGTCTCGCCACGCCCGGGCGCTAGCCGCCTCGCGCCCCACTTATCGCCCTCTTAAGGCGCTAACAGCTGGCGTTAACAACTGAATTTCTCCCCCTCTATGTTTTGGCTATGTAGTTCAACATTCTGTTGGTTTTGTTGATTCCTGCTCTGCATTGGCAATGTTGAGCATTGAGTCTACTAATACTCATAGGTCCCTTTCAACTTTGTCCTTAGCGATTTAACACCATATGTGGAAGAGTTGCCTGTTTGTTTTGTCACCCTTTTTATATATGGTCAGCATGTTAGCCAGTTTCTAATTAACTGGTACCACTCCATCATAGTGATTGTCCACGGCTCAGAAATATTCAGCCCAGTCTCCCTGGAGGGTTATTTGTTTTAAGCTGTTTCAACTTGTCTAGAACATCCATCTCCGTCTTATTGACAACAGGAATTTTGCCTAGGTTTTCTTTTTTAGGGAGAGCACACTGTTAATATCTTCCCTTGTGGATACTTTGAGGAAGTAATCACTCAGCATATTTACTATTTCATGCTTATCCCTAGTTTCAAGTACACTTGCATCTTTTAATGTTTGCACCTCTTCTCAGACAGCCCCCTCAAGATTATAGTACGGCATTTTTTGTTATATTTTACCTCTGCAGCTATGCTTTTTTTCCCTCAGTCCCTCTCTTTGCTTATTTAATTTCCTCTTCTGATGAGTTTCTGCATGTCCCTATATTCAGCCCAGTGAACTTCCTCTTTCTCCTTTCAGGATTTGCTCAGTTTCCTCTTTATTTCACTTAATTTGTTTTACTCCAGTTAGGGTCAAGCTTGTTTAGTTTGAGCTTGCCGATAGGTACGTTATTGTCATGCATGCTCAGCATTATTGCTTTAAAGGCATTCCATTTGTCCTTTATTGACGTATTAACGGACATCCTCCTATCTATTTGCTTCTGTTCTCTCATTTCTTTGAATTTAGCTCCTGGTAATTTATACAACTGGTCATTGGTTTATCTGAATCCCAGATGATGTTAAATTGGATCACTTTGTGGTTGCTGTCCCCAGTGGTGGAACAAGTTCCATTTCCTGTACATTTCTGGGTCTTTTACAAATACAAACTCTTGACTAAACCATTTGGATTTTCCCAGTTTATATTCAGTTTACTGAAGCCACTCATTAAAACAACTTTCTTGTTCTCACATACATTGCAAAGATGAAATAGTTGGTGGACTATGGTCTAATGATGACCATTATTGATAATGTTAAAATCAGCCTCCTCACACTGTGGTATTGCAAATGGCTCTGGCTCTTTAATTAATTTAATTAATTCATTAGGTACAATCTCAGAACATCTGTCTATGTACCTTTTTAGGAACGGCTCGTATTTCCAGACACCAAGTCAGAATGAATTGCAGGGTACTTCTCCTTGGTATGTACTCGGGCAGGTGAGCGCCTTAACAAAAAATATATATATTTTGGTAAGCCTTGCAAACTGAATTCATACATATACAATTCAAGATAACTTAAAAACTTAAGCAACTTATGTATTTTCATTTCCACTATGGAAACAAAATATAACTTCTGAAATTATAGCAGCAAATTCCTGTTCACATTTCTGAAATGTAATTAATAAAAGGTAACTTCAGAACATTTCTTGAAGGTTATTAACTTATTTAACCAAATCGGCTAACACTCAAATCTGCACACGTGAATTCTTACAATTGTATAATGCACGTGCCCAAATATTCAGACCTGCATCATCCAACAACCTGCGCAACAATCTCACATCATACTTGGAAAGCATTTGATTAAAATCTAAACAGTAGGTCACAGCCAGTAAAGGAATCAGCTATCCTGTTAAAGGCAGCAAGACCATATCTCATTAGTCATATAGTGCAGTAAAGTAATAATTCAAAATAAATAGGAACATGGGAATTGCTAGACGATAAAAGACCACGGTCCATCTAGTTCGCCTGCTACCATCCTGGTAGTCACATGATACAACAATAATGAAGTTGTTGACTAATCATAAAGAAAAAAAAAAGATGCATTTATATCGTGCCTTTCACAACCATCGGACGTCTCAAAGCACTTTACAGCCAATGAAGTACTTTTGAAGTGTAGTCACTGTTGTAATGTAGGAAATGCTGCAGCCAATTTGCACAGCAAGCACCCACAAACAGCAATGTAATAATGACCAGATAATCTGTTTTAGTGATGTTGATTGAGGGATAAATATTGGCCAGGACACACGGGATAACGCCACTGATCTTCTTTGAAATAGTGCCATGGGAACTTTTACGTCCACTTGAGAGAGCTCAGTTTAAAGTCTCATCTGAAAGACGGCACCTCTGACAGTGCAGCACTCCCTCAGCACTGCACTGGAGTGTCGGCCTAGATTTTTGTGCTCAAGTCCCTGGAGTGGGACTTAAACCCACAACCTTCTGACTCAAACGCGAGTGCTACCCACTGAACCACAGCAATCTCCATCAATTAATCTACAACAGACCCACACAAGGCGAGGAAAGCCCCAGTGGTGGAAAGCTTTGAGAATCATAGATCCAAAGTAACCTGCTCCTCCCAAGCTTGCTACACTTGCCACATATCATGTCATAAACTACTTACATATTGTATCGCAAAATATTATTTTCTGAAATAAATCTAATTTGCATTTGAATGAATCAATATTATCTGCCTCCACCACCTCCCTAGGGAGTCTGTTCCATAGATTGACCACTCGCTCACTGAAATACTATTTCCACAGATTAGTTTTGAATTTACCCTCCTTTCTAACCCAGGCTGTGTCCTCATGATTTACTATTCTAGACAAGGTAAATTATCAGGAAATGTTGATTTTGTCCACCAAACTGGCTGATCAGTGGCTTGATCACTCATTTGTTTACACAAGTGAGAACAAGTAATTACATCTAGAGGAATGCTGTGTTAAAAACGAAACTAAGCTTGTTGCAAGTTGATGCATTGATGACCTGGAAAGCTGTTGGTATATTTTTTTTTAAATCTAAATTTCATAGGAACAGGAGTAGGCCATTCAGCCCCTCGAACCTGTTCCACCATTCAATGTGATCATGGCTGATCTGTGATCTAACTCCATATACCCTTTGGCCCATGTCCCTTCATACCTATAGTTAATAAAAAGCTATCAATCTCTGATTTAAAATTAACAATTGATCTAGCATCAATTGCCATTTGCGGAAGAGTTCCAAACTTCTACGGCCTTTTGTGTGTAGAAGTGTTTCCCAGTTTCACTCCTGAAAGGTCTGGCTCTAATTTTTAGACTATGCCCCCGAGTCCTAGAATCCCCAACCAGCAGAAATAGTTTCTCTCTATCTACCCTATCTGTTCCCCTAAATATCCTGAAAACTTTGATCAAATCACCCCTTAACCTTCTAAATTCTAGGGAATACAACCTTAATTTGTGTAATCTCTCCTCGTAACTTAACCCTTGAGGTCCAGGTATCATTCTGGTAAACCTACACTGCACTCCCTCCAAGGCCAGTATATCCTTCCTAAGGTGTGTTGCCCAGAACTGCTCACTGTACTCCAGATATGGTCTAACCAGGGTTTTGTACAGCTGCAGCATAACTTCTACCCCCTTGTATTCTAGTCCTCTAGATATAAAGGCCAGCATTCCATTAGCCTTTTTGATTATTTTCTGTACCTGTTCATGACATTTTAATGATCTATGCACCTGGACCCCCAAGTTTCTTTGGACATCCACTGTTTTTAGCTTTTCACCATTTAGAAAGTACCCTGTTCTATCCTTTTTAGGTCCAACGTGGATGACCTCACATTTGCTTACACTGAAATCCATTTGCCACAGTTTTGTCCATTCACAATCTCATCAATATCCCTTTGTAACGTTATGCTTTCATCTGCACTGCCTACAATGCCGCCTGTCTTTGTGTCATCGGCAAATGTGGATATGTGGCTTTCTATATCATCATCTAAGTCGTTAATAAATATTGTGAATAGTTGAAGCCCCAACACAGTTCCCTGCGGGACACCACTAATCACATCCTGCCAATTTGAGTACCTACCCATTATCTCTACTCTCTGTCTCCTGCCGCTCAGCCAATTTCCTAACCAGGTCAATAATTTGTCCTCAATTCCGTGGGCTTCTCATAGAATCATAGAAAGTTACAGCACGGAAGGAGGCCATTTCAGCCCATTGTGTCTGCGCCGGCCAACAAAGAGCTATCCAGCCTAATCCCACTCCCCAGCTCTAAGTCCGTAGCCCTGCAGGTTAGAGTATCCCAAGTGCACATCCAAGTACTTTTTAAATGTGGTTAGGGTTCCTGCCTCTACCACCCTTTCAGGCAGTGAGTTCCAGACCCCCACAACCCTCTGGGTGAAGAAATTTCCCCTCAAATCCCCTCTAAGCCTTCCCCCAATTACTTTAAATCTGTGTCCCCTGGTTTTTGACCCTTCTGCTAAGGGAAATAGGTCCTTTCTATCCACTTTATCTATGCCGCTCATAATTTTATACACTTCAATAAGGTCTCCCCTCGGCCTCTTCTGTTCCAAGGAAAACAGACCCAGCCTATCCAGTCTTTCCTCATAGCTAAGATTCTCTACTCCCAGCAACATCCTTGTAAATCTCCTCTGTACCTTCTCTAGTGCAATCACATCTTTCCTGTAATGTAGTGACCAGAACTGCACGTAGTACTCTAGCTGAGGCCTAACTAGTGTTTTATACAGTTGAAGTATAACCCCCTGCTCTTGTATTCTATGCCACAGCTAATAAAGACAAGCATTCTATATGCCTTCTTAACCACCTTATCTACCTGGCCTGCTACCTTCAGGGATCTGTGGACATGCACTCCAAGGTCCCTTTGTTCCTCTACACTACTCAGTGTCCTACCATTTAATGTGTATTCCCTTTCCTTGTTAGCCCTCCCCAAATGCATTACCTCACACTTCTCCGGAGTGAATTCCATTTGCCACTGTTCTGCCCACCTGATCAATTTATTGATATCTTCCTGCAGTCTACAGCTTCCTTCTTCAGTATCAACCACACAGACGATTTTAGTATCATCTGCAAACTTCTTAATCATACCCCCTATATTCAAGTCTAGATCATTGATATATACCACTAAAAGCAAGGGACCTAGTACTGAGCCCTGCAGAACCCCACTGGAAACAGCCTTCCAGTCACAAAAACACCCATCAACCATTACCCTCTGCTTCCTGTCTCCGAGCCAGTTTTGAATCCAACTTGACACTTTACCCTGGATCCCATGGGCTTTTAACTTCGTGACCAGTCTGCCATGTGGAACCTTATCAAAAGCCTTGCTAAAGTCCATATACACTACATCAAATGCACTACCCTGATCCACCCTCCTTGTTACCTCTTCAAAAAATTCAATCAAGTTTGTCAGACGCGACCTTCCCTTAACAAATCCGTGCTGACTATCCTTGATTAATCCGTGTCTTTCTAAATGAAGATTTATCCTGTCCTTCAGAATTCTTTATAATAATTTTCCCACCACCATGGTTAGGCTGACTGGCCTGTAATTACTCAGTCTATCCTTTTCTCCCTTTTTAAACAAGGGTACCACATTAGCAGTCTTCCAGTCCTCCGACACCACACCTGAAGCCAGAGAGGATTGAAAAATAATGGTCAGGGCCTCTGCAACTTCCTCTTTTGCTTCGCTTAACAACCTGAGATACATTTCATCCGGGCCTGGGAATTTATCCACTTTTAAAGCTGCTAAACCCCTTAATACTTCCTCTCTCACTATGTTTATTTCATCTAATATTTCACACTCCTCCCCCAATAGCAATGTCTGCTTCGCCCCTCCTTTGTGAAAACAGACGCAAAGTACTCATTAAGAACCCTACCGACGTCTCCCGCCTCCACACACAGATTACCCTCATGATCTCTATTAGGCCCTATCCTTTCTTTAGTTATCCTCTTACTCTTAATCCAGAACTTCGGGTCTCCACGGGTGAGTATGCACGGGGTACTCACCTGTAGGCCCAATGGAAGTGCCGGTTTCCTGCATGCACTGCGCATGCGTGGGAAACCGGCACTTCCATTCCCTTAAAGGAAGGGGTTCAGAGTTCGAACGCGTGCGCGGGAGAGGCTGCGCGGGAGAGGCTGCGCGTGCGCATCGAACTTATGTTTTTTTTGCAGGTTTCTCCGGGAGAGTAAGTCTCCAGAAGTTACACATATAAAAAGCAGGCATAAGGCCTGCTTTTTACAAGGTAAGTGGTGAATTAATTAAAATTAAAACATTTTTTCCAAAGGTTTATTATTTTTAAATACTTTAAAGAAAGGTAAGTTTATTTTTAGCCCCGTTAGAAAATTTTAAAAAAAAATTCAAAAATTTATATTGTTTAAAATAGTTATTTCATGTAATTTATAGTTTATTTAAAAAGTGATTTAAAAAAAATTTATTTGAAGATTTAGTGATATTATGGGGCCCGTAGTATTTCTAAGTTTTGACAGCTCTTCCTGTCAAACTTATGAATGAAGCATTCCCTGCTACCTTTGGCTCTCCATGGCCCACGTGATCCCAGGGGACGCATCAAACTAACTGCGCCCCTGGGATTTGCAAGCACTGCGCGCCGGCAGTTGGAGCAGGCCCAGGATCGGAATTCCACGCGGGCCCACAGCTCAATGGCTGGCGCGCTAGGTAAGTGCAGGTCGGGGGCTTGCACCCGCGGGAAGCCTCTGACCTGATTTTCTGGGCCATTATATTTATAAAACATCTTTGGGTTTTCCTTGATTTTACTTGCCAAGAACTTTTCATGCTCTCTCTTTGCTTTCCTAATATCCTTTTTTACACCCCTGCACTTTCTGTACTCCTCTAAAGATTCTGGCGTATTTAGCCCTCGGTATCTGTCATACGCCTCCCTTTTTCTCTTTATCCTACCCTGTATGTCTCTAGACATCCAGGGGGCTCTAGATTTGTTAGTCCCATCTTTTTTTTTTTTTAAGGGCACATATTTGGTCTGAACCCTCCGGATCTCCTCCTTGAATGCCTCCCACTGCTCTGACACTGATTTACCTTCAAGTAGCTGTTTCCAGTCCACTATGGCTAAATCCCCTCTAAGCTTAGCAAAATTTGCTTTTCCCCCAATTTAGAATTTTTATTCCTGGTCTATCCTTGTCCTTTTCCATAACTACTTTAAATCTAACAGAATTATGGTCACTAGCACCAAAATGCTCCCCCACTGATACGCCTTCTACCTGCCCAGCTTCATTCCCTAAAACTAAGTCCAGAACCACCTTCTCCCTTGTTGGGCTTGCTACATACAGGCTAAAAAATTCTCCTGGATGCATTTTAGGAATTCCGCACCTTCTATACCCGCCACACTAATTTTATCCCAGTTAATATTGGGGTAGTTGAAATCCCCTACTATTACTGTCCTATAGTTTTTGCACTTCTCAGAAATTTGTCTACATTTTGTTCTTCTATCTCCCACTCACTGTTTGGGGGCCTGTAGTACACGCCCAGCAGTGTGATCGCCCCTTTTTTGTTTTTCCATTCGACCCATATGGCCTTGTTTGATGATCCCTCCAACATATCATCCCTCCTCACAGCTGTAACAGTTTCTTTAATCAATACTGCGACCCCCCCTTCCTTTTTACCTCCCTCTCCATCCCGTCTGAAAATCCTGTAACCAGGAATGTTGAGCTGCCATACCTGCCCCTCTTTCAGCCACGTCTCTGTAATAGCTATAATATCATAGTCCCAAGCATCTACCTGTGCCCTCAGCTCATCTGCCTTGTTCGCTATACTCCTTGCATTGAAGTATATACCATTTAGTACAGGCAAACCTCCTTGTTGACTACTATCTAGCCCTTGATTCCTCTGTCCTTCCAATTTACTTTCTATGTTTTTGTTTTCCAATTCCAGTTTTTCTTCCCTCCCTGTTCTACCTTAGTTAACAGTCTCTTATGTGGGACTTTATCAAATGCCTTCTGGCAGTCCACATAAATAACATTCATAGACATTCCCCTGTCCACTACTTTAGACACCTCTTCAAAAAATTCAATCAGGTTTGTCAGGGATGACCTAACTTTCACAAATCCATGCTGGCTCTCTCTGATCAACTGAAAATTTGAAGTGTTCAGTCACCCTATCCTTAATTATAATCGCGAGCAATTTTCCGACAACAGATGTTAAGATAACTGGTCTATAATTCCCTGGTTTCTCTCTCTCACCATTCTTAAAAAGCGGAGTGACATGTGCAATTTTCCAATCTAAAAGGGACGGTTCCTGAATCTAGAGAACTTTGGAAAGGTATAGTTAGGGCAACTACAATGTGTTCACCTACTTCCTTTAAAACCCTGGGATGGAAACCATCTGGCCCTGGGGATTTGTTGGTTTACTGCCATTATTTTCTTCATTACTGTTATTTTACCTACGTTAATTTTATTGAGTCCCTATCCCCGATTCAATATTAGTTTCTTTGGGATTTCCGGCATGCTATCCTCTTCTTCTACTGTAAATACTGGTGCAAAGTAATTATTCAACATGTCTGCCATTTCCCCAATACCATTGACAATATCACCACTCTCAGTTTTTAAGGGGCCAACATTGCTGCTGACCACCCTTTTTTTCCCTAATATAACTGTAAAAATTCTTCATATTGATTTTGCCAGCAAAGTTGAAGCCCATGGAATAAAAGGGACAGTGGCTGCATGGATACGAAATTGGCTAAGTGACAGGAAACAGAGGGTAGTAGTGAATGGTTGTTTATCAGACTGGAGGAAGGTGCACAGTGGGGTTCCCCAGGGGTCGGTACTAGGACCACTGCTTTTCTTGATATATATTAATGACTTAGACTTGGGTGTACAGGGCACAATTACAAAATTTGCAGATGACACAAAACTTGGAAATATAGTGAACATTGAAGAGGATAGCGATAGACTTTAAGTGAACGTATGGGTAGTGGGATGGGTGGACACGTGGCAGATGAAATTTTATGTGCGAAGTGATACATTTTGGTTTGAAGAACAAGGAGAGGCAATATAAGCTAAAGGGTACAATTCTAAAGGGGGTGCATGAACAGAGAGACCTGGGGGTATATGTACACAAATCATTGAAGGTGGCAGGGAAGGTTCAGAAAGCAGTTAAAAAAGCATACAGGATCCTGGGCTTCATAAGAACATAAGAAATAAGAGCAGGAGTAGGCCATATGGCCCCTCGAGCCTGATCCGCCAGTCAATAAGATCACGGTCGATCATCGACCTCAACTCCACTTTCCAGCCCGATCTCCATATCCTTTGATTCCCCTAGAGTCCAAAAATCTATCTATCTCAGTCTTGAATATACTCAAAGACTCAGCATCCACAGCCCTCTGTGGCAGAGAATTCCAAAGATTCACAACCCTCTGAGTGAAGAAATTCCTCATCTCAGTCTTAAATGGCCGACCCCTTATCCTGAGACTATGCCCCCTAGTTCTAGACACTCCAGCCAGGGGAAACAACCTCTCAGCATCTACCCTGTCAATCCCCTTCAGAATCTTGTATGTTTCAATGAGATCACCTCTCATTCTTCTCACCAAGGCCCTGTACAATTGTAGCAAGACTTCCTTACTCTTATACTCCAACCCCCTTGCAATAAAGGCTAACATGCCATTTGCCTTCCTTATTGCTTGCTGTACCTGCATGCTAGCTTTCTGTGTTTCTTGCACGAGAACACCCAAATCTCTCTGAACACCAACATTTGAAAGTTTCTCACCATTTAAATATTCTGTTTTTCTATTCTTCCTACCAATGTGAATAACCTCACATTTCCCTACATTATACTCCATCTGCCGCCTTACTGCCCACTCACTTAGTCTATCTATATCCCTTTGCAGACTCTGTGTGTTCTCCTCACAGCTTACTGTTCCACCTACCTTTGTATCGTCAGCAAACCTGGATACATTACACTCGGTCCCTTCATCTAGGTCAATATAGATTGTAAATAGCTGAGGCCCCAACACTGATCCTTGCAGCACCCCACTAGTTACAGCCTGCCAACCTGAAAAAGATCCGTTTATCCCTACTCTCTGTTTTCTGTCCATTAACCAATCCTCTATCCATGCTACTATATTACCCCCAACCCCATGAGCCCTAATCTTGTGTAATAACCTTTTATGTGGCACCTTATCGAATGCCTTTTGGAAATCCAAATATACTACATCCACTGGTTCCCCTTTATCTACCCTGCCAGTTAAATAGAGGCATAGAGTACAAAAGCAAGGAAGTTATGTTGAACCTTTATAAAACACTGGTTCGGCCTCAACTGGAGTATTTGTCCAATTCTGGGCACCACACTTTAGGAAGGATGTGAAGGCCTTAGAGAGGGTGCAGAAAAGATTTACAAGAATGGTTCCAGGGATGAGGGACTTCAGTTACGTGGATAGACTAGAGAAGCTGGGGTTGTTCTCCTTGGAGCAGAGAAGGTTGAGAGGAGATTTGATAGAGGTGTTCAAAATCATGAGGGGTCTAGACAGAGTAGAGAGAGAGAAACTGTTCAGATTGGCAGAAGGCTCGAGAACCAGAGGATACAGATTTAAGAACCAAAGGCGATATGAGGAAAAACTTTTTTACGCAGCGCGCGGTTAGGATCTGGAATACACTGCCTGAAAGGGTGGTGGAGGCAGATTCAATCGTGGCTTTCAAAAGGGAATTGGATAAGTACCTGAAGGAAAAGAATTTGCAAGACTACAGGGAAAGGACGGAGGAGTGGGACTAGCTGAAATGCTCTTGCAGAGAGCCGGCACGGGCTCGATGGGCCGAATGGCCTCCTGTGCTTTAAACATTCTATGATTCTGATATCCTTTGCAAGTTTCTTTTCATACTCCCTATTTGTAGCTCTTACTATCTGTTTTGTGACCCTTTGCTGTTCTTTGTATCTTTCCCATTCGCCAGGATCTGTGCTATTTTTTGCATTTTTGTATGCTCTTTCCTTTACTTTTATGCTGTCCCTTACTTCTTTAGTTGTCCATGGCTGTTTTTTTTGGCAAGTAGTGCTCTTGCCCCTCAGGGGTATAAACTGGCTCTGTATCACTTTAAATTCTTTTTTAAACATCTCCCACTGATCTTCTATCGTTTTACCCATTAACAGATATGCCCAGTTTACGGTAGACAGTCTCTGCCTCATCCCATTGAAGTCGGCCTTACCTAAATCTAGAATCTTAGTAGCTGTTTCACATTTCTCCCTTTCAAACACTACGTTGAACTTGATCATGTTATAATCGCTATTGGATAAATGTTCACGCACAGTTAGGCCGTTAACTAAATCTGGCTCATTACTCATTACTAAATCTAACATGGCTTGCCTCCTTGTTGCCTCTAGGACGTACTGTTGTAGAAAACTATCCCAGACACATTCAAGAAATTCACTACCTTTCTGACAGGTGCTTGTCTGCTTTTCCCAATCTATATGAAAGTTAAAATCCCCCATTAAAACACTCTGCCTTTACTACATGCTTGTCTAATCTCTGCATTTATACAATCTAGCATTTCACAGCTGCTACCAGGGGACCTATACACAATTCCCACTACAGTGTTAGATCCTTTCCTATTTCTTAATTCAACCCATAAGGCCTCCATTGGCTGCTTATCTCTCTTTATATCCTCTCTTATTATCACTGAAGTGATTTCATCCTTAATCAATAAGGCTACTCCTCCCCCTCTGCCATTTTCCCCATCTTTCCTGTAGACCTTATAACCTGGAATGTTTAGTTCCCAGTCCTGACCATCTTGCAGCCATGTCTCAGTAATGGCTACCGTGTCATACCTTCCAATTTGAATTTGTGCCTGCAGTTCATTCAATTTATTCTTTATACTCCGTGTGCTTGTATAAAGAATGCTTATTTGGGCCACACACCCTAGCTTGTCCTTCAGCTCTAATGTTTTACTCACATGTTTCTTATTTCTCTCTCCTGGTTTAATCGCTTTACATCTTTCAGTTTTCCCCTTACCTGAAGTGCCTAAAGCACAATTTCTGACTGCTACTCTACTCTTTTCCCTTTCGTTTGTTTTTGAACTACTATTTTAACTGCAATTTCCCCGAGCCCTCATCTCATTTTTGTCTGATTTGTACTTTTGTACTAAAAATAGTAACCCATTTTTAAACAATAATAATAAAATGTGATTTCCACCAACTAGGCATCACTCAATTTTCTTTTTAAGAAATGCCATTTAAAAAAATTTTAAACCCAAATCCTGTAATGAGACTTCTATGAACCTGATATCGCTACTGTGGAAACCACTGTCTTATTTATTACAAGGGTTTTAGTTCTGCGCAAGTTAGGTCCAATATGTGGAGAACTTGCAATGAAGAAGAGCTATTTATAGTACACAAACAATGCGTTAAATCAGTACTTCAACCTTAATCGTATTTATTGGGGCTTTATCAAAGTAACAGATCCACATTGTAATATGTAAAGTACAAATAATTTGCTGTAATAATCTTGTTCATTTTCTGTAATTTTAAATTGATAAAGGAGTTTTTTTTTATTAAATGTGTTTAACTATAGAACATGTCTTAATTCATAGGGGGTGATTTTCACTCAGAAGTCAAGAAGGAGGCGGGACTACAACTTTCGGGGTTGCAGTCCCGCCTCCATCGAGATGCGGCCAATCCACGCAATTTTAACTTGATTGACCTTGTTGAGCCCGCCCAGCAGGCTCAGCAGGCCAATTAAGGGCCACCCGGCAACAGGTGACGTCACAGACTGAAATTTCATCTGTCAAGAGAAACGGTGGCATAGTGGTTAGTACTGTTGCCTCACAGCACCAGGGACCCGGGTTCAAATCTGGCCTCGGGCGACTGTCTGTGTGGAGTTTGCACATTCTCCCTGTGTCTGCGTGGGTTTCCTCCGGGTGCTCCGGTTTCCTCCCACAGTCCAAAGATGTGCAGGTTAGGTTGATTTGGCCATGATAAATTGACCCTTAGTGTTAGGGGATTAAATACGTGGGGTTACGGGGATAGGGTGGGATATGTGTCGGTGCAGGCTCGATGGGCCGAAATGGCCTCTATCTGCACTGTAGATTCTGTGATTCTGTGAAGACATTTTGACAGATGAAATATCAGTGTTTCACAGCTGTTTGAAGCTGTCAAACACTGACAGTCTTACTTCTAACCTGAGTCCTTCTACACAGACTCAGTTAGAAATCTCTCCGGCACAGAAAGCTGCAGGCTGTCACTTTTGACAGTTCGCAGCCGTTCTGCTTTCTGTGCCGGTTAGAAGATGGACTCCCGAAACCTAGAGGAAAGAAGGCTAAAAAGGTAAGTACAGATAAATTAAACTTCTTTACACACTTTAGACACACCAAACACACTTACCTTTGCATTCATGCACCCATCACTCGACCCCTCCAAGTCCTTCAACCCGACTCCTCTAACTTGGCGTGGTTTGGAGCCATCGGAAATCCCACACTTCAAGCTTTAAAATAGGGATTAGGCTAAAAACTACCTGTTAACTACCTGTTAACAGGCAGTTAATTGTCACTAATCCCTTCCCGCCTTGGGTCAGCGGGTCCCAGTGCGGGGCGGGTACCCGCCTCCTTTGAAACTTATATGGAGGCGGGTTTGGGGCTGGGTGGTGTTGGGACCCCCGAATTCGGGACTTTAACCCCCCGCACGCCTCCAATCCCGACTCCACGGGTCAGTTAAAATCGAGGCCATAGTGTCTGCTAAATAAGCTTTTTAAAAACAGTGCCTTTAGTGCATCCCTGCCCCTCTTCATTTTTGGCAGCAGAGGCTTCAGCCCCTTCAACTTTACTTTCCGGAATTAGTTCCGTAAACCTTTCTTCTTTTAGTCACTGCTCCTAACCTTTCTTCTTTTATCTATTTCTATTCTCTCCCCACTTTTTCTAAACTGCCTTGGGATGTTTTTGGTGTTAAAGGCACTATATAAATGCATGTTTTGTTAAATGTGGTTATATTTGTATTTGGAAGTTGAAGTGCTGCAGCCATCTTTAAAAGATGCAATAATGCAAATGTTAATTGAAAAATTTCAACTATAGAAAATAGATGTACAAAGAGTACCAAAAATCAATACCTACTTAAAAATTAATTTTACCAGGTACAAATCCTCCCACAACAATGTATGTCATCATACTATTCATCCTGTCGTGTCGTACTTTAAAAACACAATTTCAATCCCATGCTATGTTTCATCAAATTCATTTCCATCATTGCCACATCTTACTGGCCAATCAGTTGGACAGGACACAGACAACTCCAACATTAGCAAACCAACTGAATGTGCCAGTCTCTGATTTGGAGAGAAGCATTTTCAGGGCCCCACTGCCTGATATTAGATAATTCAGCATAGACAAGGAATGAAACCTGGCACCTTCTGGTTTGTATGACCCTTTTCTAAAAGGCATAATGCGCTAGCAGGTGAGTATCATCATTTAAAAAACAGACAGGGTTATGATTTTTAAAAGTGAAACTACACAAGACATTATAGATCCTTATCTCAAAGTATTTCTTTATATTCAGATACCTTTTTTCTTGTTGTTTGGTCTAAAACCTATTTCAACAACATGGTCTCTCTTGTCTCTAAGCCCAAGCCTCTGAATCAGATCTTCCACTTCACTTCTACGATTAGGGCATATAATGCTGAAAGCATCTCCAGGCTCATAGGTCATTGATGTTTTCTGCAAAATAACAATACATTTATTTTATTACTTTTGTAATGATCCATGGATTACTCAATTTTTTTTTTACAATGGGGGGGTGGGAGTTTGTTAAAAGTTTTAAGTAACACCATTAATCACAGATTAAATATTTATGGTATCTGCAATAGTATTAGCCTGCACAATTTAAAAAAAAAGTAGTCTGCAATCAGTTGTATCTTGCATGTCTACTACTGGTGTAAAAATGACTCAATTACTAAATCAGGTGTATAACATGCAATATATAGAAGAGATTTGTAGTCTGCAAGTGATCAAAGGGTAAAGCATCACATGTGAACACAATGATGTTACAATCCTATCTGTCCACAATTTGGGTCCCTAACAGACCAGTCTCTCAGCAAATGTGAACAATTTACAGTTTGGAAATTTCATCTTTGCATTTCCACACTACCCAGTTATTGTCTGGTTTAGTGAATTCTTTTGAACTAATCAACAACACAGCAGTAATCATCAGTTTTAGCTCCTTAACCAGGAAATTAGCCTCTTGATCACAGTAAGTTACAAACAAAATAGCCATGAAATCTCTCCCACAATAAGTGCTGTGGAGATCATGAATGGTTTTGCCAGTTGGAAGTCTCAGGCCAGGTGCTAGTGCACTTTATAACCCTAATTTGTGACGATCCGTACATCACATTTTCAACTAATTAAGTTAAGTATATTGAAATATAATCAAAGGTTTATTCCTGGGCAACTGTAAATATATTGTATACATTTGCTAGGTCTACCCTAGGTTACACCAAGTATGCTCACTACAAGCACTGCACCCTGTGTATCATTGCATTAGGTTTTATGACAAGCAACAAAATATGATTTTAAAAAAACACAAAAAAATGTCAATGTATTAAAATGTAGGTAGCACTACAGAAATAAAATAGCTGTACATTTTATTTAACTACACATTACTGTTATCATTGATATAAAAACAGAAAATGCTGGAAATACTCAGGTGGTCAGGCAGCATCTGTGGAGAGAGAAACAGAGTTAACATTTCAGGTTGATGACCCTTCGTCAGAACTGGAAAAAGCTGGAGATAGAACAGGTTTTTAAGCAAGTGCAGGGGCAGGGGAGGAAAGAACAATTATCATTGATGTTTCTTTGTAGTTCTTTGCATTTACGTATTTTTCTTGTATGGTTATAGGTAAACCAAAAAAGGTAAAGGTAGAAAATAGGGGCGTAAGACTGGACGAATTCAAAAGAATGCTTTGAAATACCTGGTCATTTTTTACTATCAAGGTGGGAGGTTATAAAGGTTAAGTTCACATAGAGATGATCAAATACTCCATGGAACATGAGGTTTCCTGCACTGATGTGAACATGGAAATCCAATTTGTAGAACATAACTAGTCTAAATACCATAAAAGAACACTGCTGAACACCAATATTCTATATTTAATTTATGAAATTGCAAAAAGTGTTTAGACTGTTTTCTAAACAAACATTTTCCAATAACTAGAATCCAGGAAGTGGGGAAGGGGCGGGGGAGGAGAGGAGAAATAGCTCACTTTCATGTATTGCATCTATTTTGGCTCATTTGTCATGACAAAATTTGGCAGCTGTCCAAAAACATGCTGAAAATATATTTTCATGTGATTCAGAATATTCCTTTAAAGTATGCCCTGCCACAAGACCCACTAATGGTACTGTCTCTGAATTGTTTTTTGCCTTCATTGGTGCTGGTGTGGGGTGGTGTCAACCTAGCGCATCATGTGGCAGCCAGGGTGTACAGCGTCAAGTGAAGTAAACCTGGCCATGGTGATGCCATCGCTGGCCTCCTGGGCAGCAATGCTGTCGGGTGCTGATGCCGTGGCCTGTGCAGCATCAGGTGATTGCGGAGAAGGTTGGTATTGATGTTGGTGTGCCTGGTGTTGAGGCTGATCGTAGAGGGATTCTGAGGACCAAGGTGAGATTTTTTCAAGGGCACCAATGTTGTTGGAATAGATGTCAGCTGAAGTTGAGATGACAGAAGCGATCTGTCAATGGTGAGAGAGCTTGCTCCAAGGAGGTGACAGTGGATTGAGAGTTTACTCCAAACTCTTCCAAACTGCATACAGCTCAAAAAAGTGTCTTCAAGTCCTGCAGGCTCAACCTTCCGACATTGGAAAGTGAACAGCTGTGAAATGGTAGCGTTCATACCACTTTTGCAGTGGTCACCTATTCACAGCAATGGGGAGACAGAGAACCCGACACACTTACCTGCCGTGATCTCCGAACGATGTGAACCTCGTTAAAAAAGTGGGAAAATAGAAATAGGCTGGCAAAATAGTAGTTAACAAGCATTTAACAAGCATTTAACTATCTTAAATGCCTCCCCCGCTGCTTGGTGTCAGGTCTGTGATTTCAGAACAGACTTGACACTTTGGAAACTTACATGGAGGCAGGTTCGGAGCGGGCTCCCAACCCGCTGCCAATCATTTTGATTTTGACAGCAGTCCCGCCTCCAAACCTGCCCTCTGAGCACCGGCAAAATCGCAGCCAGGGTGTTCAGAAAAGATAGGGAAGGAAAAAAGGGAGGTGGGGTGGCAGTACTGGTTAAGACATTGTAGTGTTGGAAAGAGAGGATGTCCTTGAGGGGGCAAGGCCAGAATCCATTTGGTTAGAGTTGAGAAGCAAAAAGGGTATGATCACGTTATTGGGGGTATTCTATAGGCCTCCAAATACAGGAAACTTTTTTTTATCCGGCACCGACGGGACCAACGTGGTGCCGGTTAATCAAAAATTCCGGATAACCAAAAGCTATAGTAAAAGATACAGAGAGCTGACAGCTCCGTATAAAGCAACAAACCCTGTTGCTTAGCAACAAGTGCAGAACAATGGCCACAAGTTCCAAGCATCTCTGTAGCTTAGCAACAGCTGCAGCCACACCCTTGCACAGCAACAGATCGAGGAAGGCAAGTACAATATGAAGTAAAACTTACCTGAACCTACTCCTGAATTTTGCCGGTTAACCGAGATTTCTGGTTATTTAGGTGCCGGTAAATCGAAAGTTTCCTGTAGTGAGGGAGAGAGATAGAGGAGCAAATCTGCAGGGAAATCGCAGAGATATGCAAGAACTATAGGGTGGTGATATTGGGGGACTTTAGTTACCCAAATATTGATTGGGATAATGTTAGAGTAAAGGGAAAGGAGGGGGAGGAATTTCTGAAATGTATTCAGGAGAACTTCCTTGACCAGTATGTTCTCAGTCCAACTAGGAAGGAGGCATTGCTGGATCTGGTGCTGGGGAATGAGATGGGCCAAGTGGACTAAGTGTCTGTGGGAGAACACTTGGTTAAGAGTGATCATTGTATCATAAGGTTTAGATTAGTAATGGAGAAGAGCATGGAACAATCTAAAATATAACTTCTAAATTGGAAGAGGGCTAACTTCAATGGGATGAGAGGGGGTCTAGCCAGGGTAAAATGGAACCAAAGATTGACAGGAAAAACTGTAATGGAACAATGGGTGATCTTTAAGGAGATGTTGTTTCAGGTCAGGCTAGGTACATTCCAACAAGAGGGAAAGGTAGGGGAACCAAAGCCAGGGCTCCTTGGATGACGAGGGAGATAGAGAATATGATAAAACAAAAAGAGAGGATGTATGATACATGTCAGGTGAATTTTTCAAGTGAGAACCAGGCCAAATACAAAAAGTTGAGAGGGGAAGTGAAGAGGAAAATAAGACTGGCAAAGAGAGAATGAGAATAGAGTGGCAGTCAACATAAAAGGGAACCCAAAAATCTTCTACCGGCATGTAAATAGTAAGCAGGTGGAAGGAGGCGGGTTGGGGCCTATTAGGGACAAAGAAGGATATATATGCTTAGGGGCGCAGGGCAAGGCCAGAATACCTAATGAGTACTTTGTATTGGTGTTTACTAAAGAAGAGAATACTGACAAAATATCGGTAGAAGCGGAGATGGTAGAGGTAATTTGTGGGGTTAAAATTGGCAGGCAGGATGTACTAAAAAGGCTGGATATGCTTAGAGTGGATAAGTCGCCTGGTCCAGATGGCTTGCATCCCAGGTTGTTAAGGGAAGTGGGGGTGGAGATAGCGGAAGGGCTTGCCATAATCTTCCAATCTTCCCTAGATACAGGGGAAGTGCAGAGGATTGGAAAGTGGCAAATGTGACACCCTTGTTCAAGAAATGGTGTAAGGACAATCCTAGTAACTACAGGCCGATCAGTTTAACATCAGTGGTGGGTAAGGTTTTAGAAACAATAATCAGGGAAAAAATTAACAGGCACTTGGAGAGGTTTAAGTAAATTAAGGAGAGCCAGCATGGATTTGTAAAAGGCAGATCGTGTTTGACTAATCGAATTGAATTTTTTGATGAAGTAACAGAGAAGGTTGATGAAGGGAATGCAGTGGACGTTGTCTCTGGATTTTAAGAAAGCATTTGACAAAGTACCACATAAAAGGCTGGTTAACGAAATTGAGGCTCATGGAATAGGAGAGTCAGTGTCAGCTTGGATAAGAAATTGGCTTAAGGACCGAAAACAGCGAGTAGTGGTAAATGGTTGTTTTTCAGACTGGAGGATGGTGGACAGTGGTGTTCCCCAAGGGTCAGTGCTAGTACCATTGCTTTTTTTGATATATATATTGGAATACAGAGTAAAATTTCCCGATGATACCAAACATGGAGGTGTGGCAAACAGTGAGGAGGATACTAATCAACTACAACAGGACATAGATAGGCTAGCAGAATGGGCAGACAAATGGCAGATGAAATTTAATACAGAGAAGTGTGAGGTGATGCATTTTGGCAGAAGGGATAAGGAGAGGCAATATAGACTTAATGGTACAGTGGGGGGTTCATGTGCATAGATCTTTGAAGGTGGCAGGACATATTGAGAGAGTGGTTAGCAAAGCATATGGGATTTTGGGCTTAATAAATAGAGGTATTGAGTACAAAGGCAAGGAAGTTGTGCTGAACCTTTATAAAGCTCTGGTTAGGCCACAACTAGAGTATTGCATCCAGTTCTGGTCACCACATTTTAGGAAGGATGTGAAGGTTCTTGAGAAGGTGCAGAGGAGATTTACCAAAATGGTTCCAGGGATGAGGGATCTTAGCTACAAGTTTAGGTTGGAGAAGGTGGGGTTATTCTCCTTGGAGTAAAGGAGGTTGAGGGGAGATTTGATAGAGGTGTACAAGATTATGATGGGTTTGGCTAAGGTAGACAGAGAAAGGCTGTTCCCATTAGTTGATGGTACAAGGACTAGGGGACACAGATTTAAGGTTTTGGGCAAGAGATACAGGGGAGGATGTGAGGAAGAACTTTTTTACGCAGCGAGTGGTAATGACCTGGAACTCGCTGCCGATGAGGGTGGTGGAAGCGGAGACAATCAATGATTTCAAAAGGAAATTGGATAGGCATTTGAGGGAAATAAACTTGCAGGGCTGCGGGGATAGAGCGGGGGAATGGGACTGATTGGATTGCTCTACAGAGACCTGGAATAGACTTGATGGGCCGAATGGCCTCCTTCTGTGCCGTAATGACTCTATGACTAAGTGTGAAGTGATACATTTTGGTAGAAAGAATGAGGAGAGGACATATAAACTAAATGGTACAATCCTAAAGGGGGTGCATGAACAGAGAGACCTGGGGGTATGTGTGCACAAATCGTTGAAGGTGGCAGGCCAGGTTGAGAAATCAGTTAAAAAGGCTTCAGAGATCCTGGGCTTCATAAATAGAGGTATATAGTACAAAAGTGTGGAAATTATGATGAACCTGTATAAAACACTGGTTTGGCCCCAACTGGAGTACTGTGTCCAATTCTGGGCACTACACTTTAGGAAGGATGTGAAGGCCTTAGAGAAGGTGCAGAAAAGATTTACAAGAATGATTCCAGGAATGAGTTACGTTGATAGACTGGAGAAGCTGGGGTTGTTATCCTTGGAGCCGAGAAGATTGAGAGGAGATTTGATAGAGGTGTTCAAAATCTTGAGGGGTCTGGACAGAGTAGATAGAAAGAAACTGTTCCCATTGGCAGTAGGGTCGAGAACCAGAGGGCACAGATTTAAGGTGATTGACAAAAGAATCAAAGGCAACGCAAGAATAAACTTTTTTACTCAGCGAGGGGTTAAGATCTGGAATGCACTGCCTGAAAGGGTGGTGGAGGCAGACTCAATGCTTTCTTTCAAAAGGGAGTTGGAGAAGTATCTGAAGGAAAAGCATTTGCAGAGCTACGGGGAAAGGGCGGGGGAGTGAGACTAGCTGAGAGTCGGCATGGGCTCGATGGGCTGAATGGCCTTCTTCGATGCTGTAACCATTCTATGATAGGAATATAATATATGTTACTTACTCATGTTTGGGAAACTTTCTGCTTCCACTGTTGTTTCATTGCACTCTGCCTCGTATTTCACCTTCTGTCCTTAATAGAATCTTTTTGCAACACAATTTCAATGCTGTCCCTTGGGAGATTGTTGGTGATAACAAGCCAGTGATAGATGAGGAGGATGGTTGGGCTAATCCCATTTCCTAGAGGAGTTCTTTTGATAGATTTCTTTCTGCATGAGTTGGAGATTTCTTTCTGCATGAGTTGGAGACAAAGGAGTGCTATATTCTGGATACACACCAATTGGTCTAAGAGCATGGAAAGGATAGACTTGGTGGACTAAAGACAAAAAATAGTTTTGCCATTAGGCAGACATGCCAGGTGATGTAAGAAAACTACTAGGCACTCGGTCTAAGCATTAAATAAAGCTTTAATCAAATGTTTTACAACATGGAGGTCTAGTTGTGTCCTTCACTAGTTCCTGTTAAGAATGTCCTGCGCAAGCTGGGCCTGTGCCCGAGTATTTATACTCTCCCTGGACAGCGCCACCCGTAGGCCGCTCAGTATTATTTCATAAGTCTTTCTTTCATGAATGACTGATTCATGTCACCAGGTGTCTGCCAACAGTATTTTGGTGCCTGGGATATTGGAACATCTGTTGATATATTAAAATATACTGCCTGTCATATTACTTTTCTGATGTCAATTTGTTCTTTTAATAGTATTGTTTAAATGATCCTGCCACTGCAAACGTAAATCATTTCCTAAAAAATGTGGAATCCATCAGCCTGTCACCAATCCAGTATCACATCAAGTGCAGTGCTTCTTTAATGGTTTTTGTGCAGAGTTTAAAAGTAAGAGTGACAGGTATGTAGAAAACGCACAATGTGGGTTGGAACCAAACAATAGAAAAATGTGACAGAGCTCAATTACTTGGACAGGGCCTTCAATCAATCCAACAACTGGCCAAAGGAGAGAAGAGGATAAAGCTGGTAATGGCAGAGTCTGTTAATATCATGCGAAAGACCACGGCTTAGATTACTGTAGATCTTTCTCTTTTCAACAGTATATGGTGCCTAAAACTGGACTTTCAAGGCAGAGAATCCCCATAAAGCATCCCTACGATGTCCAAGCCATTCCTTTCACACTCATCACAATTGGTTGGGGGGGGGGGCCTAGAAGTTATGCCTCAACATTCACTGGAACTCACTAAAGACACTTCCAAAGGTGAGCACATATCTGTCCGATAAGGTAAAGTGTTGAAAATAAAGATTTCAATGTTTGACAACACATTAACAGAAAATTTACATGAACAGTGCATAAAACACCCAAGTGGTATGATTGCACTAGGATGAGGGTGAGTGTGAGGGGTGGCTACTGAGGTGGGGAAGTGATAATGTAGATAGAGAGGAATGGGTGGAGGTGCAAGGTAAGTTGGTGTAAGGATGTGCAGGAGTAGGGTAGGGAAGGCAGAATGATGGGGATGTGATGAGAGGCACAGCAGGATGAGGTTGAGTGTGGCTTCGCAGTAACATTTCGTGATCTACTGAGATCATTGAAAAGCTTGCGCCACTGCAGCCTGGTCCTCCTGATGACATCCCTGCTTGTGCCCTCCTGTTCAATGTGCAACCAGGTTGCATTGGTCTCCTGGGGAGGTCTCTTCCACCCATGGGAAGGGAAGAGAATCTCCCTGCGTGTTGTGACTCCCTCCATAAGCATATGAAGGGAGTCATGCGAGAGCTTGGGTGCAGCCATGCACCTTTGTGCAGTGCTCGTCAGTGTTTGCAGCACCTCAATACTGTAGAACATGACAGCAGAACTGTCAAAATCAATGTGGACATGGCCCCTTTAAGGAAACCGGCTGATGAGGCATCATCAAATGACGTCATCAGACCTGCTTCCAATAATTGGCCAGGAACCTCGCAGGGCGGGCTTAGCAAGCCCTATTAACGTAAAATCACTTGGAGAGTGTGGGCTGCAGTAAACAGTGGGCTGGGACCGTGACACCGCCCCTGGCCGCCCCGGTCAGTGAAATTGCGGCCCTTGTATCCGTAAATATTAAGCACCCAGTCCTCACCATTTTTAAGCCACATTTCCATTGCCACTACATCATATTCCCACATGGCTAATTATGCTTGTAGCTCACTAACCTTATTCACCACACTTTTGCATTTACATACATGTATTCCTCGTAGTCCTGCTTAGTGTGCTCCTATCTAATATGGTACTACTTCCTTCTCTAGTAATATTCAACACTCTGCCTCCTTTATGCAGCTTACTCCTCTTTTCTACTGCTATATGCTGGTGCCCACCCTCCCCAACCACACTAGTGAACCTCCCCGCGACGACATTGGTCCCAGTCCTGTTGATGTGCAACCCGTCCCTTTTGAATAGGTGCCTCCTGCCCCAGAACTGGTCCTAATGGCCCAAGAATCTGAAGCCCTCCCTGCTGCACCATGCCTCAAGCCATGCATTGATCCTATTTCCACTCTTGTTAGCGTGTGGCACTGGGAGTAATCCAGAGATTACTACCTTTGAGGTCCTACTTTTTAACTTCCTCCCTAGCTCCTGAAAGTCTGGCTGTAGGACCTCAATACCTGCCCTCTCTATGTCATTGGTACTGACGTGCACCACAACTTCTAGCTCACTCCCTTCCCCCTGCAGAATATTCTGCACCCTCTCCGTGATGTCCTTTACCCTGGCACCAGGGAGGCAACACACCATGCGAGACTCATGGTTACAGAAACGCCAGTCTGTCCCCCTAATTATGGAGTCTCCTATAACAACTGCATTTCTACGCTTTGCTGTTCCCCCCTGTGCAGTCCCTTACCCATTGGTGCCATGATCTGGACTGCACTCCTTCAAGGTGTCATCATTCCCAGCAGTCTCCAATGCTGTGTACCGGTTTGAGAGTGACACACACCCCGAAGACACCTGCACTTCCTGCTCTTCCGGATGGCCACCCATTTACTATCCTGAACTCTCTCTGCCTGTGGGGTGGCCACCTCCTGGAACGTACAGTTCAGTAACTCTCAGCCTCCCTGATGCTCCGCAGTGACTCCAGCTGCCCCTCAAGCTCGGAAACCCTGAGCTCGAGCTCAAGCAGCTGGAAATACTTCCTACACACATGGTCCCCCAAGATACATGAAGTGTCCTGAAGTTCCCACATGGCGCAGGAATTGCAAGCAACAGGTATCAGCTGCCCATTCATGATCTAAAAATTGTCTATTCCCTCTTTCAGAAGCTAATTGGTATCTTGTTTAAACTATTAATTTTAATGAATGTCTCTAGACCTCAGCTCTCAGGTAGCGCTGTCTCACACTCCCACTCTCGGACCGCTCCTTGTATTTTAAAATACCAGAACAGCACCACTTCCCTCAATGCACAAAATTCCCTCACTCACCAAATTCCAAGTTTAGTACTCTGTAGAAGCAGTACTCCATCGAACTGGACTCTGTGCTACTTCTCTGCGTTAAATTTCATCTGCTATGTGTCCGCCCATTTCACCAGCCTGTCTATGTCTTCCTGAAGTCTATCACTCACCTCCTCACTGTTCACTATACTTCCAAGTTTTGTGTCATCTGCAAATTTTGAAATTGTGCCCTGAACACCCACATCCAAGTCATTAATATGCATCAAGAAAAGCAGTGGTCCTAGAACCGACCCCTAGAGAACACCACTGTAGACCTTCCTCCAGTACGAAAAACAACCATTCACCACTACTCTCTGTTCTCTGTCACTTAGCCAATTTCGTATCCATACTGCCACTGTCCCTTTTATGGCTTCAACTTTGCTGGCAAACCTATTACAGGAAACTTTGGTTTATCCAGAGGTTGTATGTCCGGAAACCTCGATCTACCGGCAGAAATCAGGAGCCGTTTTGTTAGGTTTTTTTTCTTCTCGTGGCTTTTTTTTTTCTTCTCATGGCTTTTTTTTTTCTCAACAGTCAGGCTCTGCAAAGTCTCTCTGAAGCTGTTGCTAAGCTACAGAGACGCTTCTAAGGTACGGCCGACTGTTTAGAAGCTGTTGCTAAGCAACAGTGTTTGTTGCCAGATACAGAGCTGCAAATCTCCGTATGCTTCAACATTAACGCTGGTATGTCCGGCAGTTTTGATAGATCGGCAACAGCTCGGTCCCGTTGGTGCCGGATATAACAAAGTTTCCTGTATGTGGCACTTTGCCAAACGCCTTTTGGAAATCCATGTACACTACGGCAACCACATTACCCTCATCAACCCTCTCTGTTACCTCATCAAAAAACTCGATCAAGTTGGTTAAACACGATTTGCCTTTAACAAATCCATGCTGGCTTTCCTTAATTAATCCACACCTATCCAAGTGACTGTTAATTTTGTCCCTGATTACTGTTTCTAAAAGCTTCCCCACTACCGAGGTTAAACTGACTGGCCTGTAGTTGCTGGGTTTATCTTTACACCCTTTTTTTTGAGCAATGGTGTAACATTTGCAATTCTCCAGTCCTCTGGCACCACCCCCGTATCTATGGAGGATTGCAATATTATGGCCAGTACTTCCACAATTTCCTCCCTCAATTCCCTCAGCATCCTAGGATGCATCCCATTTGCTCCTGGTGATTTATCTACTTTAAGTACAGCCAGCCTTTCTAATACCTCTTTATCATTTTGTTCCTATCAAGTGTCTCCACTACCTCCTCCTTCACTATGTGTCTATGGCAGCATCCTCTTCCTTGGTGAAGACAGATGCAAAGTACTCGTTTAGTACCTCTGCCTCCAGGCATAGATCTCCTTTTTGGTTCATAATCGGCCCCACCCCTCCTCTTACTACCCTTTCATTATTTATATGCCTATAAAAGACTTTTGGATTACCTTTTATGTTGGCTGCCATTCTATTCTCATACCCTCTCTCTGCCCCTCTTATTTTCCTTTTCACTTCTCCTCTGACCTTTGTATATATAGCCTGATTCTCAGATATATTTGCATACACGCTCTTTTTCTGCTTCATCATATTCTCTATCGGTTTCGTCATCCAGGGTGCCCTGACTTTAGCTGCCCTCCCTTTCCCCCTAGTGGGAATGTACCTGAACTATTTCCTCTTTAAAGGCAGCCCATTGTTCCATTAAAGTTTTGCCTGCCAATCTTTGATTCCAGTTTACCCGGGCCAGATCCGTTCTCATCCCACTGAAATTGGCCTTCCCCCAGTTAAACAGTTTTACTCTAGATTGCTCCCTATCCTTTTCCATAGCTAATTTAAACCTTATGATACTTTGATCACTGTTCCCTAAATGTTCACCTACTGACACTTCCTCCACTTGACCTACCTCATTCCCCAGAACCAGATCCAGCAATGTATCCTCCTTTGTTGGGCTGGAAACATACTGATCAAGAAAGTTCTCCTGAACACACTTCAGAAATTCTTCCCCCTCTCTGCCCTTTACACTATTACGATCCCAGTCTATATTAGGATAGTTGAAGTTCCCCATTATTACTACTCTATAGTTCAGCAAAAAAGGACCGAGAGATTGATTAAGAGGGGAAAAAGAGAGTACGAGAGTAAACTTGCAAGGAACATAAAAGCGGACTGTAAAAGCTCCTACAAGTATGTAAAAAGAAAAAGATTAGTGAAGACAAATGTAGGTCCCTTACAGTCAGAAACGGGAGAATTTATAATGGGGAACAAGGAAATTAAACAAATACTTTGGTTCTGTCTTCACGGAAGAGGACACAAATAACTTCCCAGAAATGCTAGCGAACCAAGGGTCTAGTGAGAAGGAGGAATTAAAGGAAATTAGTATTAGTAAAAAAAATTGTGCTGGAGAAATTAATGGGACTGAAAGCCGATAAATCCCCAGGGCCTGATAATCTGCATCCCAGAGTACTAAAAGAGCCATGGAAATAGTGGATGCATTGGTTGTCATCTTCCAAAATTCTATAGATTATGGAACAATTCCTGCAGGCTGGAGGGTGGCAAATGTATCCCCCACTATTTAAAAAAGGAGGGAGAGAGAAAACAGGGAACTATAGACCGGTTAACCTAACATCAGCAGTAGGGAAAATGCTAGAGTCTATTATAAAGGATGTGATAACAGGACACTTAGAAAATATCAACGGGATTAGACAAAGTCAACGTGGATTTATGAAAGGGAAACTGTGTTTGACAAACCTACTGGAGTTTTTTGAGGATGTAACTGGTAGAATAGATAAGGGAGAACCAGTGGATGTGGTGTATATGGATTTTCAGAAGGTCTTTGATAAAGTCCCACATAAGAGGTTAGTGTGCAAAATTAAAACACATGGGATTGGGGGTAATATACTGACATGGATTGAAAATTGGTTAACAGACAGGAAACAGAGTAGAAATAAATGGGTCTTTTTCAGGGTGTCAGGCGGTGACTAGTGGGGTACCGCAGGGATCAGTGTTTGGGCCCTAGCTATTCACAATAAATATCAATGATTTGGATGAGGGAACCAAATGTAATATTTCCAAGTTTGCTGACGACGCAAAACTAGGTGGGATTGCGAGTTGTGAGGAGGATGCAAAGAGGCTTCAAGGCGTTTTAGACAAGCTGAGTGAGTGGGCAAATACATGGCAGATGCAGTATAACATGGCTAAATGTGAAGTTATCCACTTCAGTAGGAAAAATAGAAAGGTAGAGTATTATTTAAATGGTGCTAGATTGGGAAATGTTGATGTACAAAGGGACCTGGGTGTCCTTGTACACCAGTCACTGAAAGCAAACATGCAGGTGCAGCAAGCAGTTAGGAAGGCAAATGGTATGTTGGCCTTCATTGCAAGAGGATTTGAGTACAGGAGCAAGGATATCTTACTACAGTTATACAGGGCCTTGGTGAGACCACACCTGGAGTACGGTGCGCAGTTTTGGTCTCCTTACTTAAGAAAGGATATACTTGCCATAGAAGGAGTGCAGCGAAGGTTCACCAGACTGATTCCTGGGGTGGTAGGACTGTCGTATGAGGAGAGATTGGGTCAACTAGGCCTGTATTCACTAGAGTTTAGAAGAATGAGAGGGGATCTCATTGAAACGTATAAAATTCTGACAGGGCTAGACAGACTGGATGCAGGGTGGAGGTTTCCCCTGGCTGGGGGTTCTAGAACGAGGGGTCAGTCTCAGGATATGGGGTAGGACATTTAGGACTGAGATGAGGAGAAATTTCTTCACAGAGGGTGGTGAACCTGTGGAATTCTCTATCACAGAAGGCTGTGGAGGCCAAGTCACTGAATATATTTAAGAAGGAGATAGATAGATTTCTAGACACAAAAGGCATCAAGGGGTATGGGAGAGAGCAGGAATATGGTATTGAGATAGAGGATCAGCCATGATCATGTTGAATGGCGGAGCAGGCTCGAAGGGCAGAATGACCTACTCCTGCTCCTATTTTTCTATGTTTCTTGCACCTCTCTGTAATTTCTCTGCAAATTTGCTCCTCTATATCTTTCCCATTAGTTGGTAGCCTTAAGAATATACCTAGTAGTGTAATGGCACCTCTATTATTTCTTAACTCTAGCCATTTAGATTCTATCCTTGACCCCTCCAGGACATCCTCTCTCTCCAGCACTGTAACATTTTCCTTAACCAATACTGCCACACCACCTCCTATCTTTCCTTCCCTATCTTTCCTGAACACCTTATAACCAGGAATATTTAATACCCAATCCTGCCCTTTTTTGAGCCAGGTCTCAGTTATTGCCACAACATCATATTCCCATGTGGCTATTTGTGCCTGCAGCTCACTTACCTTGTTTACTGTGCTTTGTGCGTTCGCATACATACACTGTAAACCAATCTTAGACCATCCTGTATTCTCGCTTGGTTTGATCCCGCCGAATACCTTACTATTACTTACTTTAGTGCTCTCTGCCTCTCCCAATCCTTTGAGCACTTTATTTCCCCTTTCTCATGTTACACCCTGGTGCCCATCCCCCTGCTAAATTAGTTTAAACCCTCCCCAACAGCACTAGCAAACCTCCCCACGAAGATATTGGTTCTGGCCCTGTTGAGGTGCAACCCGTCCGGCCTGTACAGGTCCCACCTCCTCCAGAACCGACCCCAATGTCCCAGGAATCTGAAGCCCTCCCTCTGGCACACTCTCTCTCCAGCCACACATTCATCTGCTCTATCGTCCAATTTCTATACTCACTCGCGCATAGCACCGGGAGTAATCCGGAGAGTATTACCTTAGAGGTCCTGCTTTTTAATCTCTTTCCTAGCTCCCTGAAATCTGCCTGCAGGACCTCATCCCTCTTTCTACCTATGTCGTCGGTATCAATATGGACCACGTCCTCTGGCTGTTCACCCTCCCCCCTCAGAATGTTCTGCAGCCGCTCAGTGACATCCTTAACCCTGGCACCAGGGAGGCAACATACCATCCTAAAGTCACGTCTGCGGCCGTAGAAACGCCTGTCTGCTCCCCTAACTATTGAATCCCCTATCATATTCCCCCCCCCCCCGCCTTGTACAGCTGAGCCACCCATGGTGCCGTGGACTTGGCCCTGGATGTACTCCCAGAGGAACCATCGCCCTCACCAGTACTCAAAACCAAATACTGGTTGGAGAGCGAGATGCACTCAGGGGACTCCTGCACTACCTGCCTGGTCCTCCTCTTCTGTCCGGCAGTCACCCAGTCCCTCTCTGCCTGCGCACTCCTTAGCAGCAGGGTGACCACCTCCCGAAACGTGCTATCCACGAAGCTCTCAGCCTCACAGATTCCTTTCTACTTGAGCTGTCTTGATTTGTTAAAACCCCAGACAATTTATCTATTGTATGTACTTAATCACTTCTGAAAGTATAGTACAGGAAACTCTCGTTTAAACGGCACCTAAATATCCGGAATTCTCTATTAACCAGCAAAATTCTCGCTCCAAAAACACCACCTCAGTAACCGGCAATGTTGCCGAGTCCAAGTCCGAGTCTCCCGCGGTGGCTGAGTTAGTCAGTGGGGGTAGTTCTCCAAACTGCCACTACTCGGCTTCTTGGCGCTGTCGGAAGTCGGAACACCTCAATACCCCTGTAACAGGAGTCTGACTCTCCCGCACTGCCGGTAGTCTCTTCTGATCCGCCATTTTACAGGGGTACTGTGCATCTCCCACGCTGCTGGTAGTCATTGCACTGCATTATGGAAATCCCCAAAGTTGGTCCAAGCAAAAGGAAGAGAGTGGTGCTAACTTTAAAACAGAAAATCGACATATGCCAACGACTAGAAAGGGGAGAGAAGCGTATCAACATTATGAATGAATTCAAAATCGGTTTGTCAACAATCTATGACATCAAATCGCAGAAGGATAAGCTGCTCAAGTTTTATTCAAGCTCGGAGACATCCAAGGGTGTAGAGAAACGGCGTACGCTTCGTAAGCCTAAGCTTGAAGAGCTGGATACCGTGCTTTATGAGTGGTTTTCTCTTAAGCGTTCAGAGGGTGTTCCGATTTCCGGACCCATGCGAATCGAAAAAGCGAAGGATTTCTACGCAAAGATGGAGCTCACTGGCGAGTGTGCTTTCTCCGGGGATGGCTAACGTGCTTCAAGGTACGGCACGGGATATGACGACTCGATATTTCCAGTGAGAAGAAATCAGCTGATCACGACGCCGCAGAAGAATACTGCGATTATTTCAATCGGATTGTGCAGCAACATGATTTGTCGCCAGCAATGCCAATGAAACTGACTTATTTTGGAGGTTTTTGCCAGAATCAACGCTTGCTGGGGTTAGTGAGGCTAATGCTTCAGGTTACAAGAAAAATAAAGATCGTGTAACCGTGCTAACATGTGCGAACGCTGCTGGATCACACCGGGTTAAACTTCTCATCATTTGGAAGTATAAAAATCCCCGTGCATTTAAAAATGTGAGGCACTTACCTGTTGAGTACAAAGCTGAAAGAAATGCTTGGATGGATAAGGAAATCTTTTCGAATTGGTTCCATCATATTTTTGTTCCATCTGTGAGGGAACATTTCCGTAGAATAGGGAAACCTGAAGATAGCAAATGCATTTTATTGCTTGATAATTGTAGAGCCCATCCTCATGAATCCGAGTTGGTTTCAGGAAATATTTTCACCATTTATTTGCCACCAAATGTAACTTCTCTCATACAACCCATGGACCAGGGCATTATCCAAAATCTGAAGTGTCATTACAAGAAAGACTTCTTACGTAAACTGATAAGCCAAGATGACAATATTCACGCATTTCAGAAGGAATACAATCTTAAAGATGCCATCTTTAATGCTGCATGTTCCTGGAACTTGGTGAAAGGTCACACTTTGAGACAAGCCTGGCGCAAATTGTGGCCTTCTGTAATGTTGGCTGACGGTTCTTCTTCAGAGGAGGAATTTCATGGGTTCAATGTTCGTCCCAAGAGGACTACAGTAATGGAAATGGCTGGCATGGTGAAAAATGTACACCCAGCAAACCCTCTACATCACCTCAGTGAAAGTGATATTGAGCAGTGGGTTGATGCAGATAGAGAAGTTGCTGTTGTGCATATGCTAAGTGATGATGAAATAATGGAGAATGTTTTGAATCCAAAGAAAAGGAAAGGGAGATGAAAAGTGAAGAGGATGAGATTTCTGAAGAGATGATGATTTCTTGGGCTAAAGCTGCAGAAGGATTTGCTTTATTCCTCAAATTCGCTGAAAGGCATCCTTGCTATTCTGCCCAAGAAGTTATGCACCTCCATATTCTGCATTCCAACTTTCTACAAAAAAGGCAAGAGTCCACTAAGCAAGCAGACATCCGGGACATGTTTAGGAAAGCTTCCAAAAGAGTTGAAGCAGTGGAAGTGCCTGAAGAATCTGTTGAAGTGCATGATCCTGATGACCCAGCTGACATGGCTATTCCTGATGAACCAGTTGACTTGGAATAAGTGTACAGTCAACCACAGTACTTTATACTGTACTGTACAGTCGTTTATAAGTTTTGTTTTACTGTTAAGTAATTAAAGAGTTATGGATTACCCTCAACTGGCAGTACTGTACTTAATCAAGCATCTTCCACCATCCAGTTAACACAACATTCTGTAGGTGAGTACCCAATTACGGTATACTGCACATTTCTTGATTTTTTTATTTTTCTTTGTTAAAAATAGCCTCGGTAGATAACCCTCTCTGTCATCCGGAAATTTTGATAAACCGGCAACACGCCAGTCCAGTCGGTGCCGGATAAAAAAGAGTTTCCTGTATTTGCAGCTGTAACAATATGAGCAGGTATTCTATTTGTAATCTATTTCAGGGTATGGTAGCCTAGTTATTATGTTACGGGTCCAGCAATCTAGAGGTTGCGAGTTCAATTCCCACCATGGAAAGTTGCGAATTTGAATGAATTAAATCTGGTGATTTGTGGGCTAGCACCGGTAAAATAACCATGAAAGCTGCCGGATTGTCATAAAAAGCCCACAGGATTACTTCTGTCCTTTGGAAAGGGAACTTACCACCCCTACTGGTCTGGTCTACATATGAGTCCAGTCCCACATTTCATGTTTGATTCTTCATGCTGTCAAGGCAACTAGGGATGGGCAATAAATGTGGCCCTGTCAGCGTCGCCCACATTCGGAGAACAAATATATATTTTTTTAAATTTGTAGTTGGCTATTTCTAAACAATCAACTTCAGTTGTCAATTATAATAAACACTGCACAAAAAAGAAATGCTGCACTCAATGGGGTTGATTTTAACACGCCAAAATTGGTAACTGCCTCAAAGTGGGGTTTGTAGACTTCCCACCCCTTTAATCGCTGTTTCAGCTGGTAGGCCCCTTTTAATATGCAAATTGGGGTCCTATGACAAACACAAAACCCCGATTGCCATTTTAGGATTAAACTGGTTAGAGCGTGTGCTGTGTATACTCCAATCAGTTTCATTCTGCAATAGGCAAGTTATAAATTATTTTTGTAGGGTCAGGAGGAGCAGGAGTGCTCCTCCGGCCCCACAAATACACTGCGGGCTGCTGCCGGCCCGACCCTGGAGATCAGGGCAGAAAATTGGCAGGTACAAAAAACAAAAATAAAATACATTCACATTTGTGAGTAAATAGTATGGAGCCATGATCCCTGGTCCGTACTAAGTTAGCCAGTCTTAGCTGGAATAGCAGTGAGGCTCAACAGTTGGCCTCAGCACATCCATGGTGGGGAAAGAGAAAAAAACGACCTCAACCAGTGCTCCCACGCCCAATCCCTGTGCATCAAAACCCCCTGGAAACACTTGCAAGTAAATTTGAGAGCAGAGCTGCACTCAACCCTAATGGCTCCCACTAACATTCATTTTCCAGGCTCATAAGTGATGAATGGGCACTCTGAGCTAACTGGGAAAATTATATATGACCCCTATTGCCCACTGAACTATAACCCAGCTTAGGATGCCACTATCAGGATAGGAGTGATATGAAAAATGGACGATACATTTCTGAAAAAAAGGTAGAAATGTATCAGTTTTTTTAAGGAAGTGAAAGAAAGACTTGCATTTATAAAGTGGCTTATCATCTCTCAAATGTCTTAAAACATTTTGCATACAATGCATTACTTTGAAATATGGTCATGGTTTTATGCATGCAAACGTGCAGACACTTTGTCAACTGCACAATTCCACAAATGAGGTTAATGACCAGTTCATCTATTTTATTATTGTATTCGTTATGGAAGAATGTTGGCCATGAAACGGTGAGAACTCCCTGCTCTTCTTCAAATAACTCCATGGAATCTTTAACATCCAGCTGAGCAGGCAGAAGGAACCTTGGTTTAAAGTCTCATTGAAAGGCAGCACCTCAAACAGTGCAACACTCCCTAAAACTGTATTCAACCATTAGCTTATTAGTCCCAAAACTGAGACTCTGCTCCCAATGTAGAGTGGAAAATCAGCAATGCCATGAATTGGGCATGCTGACTTCCACACCGGATTCTCTGATCTGCATGCCTGTCAAGCAAGATTCGCACTGGGAATCTCAATTTCAGAGTAAGTATGTGAGGCTCAAACCCATAGCCTCTGACCAGAGCCAACAGTGGGCAAAGCTAACACAATAACAATAGAGTGGCAATTTTACAAATCCAATACATCCTAATAAAAGTTATTTTTAAAAAGGAAAAGCAGAGTCCATCTACCCTATTCTTCATAATCAAAAATTATGGCACTATGCCATTAAATTCAGTATACTGTGCCTACAAATCACAACTCTACTTTTTCCCCTAATTTCTCCCCTTCTCTAGGTCTGTTCACCACGTGCACCAAGCCCCAAAGAGAGGGTTGGGAAGGGAACCAGCTCCAAGACCTTTGCTAATGTCATTTTCTAATTGGCTTCTAGGAGGTGAGTAACTGCATCGTGACCCAAGATCTAATTTTCTCTGCCTTTCTGCAGGACTGCGTAGCTGATGACAGAAGAAAAGAAAGAATTTTGCATTTATCTAGCACCTTTCATGACCTAAGGATGTGCCAAAGTGCTTTATAGCCAATTAAGTACTTTTATTTTTAAGTGCAGTCACTGTTATAATGTAGGAAATGCGACAGTCAATCTGCACACAGCAAGGTCCCACAAACAGCGAGGAGCTAAATGGCCAGATAATGAGGCGATTTTCAACAGCTCCTTTAGGTACTAAAGAGCCTCTGAGGTGGTCAAGATGGGGTCTTGAGCCGAAACGCCGGTTTAGCCCACATTTAGCGCAAGATGCCATCTTGGTAAAAGGGTTGAAGCGCGCACTAGGGACAGGATGGGGAGGGAGACTCCTTCCCCCTGCAAGTACAGGACATTCCTCCTCCTCTGTACCTTCTCCACCAGGACCTCTAGTGCTGCATCTGAGAACCTGTGTGTCCTCACCCTCGGACCCTGAGCCACCCTGAAACCTGCCGCTGTGCGTCACCCAGCGCACACACCTTCAGTGGAAGTGGGAGCGTGGAGCCCACATATACTGCTCCATGAAAATTGCTCATCAGCGCTTGAGTGCAAAACCTGCAGGTGTCTGTTTTAGCACTTCCAGGCAAGTTCAAATTATGGTAATCAGCAATTAGGACCAAAATTACATGCTAAAACCAGGCGTGTCTTATTAGCACAGCACCCATTTAGTGCCTGTTTTCACCCTTTCACCAAAATAACCCCCAATCTGTATTAGTGATGTTGGTAAAAGTCACCACCTGATGAATAGGCTGCATCCTACCCTTCTGCAGCACGACATTTTATGGTCCAATAGCCCGCACCACATACGCAAAGTTTTAACTCTGGCGGAAACTCCAAAATTATACCAGCAGAAGGACTTACTGAAATATCAAGTTCTAAGAGTAGTGCGGTTTTCACTGCGTCCTCTCGGGTTAGAGAAATTGCTTTAGCCACTGGTACCTGAAACACAGTGAAGTTTGGTGCCAGGGAGAAACATTCTTGTGAAGAAACCTGAGGATTAAACAGTGGGGGGAAAAGGATTTAGAAAGAGCACATATATCTACCAACTTCAGAACACTTACAGCTCTAAATGCATATAATTACAGGCACATTTTTGCTTAGCTTTCCACTCCTCTTCTTCACCCTTCCTCCAACTACTCCTACTCCTACCAATTACTATTCAGGATGATGCCCATCCTTGCCACAATCTCAAACGTAGGGCTACCAGGAGATATTGACAACGTGGTAGAAGTTAAGTTTGGCACGTTACAGGACTCAGTAGCAAGATAGTCCTACAGCGCACAATTTTCTTCTTGCCGCGCAGGGAATAGCATCACCCTGTATTCTAAGCCCCTCATGAAACAGAATTCAAGAACAAATCTCAAGCGTGAAGGTCAGCCTTGTGGTTGCTAGATCTCCATGGTTCAGGGAATGTAGCTTTCTTATGACCATGAAACATCAAAGAATTTGCTATGGTACAAGAACATCTAACTACTGAGTATTATTATACCATTAAACCGACAGCTTATAGAATTGAGCTTTTGGATAGAATCCAGGTCTTGAAAATACTGATAATGTAAACATGTCCATTTTTTGTATTAAACAATGATCTGAGCTAGAGGGTAGGTGTACAGAATAAATAACCAAAGCAAAAGCAGAACTAGAGAGATTAATATCCTCTTCCCAATCAGAGTAATGGATCTGTAGAACAAACACCGATAAAAACAATTAATGTTAAGTCAATTAACTCCTTTGTAAAGAACTAACTGAATATTTAGTTAGCTGAAAGTCATAAAGATAAGTACAGAAAAGAGTGATCAAAAATTATTAGACTGATTACATTACTAACTTTGTGTTAATATGCATCTAGAACTATCTTGCATGAATAGTGTAATTTGAGAGTCGAATCAACAGGGCAAGAGATGGAGGTAGTCTTGCATTGCCTGGGCTTCACAGCGCTCTAGTTGGTTCTCTCAAATAGTAAAAATGAATTGACATATAGTCACCAGTAAGTGAAGCCTAATTGTACAAGAACAACATGGGAGTTGGCTGTGTAAGATGGGTGTGCCATACTACATCACACGGTGCAGGTACCAGTATGAGACCAGTACATTTTTTATTAATTCATGGGATGTGGACGTCGCTGGCAAGACCAGCATTTATTGCCCATCCTTAATTGCCTTTGAGAAGGTGGTGGTGAGCCGCCTTCTTGAACCGCTGCAGTCCGTGTGGTGAAGGTACTCCCACAGTGCTGTTACGGAGGGAGTTCCAGGATTTTGACCCAGCGACGATGAAGGAACGGCACTATACTTCCAAGTCAGGATGGTGTGTGAGTTGGAAAGGAACTTGGAGGTGGTGGTGTTCCCATGCGCCTGCTGTCTTTGTCCTTCTAGGTGGTAGAGTTTGCAGGTTTTCGGGGTGCTGTTGATGACGCCTTGGCGTGTTGCTGCAGTGCATCTTGTAGATGGTACACACTGCAGCCACGGTATGCCGGTGGTGGAGGGAGTGAATGTTTAAGGTGGTAGATGGGGTGCCAATCAAGCGGGCTGCTTTGTCATGGATGGTGTCGAGCTTCTTGAGTGTTGTTGGAGCTGCACTTATCCAGGCAAGTGGAGAGTATTCCATCACACTCCTTACTTGTGCTTTGTAGATGGTGGAAAGGCTTTGGGGAGTCAGGTCAGTCAGTCTCTCGGCGCAGAATACCCAGCCTCTGACCGCTCTTGCAGCCACGGTATTTATGTGGCTAGACAAGTTAAGTCTCTGGTCAATGGTGACCCCCCAGAATGTTGATGGAGAATAATGCGCCCTTTACCCAAGATCCTGTGTGCCTGGAACATGGAAATTATACTGGGGCAATGCAGCTGATCAGTATTGAGTGTAGACTATATTGTTACTTTGATATCTTTTTTGAGTTTAGAAACAAATTTCACATGGCTTTATCAACTTGGAAATGTTACCTGTTACCTAGAAACATATAAATGCATGGAACTTAAAAAGATCCCCTTCATCCATCTTTTTCGTCTCAAAATTTGAGAAAAATACCATACTATAGTCCCTGTCTTCTACCCCTCAATCACTTCTTTGTCGAAAAGGTATCCATCTGTCTTGAATCTGTCGACAATATATTGCTATGATTAGCCAACAACTCCATTATCGTTGTATCATGTGTCTACCAGGATGTACCTTGGTCCTTTTTTGTCTAGCAGTTTCTACGTTCCAATATACACCTGCACTGTCCCACTGTCTTTTCCGCATATTCACCATTCTCTCAATGAAGTAATTCAATCTCAACGGTCTCTTCTAATTCCCTCATGAGCTTTAGTTCATGCCCCAAGATCACCTTTCCTCTTCTGATTAGAGAGGTTGTGATTATTATGTCAAACAACTTATTTTGGTTCAGTCTGCATACCCCTTAAAATCTTTAAACCCACAAAATCTTTAAACCCACACACCACACACCCCCACGCCTCAATGCAAACACAAACTAAGCGAAAGCTGCTCGTGTTAATTACTCAGATGGCAGTGAAAGAGAAAACCCAATGAGAGAAAGAAAATGAAAGGGGAGATTGTTTAATCTGGGAAAAGAACAAGTGATTGGATTGAAAAAAATATTTTAAAAAACAGGAGCTGGACTTTGGGGAAATAAAAACTAAACGACAGATAAAAGACGGGCGTGTTTTTTTTCCCTCATGAAGATAAATTCTGAGACAACATTCAGATTCTTGAAACAAAAAAGATGTCAGCAGCAACAAACGATGAAAGTTGTGATCAAAGATCGCTGAACACAGATTAAAATTTTGGAAATGGTCAGCAGAGAACTGAATGAATGAAGGAAGGAGGGAGGGAAAAGTGCACGTTTCCCTCCCAAAGAAAATGATTGATAAAAACAGGCACATGTTAAAAGCAAGTTTTAGAGGGGATACAACTAATCCAACCCTTATCCACTTCAAAAAGCAGAGGTGGGTGGGTTTTGATAAACTAAAATGAAACAGTAAATGTATGGTGGAGGGAAAGGGAAAGGTTTGAGTAATATATCGAAAACAATCGGAACAACTTTGCTGAGGATATTTCTGGTGATAGGACAAAGATCACTGAAGGAAATATAGCAGTTTGGTTAAGTTTTTTTTAAAAAGACACTTCCTGTAGCTGGTGAGAGACAAAGTCACAGTGTAACTGATTCTGGGACTCGTAGATAGGACTTTCCATTTACAAATGAGGATTTATAATCCTGTAATTATTTTTGGCAGACCACTTGAAACCTTTTCGCAGACCCCTAGTGAGCCGCGGACTCCTGGTTGAGAACTCCTGCCCTATGCCTTGGTTTCTCTAATGCAAACATTTCCAGTTACCTTAGTTTCTCCTCATAGCTCAAGTACCAAATACCTGGAATGTGTTTAGTTGCCCTTCTCTGTTCCTTCTCCAAAGCCAGGATGGCCCACACTGTGGTGCAGTGACTGCAACAGCAGATAATAAACTAGAGCTCTGTATAAGCTCATTAACCTCCGCCCTTTATGCTAGCAATCTCAAAATCCTGCTTGACTTTTAAATGCTGAGCCACTGCTTTCATCAGTACCCTTCGACCCCTCTCCAGTATTCTGTTCTGAAGTCTACTACCATTCATCTTGTATCCCAAATGCATTCCCTTTCGATAATCTTTTCACCTTACATTTGCCTATATTGAACATCCACCATTTGTGGGCCCCATCCCCCAATATGTCCAGGCATGTCTGTATTTGGTCCCAGTAGTTTCCTGTTATTTGCATTTCTGACAACTTTGCATCATCAGCAAGCTGAAGACAGCTTTGTTGCTGTTCCCACCTCACTATCATTTCCATACAATATAAAATAATAATGGCCCTAGCACAGGTCTCTTAGCAACAGGAGTAGGCCATTCAGCCCTGTTATGTATTATGTGTTCTCCTCCCACCTGCGGCGGCGCTGTCACAGCAGATAAATGGTTGGGTTTGTTCTCTTGGTTGGGTTTGTTCTCTTTTGTTCTGTACTTTCTCCAGAACTTTCCTTTTGAATAAAGCAGCAGCATGTTTGCAATCTCGGGGTTCTGAGCACTAATTGTGTTTATGTATAACGGCACAGGTACAGACACAGTAAGCCCCTCAACCTTGCTCTGCTTTTCAATCAGATCATGGCTGATCTGTACCTCAACTCCATTTCCTTTGCAACCTTTACCCAACAAAAATCTACCAATCTCCATCTTGAAAGCTCCAATTAACCCAGGATCTACCGACTTTTGGGGGAGAGAATTCCAGATTTATACTACCCTTTGGGTAGAAAAAGTGTTCACTGATTTCCCTCCTAAATGGCCAAGCTCGAATTTTAAAATGATGTCCCCTCATTCTTCATCCCCCACCAGGGGAAATAGTTACTCTGTATCTACTCTAGCGAATGTTTTTAACATTTTAAACCTTGATCAGAGCACTCTTCAATTTTCTATCCTCAAAGGCAGACAGCTAAACAGCCAAGCAGCAGCAACAACTTCTATTTGTATAGCGCCTTTAACATAGATAAACGTCCCAAGGCGCTTCACAGGAGCGTTATTTAAAAAATGACACCGAGCCACATAAGGAGAAATTAGGGCTAATGACCAAAAGCTTGGTCAAAGAGGTAGATTTTAAGGAGCGTCTTAAAGGAGGAAAGAGAAGTAAAGAGGCAGACAGGTTTAGGGAGGGATTTCCGGAGCTTAGGGCCATGGCAGCTGAAGGCACAGCCACCAATGGTTGAGCGATTAAAATCAGGGAGCTCAGGAAGCCAGAATTAGACTACCGCGGATATTTTGGGGGGTTGCGGGGCTGGAGGAGATTACAGAGATAGTGAGGGGTGAGGCCATAAAGGGATTTGAAAACAAGGATGAGAATTTAAAAATCGAAGCGTTGCTTAAACGGGAGCCAAAGTAGGTCAGTGAGCACAGGGGTAATGGGTGGACAGGACTTGGTGTGAGTTAGGACATGGGCAGAGTTTTGGATGACCTCAAGTTTATGTAGGTTAGAATGTGGGAGGCCAGCCAGGAGTGCATTGGAATAGCCAAGTCTAGAGGTAACAAAGGCATGGATGAGAGTTTCAGCAGATGAGCTGAGGCAGGGGCGGAGTTATGGAGGTGGAAATAGGCAGTCTTAATTATGGCACGGATATGTGGTCGGATACTCATTTCAGGTTGCGAACAGTGTGGTTCAGCCTCAGACAGATGCTAGGGTGAGGGATAGAGTCGGTGGCTAGGGAATGGAGTTTGTGGCGGGAACCGAAGACAATGGCTTCGGTCTTCCCAATATTTAGTTGGAGGAAATTTCTGCTCATCCAGAACTGGATGTCGGACAAGCAGTCTGACAATTTAGAGACAGTGGAGGGGTCGAGAGAAGTGGTGGTGAGGTACTGCTGGGTGTCATCAGTGTACATGTGGAAACTGATGCTGTGCTTTCGGATGGTGTCGGCGAGTGGCAGCATCAATGAGAAATAGGAGGGGGCCAAGGATGGATCCTTGGGGGACACCAGAGGTAATGATGCGGGAACGGGAAGAGAAGCCATTGCAGGTGATTCTCTGGCTACAATTAGATAGATAAGAATGGAACCAGGCGAGTGCAGTCCCACCCAGCTGGACGACGGTGGAGAGGTGTTGGAGAAGGATGGAGTGGTCAATCCTGTCAAAGGCTGCAGACAGACCAAGAAGGACAAGGAGGGATAGCTTACCTCTGTCACAGTCACATAGGATGTCATTTGTGACTTGCTAAGAGCCATTTCGGTACTGTGGCAAGGGCAGAAACCCAATTGGAAGGATTCAAACATGGAGTTCCGGGAAAGATGGGCATGGATTTGGGAGGCGACAACACGTTCAAGGACTTGAGAGGAAAGGGAGTTGGAGATAGGGCGGTAGTTTGCAAGGTTGGAGGGTTCAAGGGTTGTTTTTTGAGGAAAGGAGCGATGACAGCAGATTTGAAGAGAGGCGGACAGTACCCAAGGAGAGCGAACTGTTAACAATATGAGCTAACATGGGAGCCTGAAGAGGAAGTTGGGTGGTCAGCAGTTTAGTGGGAATTGGTTCAAGGAATCAGGAAGTGGGTTTCATGGACAAGGTGAGCTTGGAGCGGGCATGAGGGATAATAGGAGAGAAACTGGAGAAAGATGCTAGTTTAGGGCTAGGTCAGGGGGGAACTCAGAGGAAGTTTGGCCCAGTGGGCTAGGGGAAGGAAGGGAAGTGGCAGAGGCAGCTGATCGAATGGTTTCAATCTTAGTGACAAAAAAGACCATGAGCTCCCCGCACTTGTTGTTGGAGGTGAGGGTGAAGGAGACAGGAGAGATGGGTTTAAGAAGACAGTTTGCAGTAGAGAAAAGAAGCCGGGGGTTATCTTTGCATTCCACAATGATCCTGGAATAGTGAGCAGTTTTGGCAGACGAGAGCAGGACCCGCTCGCGCTTTATGTGGGCCAGCCAGATCTGGCGGTGAATGGCCAGATCAAGCAGCTAAATTTATAACTTCCTCTGATTGAGCCAAATTTTCACGTGCTCTAGATGCTCCACCCATTCAGGACTCTATCATCCTTTTCTGGAAATTCCACCTCTGTATTGAGAAGATGGTTTCCTCTAAGAGAAGGATGAACCATCCGTGGCTAACTAAGGAAGTAAAGGAAGGTATCAAATTGAAAACAAAAGCATGCAATGTTGCGAAGAATAGTGGAAGGCCAGAGGATTGGGAAATTTTTTTAAACCAGCAAAGGACGACTAAAAAAATGATAAAGAGAGAGAAGAAAGCTTATGAGAGTAAGCTAGCAAGAAATATAAAAAGACAGTAAGAGCTTCTACAGGTATATAAAAAGAGAGTAGCTAAAGTAAATGTTGGTCCCTTAGAGGATGAGCCTAGGGAATTAATAATGGGAAACAGGGAAATGGCGGAGATACTGAACAAATATTTTGTATCGGTCTTCACGGTAGAAGACACTAAAAGCATCCCAATAATGGATAATCAAGGGGCTATTGGGGTGGGGGGTGGGAACTTAAAACAATCACTATCACTAGAAAGTACTTGGCAAACTAATGGGACTAAAGGTGGACAAGTCCCCTGAACCTGATGGCCTGCATCCTAGAGTCTTAAAAAAGGTGGCTGCAGAGATAGTGGATGCACTGGTTGTAATCTACCAAAATTCCGTGGATTCTGGGGAGGTCCCAGCGGACTGGAAAACCGCAAATGTAATGCCCCTATTTAAGAAAGGAGGGAGACAGAAAGCAGGCAACTATCAACCAGTTAGCCTAACATCTGTCATTGGGAAAAGGAGTCCATCATTAAGGAAGTGGTAGCAGGACATTTAGAAAATCATAATAGTCAAGTAGAATCAGCATTGTTTTATGAAAGGGAAATCATGTTTGACAAATTTGCTGGAGTTCTTTGAGGATGTAACGAGCAGGGCGGATAAAGGGGAACCAGTAGATGTTGTGTATTTGGATTTCTAGAAGGCATTCGATAAGATGCCACATAAAAGGTTACTACAAGGATAAGAGCTCACGGGGTTGGGGGTGATATATTAACATCGATAGAGGATTGGCTAACTAACAGAAAACAGAGAGTTGGGATAAATGGGTCATTTTCAGGTTGGGGTGCCACAGGGATCAGTGCTGGGGCCTCAACTATTTACAATCTATATTAATGACTTGGATGAAGGGACTGAGTGTAATGTAGCCAAATTTGCTGATGATACAAAGATAGATGGGAAAGCAAATTGTGTGGAGGACACAAAGAATCTCCAAAGGGATATAGATAGGCTAAGTGAGTGGGCAAAAATCTGGCAGATGAAGTTTAATGTGGGAAAATGCGAGGTTATCCACTCTGGTAGGAAAAATAAAAAAGCAAATTATTATTTAAATGGGGAGAGATTACAAAATGCTGAGGTACAGAGGGATCTGGGGGTTCTTGTACATGAATCACAAAAAGTTAGCATGCAGGTACAGCAAGTAATTAGGAAGGCAAATGGAGTGTTGGCCTTTATTGCAAAGGGAATGGAGTATAAAAGTAGGGAAGTCCTGTTACAACTGTACTGTTGGTGAGACCACACCTGGAGTACTGCGTACAGTTTTGGTCTCCTTATTTAAGGAAGGATATACTTGCATTGGAGGCAGTTCAGAGAAGGTTCACGAGGTTGGTTCTGGAGATGAAGGGGTTGTCTTATGAAGAAAGGTTGAGCAGGTTGAGCCTATATTCATTGGAGTTTAAAAGAATGAGAGGGGATCTTATTGAAACATATAAGGTTCTGAAGGAGCTTGACAAGGTAGATGCAGAGAGGATGTTTCCCATCGTGGGGTAATCTAGAACTAGGGGGCATATTTCAGAATAAGGGGGCACCCATTTAAATCGGAAATGAGGAGGAATTTCTTCTCTCAGAGGGTCGTGAATCTTTGGAATTCTCTTCCCCAGAGAGCTGTGGAGGCTGGGTCATTGAATATATTTAAGGTGGAGATAGACAGATTTTTGAAATGTAAGGGAGTCAAGGGTTATGGGGAGTTGAGGCCAAGATCAGATCAGCCATGATCTTATTGAATGGCGGAGCAGGCTCAAGGGGCCAAAAACCTACTCCTGTGTCTTATGTTCTTATGTAAATACTAACACAAACACGCTGTTTAGGATATCTGCCACTCGTTCGTCATTTGATATTTTGTCACTCTCAGGAGCTTGCAGCAGTCCTGAACATTTCCTGATCACCTGTTTGCTATGAATATTTTTATAAAGACCATTCATACTATGCTTTTGATTCCTTGCAATTGTAACCTGGTTTTCTATCTTAGCTCTCTGATCAATTTTTTATCCTAATTCTTATATTCATCTCTGTCCACTGATCTACCTGAAGATTTATACTTTAATGAAAGTTCTCTTTTCCTCGTTTTATTTAACTTGTTCCTACATCAGGCTTTCTCCCTTTGTTACACTCCCCCACCTCCTAGTGCAATATGATTAATTTGTCTTCTCTGTAGTGTATTCTTGAAAGTATTCCATTTATTCTGTATACTTCTACTGCCATGTTCCAGTCTAGTCCTCTTAATTGCCTTCTCACCCCCTCATAACCTGTCCTCGTAAAGTGGTATTCCTCCCCTTCTTCGATGTAAGCCTAAACTTAAATTCAACCACATTATCCCTCTCGCAATGCTGATCCCATCTTTATTATTTATTTATTGGTCCATCCGATTATATTCTATTGTTTCTTGTAGTGGTTTGTTACAACTGATTGGCTTGCTCGGCCATTTCAGAGGTGGCTTGCTCAGCCATTTCAGAGGGCAGTTAAGAGTCAACCACATTGCTGTGGGTCTGGAGTCACATGTAGGCTAAAGGACAGGTTTTTACAACAATCCAATAGTTTCATTGTCACCACTACCGATACTAGCTTTTTATTCCAGATTTTTATTTAATTCACTGAATTTAAAATTCCCCAGCTGTCGTGGTGGGAATTTGAACTCACATCTCCAGATCATTAGTCCAGGCCTCTGGATTACTAGTCCAGTAATACAACCACTATGCTACCATTCCCACTATCTACCATATCTTGGTTGTTCCACAGTATCAGGTCCAGTATTGGCCCTCCTGTGTGGGTTCTTTAACAATTTGAGACATATAGCAGTTCAAGATTATGCCCAGAAATATATTTTCTCAACTTTTACCTCCCAATTTAGCCACGGTAATTTGAAGTTGTCCATTTAACAAGTTTGATCACTATTTGAATATAAAGTTCCAAGTCTCTGGGACAATTTTTTTTTTTTTTTTTAATTCGTTCTGGGATGTGGATGTCGCTGGCAAGGCCAGCATTTATTGCCCTCGAGAAGGTGGTGGTGAGTCGCTTTCTTGAACCGCTGCAGTCCGTGTGGTGAAGGTACTCCCACAGTGCTGTTAGGTAGGGAGTTCCAGGATTTTGACTCAGCGACGATGAAGAAACAACAATATATTTCCAAGTCAGAATGGTGTGTTAATTGGAGGGGTACTCGCAGATGATGGTGTTCCCATGCGCCTGCTACCCTTGTCCTTCTAGGTGATAGAGGTCGCAGGTTTGGGAGGTGCTGCCGAAGAAGCCTTGGCGAGTTGCTGCAGTGCATCTTGTACATGGTACACACTGCAGCCATGGTGTGCTGGTGGAGGGAGTGAATGTTTAAGCTGGTGGATAGGGTGCCAATCAAGCGGGCTGCTTTGTCCTGGATGGTGTCGAGCTTCTTAAGTGTTGTTGGAGCTGCACTCACCCGGGCAAGTGGAGAGTATTCCATCACACTCCTGACTTGTGCCTTGTAGATGGTGGAAAGGCTTTGGGGACACTTGCCACAGAATGCCTAGCCTCTGACCTGCTCTTGCTGCCACAGTATTCATGTGGCTGGTCCAGTTAAGTTTCTGGTCAATGGTGACCCCCAGGATGTGATGGTGGGGGATTTGGTGATGGTAATGCCGTTGAATGTCTAAGGGCAGTGGTTAGACGCTCGCTTGTTGGAGATAGTTATTGCCTGGTAATTGTGTGGCACAAACGTTACTTGCCACTTATCAGCCCAAGCCTGAATGTCATCCAGGTCTTGCTGCATGCAGGCATGGACTGTTTCATTATCTGAGGAGTTGCGAATAGAACTGAACACTGTGCAATCAGCCAACGTCCTCACTTCTGACCTTATGCCAGAGGGAAGGTCATTGATGAAGCTGCTGAAGATGTTTGGGCATAGGACATTGCCCTGAAGAACTCCTGCAACGATGTCCTGGGGCTGAGATGATTGACCTCCAACCACAACCATCTTCCTTTGTGCTAGGTATGACTCCAGCCAGTAGAGAACTTCCCACCTCCACTTCCCATTGACTTCAGTTTTACTAGGGCTCCTTGATGCCACACTCAGTCAAATGCTGCCTTGATGTCAAGGGCAGTCACTCTCACCTCACCGCTGGAATTCAGCTCTTTTGTCCATGTTTGGACCAAGGCTGTAATGAGGTCGGGAGCAGAGTGGTCCTGGCGGACATCGGTGAGCAGGTTATTGGTGAGTAAGTGCCACTTGATAGCACTGTCGACACCTTCCATCACTTTGCTGATGATTGAGTAGACTGTTAGGACAGTAATTGGCCGGATTGGATTTGTCCTGCTTTTTGTGGACAGGACATACCTGGGCAGTTTTCCACATTGTCGAGTAGATGCCAGTGTTGTGGCTGTACTGGAACAGCTTGGCTAGAGGCACAGCTAGTTCTGGAGCACAAGTCTTCAGCACAACATCCGGGATGTTGTCTGGGCCCATAGCCTTTGCTGTATCCAGTGCGCTCAGCCGTTTCTTGATATCATGTGGAGTGAATTGAAATGGCTAAAGACTGGCTTCTGTGATGGTGGGGACCTCAGGAGGAGGCCGATATGGATCACCCACTCGGCACTTCTGGCTGAAGATGGTTGCAAACGCTTTAGCCTCGTCTTTTGCACTCACGTGCTGGGCTCCACCATCATTGAGGATGGGATGAGCCTCCTCCTCCAGTTAGTTGTTTAATTGTCCACCACCATTCACGACTGGATGTGGCAGGACTGCAGAGCTGCTTCCACTGGTTGGTTGTGGGATCACTGAGCCCCGTCTATAGCGAGCTGCTTCCACTGTTTAGCAGGCACGTCATAACATATGCATTTTGGGGATAGTGCAGGAAGTTGGAGTTGAGATCAAAGATTAGCCATGATCTCACTGAATGGCAGAGCAGGCTCGAAAGGCCAAATGACCGACTCCAGTTCCTATTTCTTATGTTCTTATGTAGTCCTGTGTTGCAGCTTCCCCAGGTTGGCACCTCATTTTTAGGTACGCCTGCTGCTGCTCCTGGCATGCTCTTCTGCATGCCTCATGGAACCAGGGTTGGTCCCCTGGCTTGATGGTAATGGTAGAGTGAGGGATATGCCGGGCTATGAGGTTACAGATTGTGGTGGAATACAATTCTGCTGCTGCTGATGGCCCACAGCGCCTCATGGATGCTCAGTTTTAAGTGGCTAGATCTGTTCTGTATCTATCCCATTTAGCACGGTGGTAGTGCCACACAACAGGATGGAGGGTGTCCTCAGTGTGAAGGCGGGACTTCGTCTCCACAAAGACTGTGCAGTGGTCATGGACAGATGCATCTGCGACAGGTAGATTGGCGAGGACGAGGTCAAGTATGTTTTGCCCTCGTGTTGGTTCTCTCACCACCTGCCGCAGGCCCAGTCTGGTAGCTATGTCCTTCAGGACTCGGCCAGCACCGAGCCACTCTTGGTGATGGACATTGAAGTCTGTGCCCTTGCTACCCTCCGTGCCTCTCCCAAGTGGTGTTCAACTTCATCAGCTGAGGGAGGGTGGTAATCAGCAGGAGGTTTCCTTGCTGAAGCCATGAGACTTCAGGGGTCCGGAGTCAATGTTGAGGACTCCCAGGGCTACTCCCTCCTGGCTGTCTACCATTGTGCCGCCACCTCTGGTGGTCTGGACATACCCAGGGATGGTGATGGAGGAGTCTGGGACGTTGTCTGAAAGGTATGATTCTGTGAGTATGACTATATCAGGCTGTTGGCACAAGTCCCAAGATGTTCGTGAGGAGGACTGGGTCAACCGGGCTGGGTGTGCCGTTGCCGTGTCCATCGCCGGTGCCAAGGGCGATGCCGGGTGGTCCGTCCAGTTTTATTCTTATTATTGTTTTTCGGAGCGGTTTGTTACAACTGTGTGGCTTGCTAGGCCATTTCAGAGAGCTGTTAAGAGTCAACCACATTGCTGTGGGTCTGGTATCACATATAGGCCAGACCAGGTAAGGAGGGCAGATTTCCTTCCCTAAAGGACAGTAGTGGTGGGTTTTTACGACTACCAATAGTTTCATGATCACCATCACTGACACTAGCTTTTTATTCCAGGTTTATTTAATTAACTGAATTTAAATTCCCCAGATGGTGAGATTTGAACTCCCGTCTCTGGATTACTCGTCCAGAAACATCAACACTATGCTACTGTTCCCTTTAGCTGCTGTATGTACATTCACGTTTACACCCTACCCAGATTTCTCTCTCCTTTGTATTCTCCTTCAAATGAAATGTTCCTTCACCCTAGTTTCTTTTTTCTATCCCTGGGGAGCAAATTATATCCCTCTAAATTCACCTCTCCAATCTGCTTTATTATTTAGTCAAATCTCCATCACACCAATAACATTATACTTACTTTCCTTCCATAACTCTAGATCCTGATTTTATTTTGAAGACTCCTGCTGTTTGTGTACATCTGGCATCCATTACCCTATTTTTTATTCTGTCATTACTTCCCTGTGTGGTTGTATCTTTGCACTCCCTTCACTTTCATGTTGACTGAACGTGTTGATATTAATTATTCCTACATGGTTTTATAACATCTGCTTTCCCTCTTTTCAAGTTCCAGTGTTCATTTTCCCTTACTTTTCGGCTATTCTGTTTACACCTTCGTCAAGGAGTTCTATGGGTTATGGAAAGTTTGTACCTTTTGGTACATATTCGGAAGGAGCAGGTTTGACGAGCTGAATTGTCGTTTTTAGTGCTCTTTGTATATGCATTCAACAGCAGCCCCTGTACAGTTTCTCCAATGCACGTGTAGGATGCTAAGAGGAAGGAATGTATTTAGAGTTGGGTGTCCTTACCTGTGTGCTTTTCTGAAACTCCACCTTTAAATACTCTACTGGCAGAGATGGGATATTCAGAGCAGTTTCTGACAGTGGTTTTTCAGATTGCACCCAGGTTGGCACTAGACAACGTTCCTTTGGCTCTGCTACTATCAGATTCTGTTCCGTACTCTCAGATGAAATAACTGAATCTTCAGCCACTGTTGGTACATTTGCTTCTAACCTCAATAATTCAAATTCCACCAACACATCAGGATTTTGGAAATCAAGTTTGTTGGCTTTTGAACCATCATTTGTATCTAACATTTTCTCTACATCACCATCCATTGCTTCTTCTTTCTTCAGACACACACCCTCCAAGGCATCCCAAAGACCTTCAATCCAAGGTTCAGCTACTAATTCTAATCTAAAAGCAAATAAAATGAATGAAGTTGTTTGAAAAAAAACTATGAAATTTATATTGAAACTTACAAAACCACCCAGTCAAAGGAGATAGTAATTTTCCTTGCGAACAAATAGGGACTGACTAGGACTGAGCTGCTGTAATATATTTTAAAAAGTAACCAATCTTGGGGGGGGGGCGGGGGGGAAGCTTAAATCATTACAGATAATACCAACCAAAACACTGAAAATAAACATAACCATACTGCAAATGTTATCACTTGGCTCAGTTAACACAATCTGCTTGCAATTTTAAGTCTATTACTAATGCAAAAATGCAAATACTTAAATTGGAAATAAATTTTCTGTATTTAAACCTTTTTATGCTGCTTTTTCTTCACACATAGTAACTTTATATGTCCATGCTGCCAGGTAGGAAGCTTACCGATCAGCAGTACATATTAGAAATTTAGGCAAATGCTGCCCACGTTTTTCTAACTTGTCAGACTGCTTGTCTGACATCCATTACTGGATGAGCAGAAATTTCCTACAGCTAAATATCGGGGAGACTGAAGCCATTGTCTTCAGTCCCCGCCACAAACTCCGTTGCCTGCCACTCCATCCCTCACCCTAGCATCTGTCTGAGGCTGAACCACTGTTCGCAACCTTGGTGTCTTATTTGACCCTGAAATGAGCTTCCGGCCACATATCCACGCCATCACTAAGACTGCCTACTTCCACCTCCGTAACATCGCCCGACTCCACCCGTGCCTCAGCTCATCTGCTGCTGAAACCCTCATTCATGCCTTTGTTACCTCTAGACTTGACTATTCCAACACACTCCTGGCTGGCCTCCCACATTCTACCCTATGTAAACGTGAGGTCATCCAAGAAACTGCTGACTGTATCCTAACTCACAGCAAGTCCCGTTCACCAATCACCCCTGTGCTCGTTGACCTACATTGGCTCCTGGTTAAGCAATGCTTCAATTTTAAAATTCTCATCTTGGTATTCAAATCCCTCCATGGTCTCACTCCTCCCTGTCTCTGTAATCTCCTCCAGCCCCACAACCCTCCGAGATATCTGCGCTCCTCTAATTCTGCCCTCTTGAGCATCCCTGATCATAATCGCTCAACCATTGGTGGCCGTGCCTTCAGCTGCCTAGGCCCTAAGCTTTGGAATTCCTCCCTAAATCTCTCCACCTCTCTGTCCTCCTTTAAGACGCTCCTTAAAACCTACTTTTGACCAAGCTTTTGTTTATCTGCCCTATTATCTCCTTATACATGGCTCAGTGTCAAATTTTGTTTTATAATGCTCCTGTGAAGCGCCTTGGGATGTTTTACTATGTTAAAGGCACTATTTAAATACAAGTTGTTGTACAACGGTCAGAATATCACAGGCAGTGCTTCCCTGAATTTTTGATGTACAGTCAGTGGGTGAGACTCCCCACCAACAGCATGGACCTATAAAATTACTGCCATGTACATTGCTTTCTAGAGCTGAATTACTAGCAGGAAAGTTAATGCTACAAATTTTCTGTTGCTATAAATACTCCACAAGAATAACCAAAAGTTTAATTCGGGTTTTTTTTAGGCTGTAGGTCACAAGATTAGAATCACTGGTTTCATTTTCATCACGATCAGTTTGTGCATTGTGATCAAAAGATCAAATTAGTTAATTCCCTTGACTGAATTAACAGCAATGTCCTGTGATATGAACTAAAGTTTATTTATTTTTTTTGACAATCTTGGAAACTAGTTATGTGTTGGGATATGCAGCATTGTATACTGAGGTACTGGTGCCTCTATTGTCAATTATAAACAATCAAAGTGGTCTGATAGCTGGAAGAAGCTGCAGAGGTGTTAAAGTTTGACACCTAAAATCGGTCAAATGTTGAATTTAAGCTGGACTGAAGATTTCTAGTATATGATCAGACTAAAGACTCTGTTTCATACTTGGCTTCAGATCATGCATTGTGCCAATATAGAACATTTTTTGAGGAGGTGAAGTTTCGTGATTATGTTGTGACTGTTTAATGAATCAACTGAGGCTTTTCACATTCCAATCAAAGAAGCTATTGCAAAGTGCAAAAGTAAGCACCCTCTACGGTCTTTCCTGTTGGATACATATTTATATATTTTCCACTTATGGTATTTGCTTCACATTTCTATCAAAGAAAGACTTGTATTTATATAGCACCTTATCATGCCATCTAGAAATGTTTCAACAACATCAACTTGTATTTATATAGCACCTTTAACGTAGTAAAACATCCCAAGGCGCTGCACAGGTGTATTCTAAGACAAAAAATTTGACACCGAGCCACAAAGAGAAATTAGGGTTTTAAGGAGAGTCTTAAAGAAGAAAAGAGAGATAGTGAGGCGGAGAGGTTTAGGCAGGGAATTCCAGAGCTTATGACCTAGGCAACAGAAGGTGCGGCCACCAAAGGTTGAGCGATTATAATCAGGAATGCTCACGAGGGCAGAATTAGAGGAGTGCAGATATCTCTGGGGGTTGTGGGGCTGGAGGAGATTACAGAGATAGGAAAGGGCGAGGTCATGGAGGGATTTGAAAACAAGGATGAGAATTTTGTAATCGAGGTGCTACTTAACCAGGAGCCAATGTAGGTCAGCGAGCACAGGGGTGATGGGCAAACGGGACTGGGTGCGAGTTAAGACACGGGCAGCCGAGTTTTGGATGACCTCAAGTTTACGTAGAGTGGAATGTGGAAGGCCAGCCAAGAGTGCATTAGAATAGCCAAGTCTAGAGGTAACAAAGGAATGGATGAGGGTTTCAGCAGCGGATGAGCTGAGGCAAGGGCGGAGACTGGCGATATTACGGAGATGGAAGTAGGCGGTCTTTGTTATGCTGTGGCTATGTGGTCGGAAGCTCATTTCAGGGTCAAATATGACACCAAAGGTTGCGAACAGCATGGTTTAGCCTCAGACAGGTGTTAGGGGGAGGGATGGAGTCAGTGGCTAGAGAACGGAGTTTGTGGCGGGGACCGAAAACAATGGCTTTGGTTTTCCCAATATTTAAGTGGAGAAAATTTTTGCTCATCCAGAACTGGATGTCGGACAAGCAGTCTGACAATTTAGACACTGTGGAGGGGTCGAGAGAAGAGGTAGTGAGGTAGAGCTGGGTGTCGTCAGCGTACATGTGGAAACTGACGCTGTGTTTTCGGATGATGTCGCCAAGGGGCGGCATGTAGATGAAAAATAGGAGGCGTCAAAGATAGATCCTTCGGGAATACCAGAGGTAACAATGCGGGAGCGGGAAGAGAAGCCGTTGCAGGTGATTCTCTGGTGCAAAGTGCTTCACACAATGAATTACTTTTTGGAGCCCTATGACTGGTGTTATTTAGGCAAACACAGCAGTCATTTTATGCACAACAAAACTCCCCATTGGGAAATGAGATAAATGACCAATTTATCTGTTTTTGGTGGCTTTGGCTCAGGTAAGATTGTTGGCCAGGACAACTCCTTGGTTTTCCTTAAAACCCTTATCCTGTTCTGACAAAGGGTCATAAGACCTGAAACATTAACCATACTTTGCTTTCACGACAGATGCTACCTGATGTACTGAGTGTTTCCAACATTTTCTGATTGTGTGCCAAGATGCACATCCAGTGATGCTTGTAATATTTTTTGTGCTTAATTTGTCTAGAGTAATATTTGAAGGTACTGTGTCATTGGCATATGTCAAATGGTCCTCCTTAGTCTTGTATCTTCGACATGACTTCTTTCAGTCTATAAATCCTGACATCAAATGAAAATGCAGTCTAAAAACTGTGATGTGACTTCAGTTTGTGATCTTCATCTACGAATACACGGGAAAGGCTTTATGATGAAGAGTGTTTCTGTGGATTTGTGCCGTTGAGACCACAGATTTACTATAAAATCAGTCATTTGAAAAATGTAATTAACTGAGTGACTGGAGCACCGTTTGCTGCAGTTTATCACTATAAATAGTGCCCTACAGTATTAGCCTAACTGCAGTGCTTCTCTATATTCATTATTATTTTTTAAATAAATACTATATATGATAAGCCTGCAGAGGTGTGAATATGTGTGACTGAGGATGTAGTAACAGCCTGTGAATTCCAGTACAAAATTTGCTCAAAATTAGGTTAACTGTTTGACCTAGTCACCTATTGTCCAAAAGGCAGACATTTCCTGTGGGGGGGGGGGGGGGGGGGGGTGCATGTTCTGCTCACAGGAAATGCTCTGAAACCATTGATGAGAAATGGTGCTGCAAGAGGCCAGAATCATAACAGTTCTATAAAATCCCAAAATTCTAACAGTATGTTTCTTTGCAGTTTCTTTCTCCCATTTTCTCTATTCTTCACAGCTCACATGCTTTGCGCTGCTGAGTGACCTGCCTCCAGCCCTGCTCCAGTGCTGCCGCGTTAGTACTAAGTAGCTGTACAAGAGCAGCCCTGAAAGAACAATTATCCCTGATTTCCTCCTACTCTGGGGAAATCGTCACAGCAATTTAACTGAGATTAAAAACAATTTGGCAGAGTGGGAGAAATCAAACCTATACCCATTTTATTGAAATCTTTAAAAAATGGTCAGTCAACTGCGTGTAGTTCATGTCCAGAAGGATTATCAATTTTGATGTAATTTACAAGTTTTACATTATCCTACAAGCTTTATTTATTTTAGTTCAAAAATGTCCAATATGATAATAATGAGATAAATTTCAAAATCTTTTGTTTAAAAATGCACTCTGGCAAACATACCGATTACAGTTTACTGACTGATGTAAATAAGCACCTAAAAAAATTATTTTTGGCAAGTAGGGGGAAGGGAATAATTTACATCGTTTGCAGATGACTTCTGTTCATTCATGAAATATTCCTTGATTCCTTTTCCCCAAAATTCAACACATGATGTGGTATCAAAATAATGCAAGATACAGATAAAAATGGTCAGCAGTTAGTAAAAGTTCCCTTTGCCAGCCTTACCCAACACTATCATCTGCATATCCAGTTGCATAGAAGTGGTCTGCACCAAGCTGTTGAAGACGCTTATCAATTATCTTCCCACCATTGGCAAAAAAACAGTAATTGGAATCTCCAAGAGCTAGAGAGAATAAATTATTCAAAATGAGTGCAATAAATTATAGGTACCATTTCTGCTAGTAATGTGTAGAACCCAAAACATTTATTACCCAAGACTGCATATTTTATGTGTGAATAGTGGTGAGCTGGCAAATTGCTATTAATTTCCTTTGCAAATTTCCTTGCTGTGTCTGGTAGTTCTCCAGTACCAGTAGTGGAGGCAATTATAACAACTGGAGCCTGTTCTGTCGCCAGGTTGAACTGAAAGAATATGAGAGAGAACGGAGTGTCATTTCTTGAAATATTAACAAACCACTTCTTGTGCCAAGAGCTTTTCAACCTGATTCAACAATTAAGCAAATTAACTAAATACAAACCATAAACACTAGAAAATCTCCCAAACTGACACTCTGGTAGAATGTCTATGTAACAGATATTTAAACATGATTTATTCTCTTTAACACATGGGTCATACTCAATAACAGTGATGATGAATGATCAAAGGCTTTTTTTAAACATTGTGCAAATTCAATGCACCTGCACTCCCAGTGGGGAGCCACACTCAAAGGGAGTTCAGGTCAGAGAATTAGTGCTCAGTATTGTAACTTTATATCCAACCCATGCTCCTTTCAAGACAGCTCCCACTGGAAGATTGGAGGGGGGGGGGGTTGGATTTAATCTAATGCATCAGATTGTACTATATCCTAAGGTTCAATTAACAGAATCTCAAATTTTTGTATTACAAGGGAATGTCTGTTTTGCTAATAGGTTTTATGATCTAACCCAAAGATGACAGCATCCATATTTAGTAAAGCTAAAAACACAACCACAAACACTTTCTCTATTTCCCCCCTCCCCCAGCATCAACAGGTTTTGTTCTTAAATTCTACATGGGACATGTTTTTATATGTGGAGAACTGTAAAGCAAGAGTTAAATAGATCTCCTTAAATAACTGGCCACTAAGTTAATCTCTTTAAAATTTCTATTTGCATCTGAACAATAAGCACGTTTGGTGCATGAGATGTATGTCTAACATTGGGGTATGAAATCCAGCATCAGTCTTGGCTCAGTGGTGGCGCCCGAATCTGAAGGTAATGGGTACAAGCCCCACTCTGAAATTTGAGCAAGTAATCTAGGCTGATGCTTCAGTATGGTATTGAGGGAGTGCTTCAGTATGGTATTGAGGGAGTGCTTCAGTATGGTATTGAGGGAGTGTTGCACTGTCAGAGGTGCTATCTTTTGGAGGAGACATTAAACCAAGGCCCCATCTACCCTCTCAGGTAGACAAAATATCCCATGGCACTACTGAAAGAGCGGGGGAGTTCTCCCAGTGTCCTGACCAATATTAACCCCTCAACCAACATCACAAACAGATTATCTGGTCGCTTATCTCATTGCTATTTGTGGGACATTGAGGTGCACAAATTGATTGCTGTATTTCCCCACATTACAATATACTGACTGCACTTCAAAAGTACTTCATTGGTTTTCATGTTGCACTCACAGACAAATATCTACCTGCGAGTTCAGTAACAAATAGACAGCTGTCTGCGAGTGTGACATCAAAGCAACAGGTATTAGAATATATTCCCCTCATACAATACATATACTATTCATCACATGCATCGTCTGGTGTCAAAGGGTTATTTTCCAGTTACCTGTTCCAGCTGGCTCACACAATATATATCAGCTACAAATCCGTTTCCATCTGCTGCCTCATCAATTTCTTCAGCAATCGCTTTCGCTTGTCCAAGCTGTGAGGCATAAAGCAACAAAAATCGACGTTTGGCTTCTAAAGGCATCCTCCTGCACCAGCTGCACAAGTCAATAATATTAGTCAGTCACCATGTGCAATGCCTCTAGTTACAGTACTTCATTCAACAGGTGAGATTAGCACAATATAAATACAAAGAAAGACTTGCATTTATATAGTTACTTTCATTACCTCAGGATGTCCCAAAGCACTTTACTGTCAATTAAATACTTTAGAAGTGTAGTCACTGTTGTCATGTAGGAAACGCGACAGCTAATTTGCACACAGCAAGGTCCCATAAACGGAGATAAATTACCTGATAATCTGTTTCAGTGAGCTACATTGGCTCCTGGTCCGACAATGCCTCGATTCTAAAATTCTCATCCTTGTTTTCAAATCACATCAAGGTTTCGTCCCTCCCTATCTCTGTAACCTCCTCCAACCCAACAACCCTCCGAGATCTCTGCGCTCCTCCAATTCTGGCCTCTTGCTCATCCCCGATGTTAATCGCTCCACATTTGGCAGCCGTGCCTTCAGCTGTTTGGGCCCTTAGCTCTGGAATTCCTTCCCCAAGCCTCTCCGGCTCTCTCTTCCTTCAGGACGCTCCTTAAAACCTACCACCTACCACTTTAACAAAGCTTTTGGTTGCCTGTCCGAATATCCTCTTATGTGGCTCAGTGTCAAATCTTGTTTGAGAACGCTCCTGTGAAGCGCCTAGGGACATGCGCTCTATAAATGCAAGTTGTTGTTGGTTGAGGGATAAATAAATATTGGCCAGGACACTGGGGAGAACTCCCCAGCTCTTTTGCAAAGTAGTGCCATGGGATCTTTTGGGCTCGATTTTAATTCCTGAGGCGGGTTGGAGTTGGGTTGCATGGTGGACGGGTTTGGGAGCCACTTCCAGCGGTAACAGTTGCAGAGTTGCGATTTTTATTCAACGAGCTTGTTAATTTCATGGAGGCGCGCTGGCTGGTCCAATGAGTGGGGTCGGGTCGGCTGGCCGCCTCTGATGATGTCATAATAGCAGCTGCTTTTAAAGCTGCCTTCCAGCCTGAGCCTTTCCATTGTGGTTTCCTGCACTTCTTTTCAAAGCTATGACTTCTTCCAGAGGCAAGGCAGCTCCTCAGTTTAATGATGAGTCTTTCCAAGTTCTTGTCGATGCTGTGAGAGGCCGCAGAGAGGTTCTCTTCCCTCCTGATGGCCGGAGGAAGCCTCCTCAGCAGACCAAGGCAGCCTGGCTGCGCATTGCTCAGGAGGTGAGCGCAAGGTCCATTTATGCACGCTCATGGATCCAGTGCTGCAAAAGGTTTAATGATCTTGTGAGAACATCAAAAGTAAGTATCCCATCTCACTTGCCTTCACTCTGCTTCCATTCTCTTCTCATCACCTGCACTCTGCTTTGTAAGCCTCCTCCTTCATATCCCACCTTAATCTTACTTCCCTTGCACCCTTTCCTATCCATCTCTGTCTCTGCACTGAATCACTTCAGCATCATGCCTATGCAACCTTTAGACTCACTCTCACCGTCATGCAGTGACAACAACTAACAATGCACAGGGAGCTACCTTCTTCTTGGCACCTTACCCCATCTTCGTCTCGCTCAAAGATTCTATGGTAGAGATTAATCACAATCACTCCATCACTGTGGCTGAAACACTGCTTGTGTCCCTCCTTGCAGGAAAAGATAGCCCACAATAAGAGGGAGAGAGCAATGACTGGAGGAAACACAGCTTCCCTTACAACATTGACTAGTGCTGAGGAGGCAGCAAACGAGATTGTTGGAGGTGGCGAGGACCTGGACGTGGGCAATGGAGAGATGGGCACATTAGAGGAAGCTGGTGACATAATAGAGTTCCATCCCTCTCAGAAAGCAATGGAATATGATGGTCATAGAGAATCGTATCATCTGCTCAAAAGGATGTGTCTGCTACATCAATATCAGATGTCTAATTCACGCCTTTACTCTCCCACAGGACCATCGAGCACCCACCTCCCCACGATCCAGGACGAAGACCCAGACATCTCCTCAGAGTAACCTGAAGCCTCTGAGGAAGCAGCGTTACCAGGACTCAGCGCACCCAGCACCAGCGCAGCAACGCACACCTCAGTGGGGCCATCGCAAGTTAGAGTAGTGTTGCCACCTGATCTATCACAGCGCACAAGTGAGCATCAGCAGATGGTGGAGACAGCGACAGCAGTGGAGAGTCCTCCTTGGAGGTCACATCAATCTCCTAGCTCTGCTGAGCTGCATGCAGACACTGCTCCTCTGGGGGCCATCCAGAAAAAGAGCGGTTCGTGAAATACAGGAACAAGTGCAGGTGTCTCCGGAAAGGTTTGCCTCCAGGGCTAGTGCGAGTGTGGAGAGAATGGAGGAGTCCATCTCTAACATCAGCACTACCGTGGTGGAGGCAATGGCACATGAACGCACCACTATGGGTAGGATGGCAACCTCCATTGAAAGGATGGCTACCTCAATGGAAAGGATGGCCACGGCCATGGAGGAAATAAGTCGCCAGAGTCAGGAAAACATGGTGACTCTTCAGAATAGAATGACATTTCTGGAGGAGCAATGGGCAGCAATTGAGCAGAGACCCCAGAGCTTCATGGACGTCCTTTGGAGGACTGCCATTGCAGATATGGGTCCTCATGGCCCCCCAGAAGTGCAGCAAGGTGCTCTCCTGCCACTTGCCAGCACTGAGCTGCGGCTGACCCATGAGAGGGATGTTGTTGGCAGGACAGAAGGAAGTTTGGGCTCCTCTCAAAGCGCTCACTCGACCATGCTACTACAGAGCCCTCAGTCAGAGACCCACTTTGCAGAGACAACTGAGGTGACCGTTTCAGCCCCTTCACAGCCACAGGAAGAGCAGACTGTTGAAGAGCCCTCCCAGGCTCCCAAACCCAGAGGACGCCCGCCAAAGGCGTCTAAGCAGGCGCAGCATCCTAGTCAGTAAGGTGCCTCTACATCTGCTGAAGCCACAGGGAAAGCACGCGTAAGAGAAAGGTTAAGCACCTATAGTCACAAGGGGGCTCACTTGGGTGAGGTTTCTTCTTTTTCTGACTGTTGTTGGTATTTTGTCATGTGTTAAAGATAAATTATGTCAAACAGTTGATTGTGTGGCTTGTGTGTTTTGGGTAATGGCAAAAGCGCATTGATGGCTCAGGATGACTTACATTTGTAATGCTAATGTTAAAAGTGATAGGAAATAAGAGGGTCTAGCAGAGATGAAGTATGACATTGGACAAGTGTTGCCTGCAATTACAGGGCCATATGGTGGCCACCTATGGTGAAAGAGTAAGCCTATGCGAATGTGGCATGGCGGTGTGCATACCCTGCTTGACAGGCAGCAGTGAACTGGAGGGATGCTGCATTGGTCACAACAGGACATGCAAGGCTCCCCTCATCCTCCTCCTCTTCCCAGGAAGATATGTGGTGAGCCATGCAGCTGCTACTCCCCCAATTATGAGGACCAGATGAGAGGGCATAAATGTTTCCCATCCCCTTGCTATAGATTTCATTTGAGGTAACAAGCTTGCAAATGCAGAGTCTGGCCTGAAATAATTCCATTCATGACACACTGCAGATGGGAGTCAGCTTGAACAATCGGTAGATGTGCAAAATGTTATCCCATACCTACAACAGAAAAGTTGTTGCATTTGAATGTCAGTCATGTTTATGGGGCACTTTTAAAGCACTGCACCAATGCATACAAATCATGTCCTCCAGCAACTCATCTCCTTGAACCTGGCCTGTTTCTGACTAGTTGGGAAACAGGAGCCAGAAGCAGGAAAATGGGAAACCACGATGAAAATAGGATTAGCAAGGTAGTTAACAGGCTGTTAACTGCCTTAACTACCTGTCCCACTGGTTGGAGACGGGTCAGTTTGGGAGCAGTTAAACAGACACTCAAGAAAATCGGGGGGGGGGGGTGGCGGGATGGAGACAGGTTGGGTGTCTGAAGCCATTTTTCCCGATTTTACCAACAGACCCATCCTCAGGGCTATTAAAATTGAGACCTTTATGTCCATCGCGGAAGGGGCCTCAGTTTATTATCTCATCCGAAAGATGGCATCGCCAACACTGCTGCACTCCCTCAGTACTGCACTGGAGTGTCAGCCTAGATTACATGCTCAAATCTCTGGAGTGGGACTTGACCCCACAGCCTTCTGACTTAGAGGCAAGAATGCTACCAACTGAGCAAATGCTGACAATCCTATATAAAAATAGGACAATTTGTTATTGCTTTTAACTTATGATTAAATATGTTCTCATACCGATAATATACACATCGCCATACAGACCACTTGGAGAAAAAGTCATAGCAGGGCCAATAAAATCTATTACTGTAACACTCACTAAGGAAACTGGGTCAGGTTGCAAGTCAGGAGTATTATGTCCGTGTGTAATTGAGACACGGACTGCAGGAGTTGGTTATAACAGGTCTTTACTGAGTGGAGACAAACTGGAACTACTATGCAAAAGTTACTACACAGGCTTATATACAGGGGTGGTCACTACTGGTACTGCAGTATACAGGGGCTGCAGAATATAGTTCCTTCTGCAAAGTACATACACTACAATTCCTCCCCTTTTAGCTAAACAGTACATAACATTCGATTAATAATTAAATAACATATTTACAATTACAGTTGCTAGATACATTAGCTGAAGTTAAGCAATTATAAGTTCAGTCTTTGAGGAGGCTTCCTGATTCTGTCTGGATAACGCCTCTTTGGGGTATCAGGTTCTTCTGGCAAAGTTGATCGGGATCAACGTCGTTGTTTGGTTCGTCTGCTTCCAATATCACCGATTCTGAGGTAGATGCAATTGGTACTTCGGTTTTATCACCAGGTGTATCGGATCGTGGTGTGGGATTGACGTTTTCCAGTGACTCTAGAATCTGGTCAGCATGGCGTCTTACAATGCTCTCTCCAACGTCCACGGTATACATTAGAGGTCCTTGCCGTGTACAGATCGTTCCTGGCTGCCATTTCTCTGTGCGGTAGTCACGGGCCAAAACTGGTTGACCTATCTTAAAACTCCTGGTCAGCCTTTCATTCATATTCTGAAACTGCCTGTTCTCCACATCTCTTCTGATGTTTGGCTTAACCAAATCCAAGCGGCATCGTAGTCTTCGATTGAAGAACATCATGGCTGGAGTTTGGTTGGTAACCGCATGTGTCGCATTCCGGTAGGCAAACAAGAAGTTATCCACCTTGTGTTGTAGGGGTATGTCTTGACTACACATTGCCTTGATAGCCTTCTTGAATGTTTGAACGAACCTCTCAGCCAATCCATTGGTGGCTGGATGATATGGGGCGGATGTGTAATGCTTAACACCATTGTTCTTTAAGAACCTCCGGAACTCTTCAGACACAAACTGTGGTCCAGTCGGAGCAAATCTGTTCAGGAAGCCCATTCCTGGCGAATATGGTTCGTAAGACTGTGATAGTTTTTTCTGTGGTGGTTGAGGACATTTTTATTACCTCTGGCCACTTTGAATGTGCATCCACCGCAATTAAAAACATCGAGTCCATAAATGGACCAGCAAAATCAATGTGCACCCTTTGCCATGGAGATGAGGGCCACTCCCATGGATGTAGAGGGGCTTGTGGTGGGGCGTTTTGGGCCTTCTGGCATCCTGTACAGCTATTGGTCATCTCTTCGATTTCTCTATCGATTCCCGGCCACCACACAAACGCTCTGGCTAAGTTCTTCATTTTTACCCCTCCCAGATGACCCTCATGAAGCTCATTGAGCACTCTATCCTTCAATTTGGGTGGAATTACTACTCTGGATCCACACATCAAGGTTCCTCTGCACGCTGACAGCTGTTCTCTTCTCGGCGAGAATACTGGCAACAGTGGTTCGCCATGTGCTGGCCATCCCTTCACCGTTAAATCATAGACCCTGGAGAGTGTCGGGTCATTTCGTGTTTCCTTTTCTATGTTTGCATTCGTCACAGGGAGACATTCGACTATGGTCGAGTGGAATATCTCCACTGGATCCACTGAAGGTGCTTCTTCCACCGTCGGCAACGGTAGGCGCGACAATCCATCAGCATTCCCATGCTGTTTAGTTCCTTTGTACTCGATGTCATATTGGTGTGCCCCTAGGAAAAGGGACCACCTCTGTAGCCGATGTGCTGTCATTATCGGGACGCCCTTCTGAGGGTTGAAAATGGAGACAAGAGTTTGATGATCAGTTAGTAGAGTAAATTTCTGACCGTGCAGGTAGTGATTGAACTTCTTCACCCCCCACACCAGGCTGAGGGCCTCTGTCAATCTGGGCGTAGTTACGCTCGGCTGAAGTTAACGAGTGTGACGCAAAAGCTATCGGCCTCTCTGAACCATCAAGGAATTTATGTGACAGTACCGCTCCAATGTCGTAGGGAGACGCATCACACGCCAGCCTTGTCAGTAGTGATGGGTTGTAGTGAGCCAATACTTCTCTTGAAGTGATTAGGTCTTTACTCTTCTGAAAGGCCCGCTTACATTCATCGCTCCATTTCCATGCTACTCCAGTTTGTAGTGGGGCGTTCAGTGGGTGCAGAATTGTGGACAAATTCGGCAAAAACTTATGGCAGTAATTCACCAATCCGAGGAATGACCTCAGTTGCAACACATTTTCAGGTGCTGGGGCCTTAACTACCGCTTCAATTTTGTCTGGGGACTTATGTAACCCCTCCTCATCAAACACGTGGCCACAATACGATATCTGTTTCTTAAAAAACTCGCACTTGGGGCGATTGGCTCGTAGCCCATGTTCTCTTAGTCTAGTGAGCACCTGCTCTAGGTTGGCAAGGTGTTCACTGTCATCTTCACCTGTCACTAGGATGTCGTCCAAGTAACACTGAGTCCCCGGAATCCCTTGCAGGACTTGTTCCATCGCTCTTTGCCATATCGCCGGAGCGGATGCTACTCCGAATACCAGTCGATTATACTGGTAAAGACCTTTGTGAGTGTTTATCGTGAGATGCTTCCTAGAGGATTCTTCAACCTCCATCTGCAAATATGCTTGTGCTAGGTCAATTTTTGTAAAACGCTTCCCTCCAGATAGTGAGGCGAAAATATCTTCTATCCTCGGGAGAGGATATTGTACTGTGTGAAGGACTGGGTTCACCGTCACCTTGAAGTCCCCACAGATGCGAACCTTCCTTGGCTCCTCAGACTTATTGTTTAACGTTTTCTTCATGACAGGAATGATGGGTGTCGCCCACTCGCTCCAGTCTACCTTAGATAACACGCCTGCATGCTCCAGACTCTCCAGCTCTGCCTCGACGGCTGGGCGAATTGCATATGGTACCGGTCTTGCTTTGAAAAACTTGGGAATTGCATTCTCTTCTATTTTTATCGAGGCGGTTACGCCTTTAAGAGTTCCCAGTTCTTGTTGAAATACCTCTTTGGCGTTAGCTAAGATTTTTGACAATCGTCCAGGTGTGACGTCGTCATCCTTTTTACCAGCCACAGGCAGTGCCTGAATGGAGTGCCAGTCTAAACTTATCTTTCTGATCCATTCACGTCCCAATAACGGTGGTCCATCATCTTGCAGTATGTACAGATACAATTTCTGTATTTCCTTGCCGTTGTATTCGACAGGCACCCTTATTTTCCCTCTGGGGTATACTTTTTGCCCCGTATACGTCTTCAAGACAATGGATGTCTCTTTCAAGGGTATGTGTGAGAATAGCTGCTCGTAGTCTCGTCGATTCATGATGGTCAGGGCTGATCCTGTATCCGATTCCATTTTGACTTGGGACCCTGCTATCGTGAGGGTGACCCAAATGGTTCGGTGACCCTCTTTTGCGATTACGTTGTGAAGTTTGAGACAGCTTAGTCTCTTGTTCCCGGATTCACTATCGCTCATCTGGTCTTCGGAACTACTGTCCGTCATCTTTTGTACTTTCCTGCACTGTTCCTTAGTAGCCTTTTTGTTGTCGTTAGTCTTCTTCCCAGACCTGCAAACTCGTGCAATGTGTCCCATCTTTCCGCATTGCCTGCATATTTTGTCCTTGGACCAGCAGTCCTTCTGGTCATGGGTTGTTCTGCCGCAGCGATAACATTTTTCAAATCCCCGTGTCATTTCGTGGGTGCCGTATTCCTGTGGCTTTTGCTGTATTTCCGCAGCTCCCCTTGCTGCTGCTTCGTACGATACTGCCACGCTGAAAGCCTTATCTAGCGTCAGCTCTTTCTCTGAGAGTAACCTCTTCTAGGTTCCTTCACTCAGGAGTCCACAGACAAATTTGTCCCGTAGGGTATCTGCCAGTCCTGCTCCGAACTGGCAGTGCTTTGATAGCTTGCGTAGTTCCGTAAGGTAATCAGCATTGCTCTCATCTTTATGCGGATTTCTCCTGTGGAATTTAAATCTTTCTGCCATCAGCAGCGGTGTAGGATTTAGGTGTTCCTGTAGGATATCAACAATTTCATCAAAACTCTTCGCCATCGGTTTGGCTGGAGTAATCAGGTTCCGCAATAGGCCATACGTTCTTGCGCCCATTAAGTTTAGTAGTACCGATGCCTTTTTCTCATCGGCTACTTCGTTTGCCTTGCAATATACTTCGACTCTTTCCACATACGTGGTCCAGTCTTCCATTGCATTATTGAAGGCAGTGATATTGCCAGTCTTCGGCATCTTGGAAATCTAAGATGGCGCCTCCTGCGCTTTGCCTTCTTCCCTGATTTAACAAAATGGCGCCGCCCGCGCTTTCCGTCTTCCCCGCTGCTGCTAGCGCTGTTGCTGGCGTTTTATGCCTTGGTGACGCCCTATGGTCTTCGCGCACTTCCCCCCTCGCGCTGCTGCCAACGCCGCTCTCCGCGGTTCCCGTGGCAAACTGCAGCTCCTTGCGGCTTTCTGCGCTTCTAATTTCTTTTATTTCCCCGTCGTCGGAGCAACCCTGCGGGACGCTTTCCTCCCTCTTGTTGGGTCTGTACGCTGCCCGGCTTCGTAGCACCGGCCGCGCCCTGTGTGCTCCACCCGCTCTCTCTCTCTCTCTCTCCTCTTCCCGACAACGCTGCTCGGCCCCGTTGAAAAGCCACCCGATCGAGCTCTAGCCCGCCGCAGCCCAGGAAGGATCAGTGTACTACCTGACACCAGCCCGATTAGCTGGAACACCATCGACAAGATAACCAAGCCCCGCTCTCGACAGCCTCTCCTGCAAATCTTCAACTCCGATGAATCAGAGGCGGTTGCCCACAGTCGACGCCCGTTTCTTCTGTGTGTTTTATTAATTTTTTCTTTCTTCCTTCTGGCCTCGACCTCTGACAACTTCGCTTCAGGGATGGATCCCCATGAGGTGGTGCAGACTGTAGGTAAGTTCCGATCTGCTCGTCGCCAGTATTATGTCCGTGTGTAATTGAGACACGGACTGCAGGAGCTGGTTACAACAGGTGTTTACTGAGTGGAGACAAAACTGGAACTACTATGCAAAGTTACTACACAGGCTTATATACAGGGGTGGTCACTACTGGTACTGCAGTATACAGGGGCTGCAGAATATAGTTCCTTCTGCAAAGTACATACACTACAAGTAGCAATGTACAGCTGCTATTTGTACACATTTTAAATAGCTACCAGACACAGCACAGTCGCAGGAGTGTTGCTCCTGATGCATATAAGGAATCCTGCAGTACTTTGAAACATGTTTACACCAACATTACAATCAATTCAGATACCAACAAACAGCATATTCACTGTCACCATGGGTGCATAAAGACATTCACACTGAAATGCTCAACAGTGATACAATACTGCAGTTTGTCAATAAATAATTTACAGTTGATTATTGGGATATTCTACAATCATCGTGTATGCTGGCCAATTGTTGTTGGTTGGCTACAGTACTGGAAATTCTTGTCAATGCTATTTAATCCACCCAGCTACTTTTTATTAAACCTAGGAGCGTTTGACGAACTTATGTTTTCCCCATTTGTTTACAAATATACAAGGGCATGAATTACATTTAAACGTATTGTCTGGTCACTTGTACAACCACAAAAAAATAACCTACAGCTTTTTTTGGCTCTCAATCTCTCCCGCCCCATTCCAAAATAAACTCCAAAGATTGTTCACTTTTAGTATCATAAATACATCCCTTTTTAAATAAGTGATTTTGGGGACACAGGAGCATTATGTCACCTTTATCATGTAATTTGTTGAAAATCAAGATGATGCAAACTGAAGGAATAGTGCATCGGATTTAAATGACTAAATTATTTATTACACAAGTGAATGCTGTCAAATCATGAGGTATCCTGAGGCTTACCTTTGCACTACAAAAAACAGTCCCGGGGGGGTGGGGGGGGAAGAAACAACGTGCGTTACTTACGCAGGTGGACTGACAGTAATAAACGCCCTTTTCTAAGAGCCGCAATAAGAAATACACTTAGGATAAAAATCGCAATACAGTAACAAATACCCTTCGGCTGAGAAGCGCAGTGCTCTGCGGGCCGATACCACTTGCACACCGGCTCGTAGAAGAACAACGCCGCTCGGTTTGGCTACTTTAAAGGTTCTGCTCACTCGCAACATTGGCACCCGGCGGAAGCCTCCGCCCCGTGCCTGATTGACAGCATATCTACCCAATCATCACTTGAATGCAAGAACGGTTAGCCAATGAATGAAGTGCAATGAAAGAGGCGGGACGAAGAAGATCGACGTTGTTGCGTCATCCACACAGCCGGCAGGGAGTAATGACGTGAATCTTGGTGCTATCACCTGTTACCAGCACGCGGGTATCTGCTTTCCTCAGCCCTGCTCCAACCGCACTCTGAACATCCGCGGAAAAGCAGGCCTATCTAGGCCGCTGGAGTTTAATCTGATTTGTCAAGATCACTAATTTAGGAGGAATAAGTCATTCATTTTGCTTACATATCATTAATTACGTAAAGCTCTTTGGGACATCTCACTCTGAAAGGTGCAATATAAATACAAGAATTATTATTTTGGTGGATACGTCAATTTTAAGTTATGTCACTGAAAAAATAAACATGTTTTTAAACAGGTTTCAGATTCACGTCAATCTCGTGTACTCTTTTTATATGGGGTGGATAAACAAATCAACTGTAAATTAATAAAACTTTAAATGAAACTTAACAAATTAAATTAAAATTTCATTGGCCGGGGTGATGATGCACTCCAGTCCCCGCGGCGCCCACCGGTCACAGAAGTGTTTTTCAGGTGTAAACTTGAAGATTATTTGCAGAACAATAATTTTAAAGAGCAGTCAGCATGGATTCAGAAGAGGTAGATCCTGTCTGACCAACCTCCTTGACTTTGTGGAATCAATGGGCTGTGGTGTAAACCCAGTGACATGTCATACCAAGACTTCCAAAAAGACATTTAACAAAGTTCCATCTGAAAGGCTATTAGTTAAACTAAAAGCTGTGGGGATAAATCTTGGGCATGAGTAAAAAATTGCCTGCAACACATACTTGTTGGCAAGGGGAGTACTGGGTGCAGTGCCCCAGGGATCGGTGTTGGGACGACTACTACTGTTTCTAATTGACATCAATAAGTTGGACTCAAAAGCCCAAAATAAATTGATCAAATTTGCATATAATATTAAACTAGATGAGGCAGTGTAATTGGAGGAGGCCGCTCAGAAATTACAGAATGAGTTGAACAAAACATGTAAGTGGACAGATCATGGCAGATGAAATTTTATACAGACGTGTAAAGTAGTGAACATAGGAAGGAAAAATGGGCAACACACATACTCCATGAATAGCTACGGATGAAGTTGAAAAAGAACTTTGAAAAAGTCTTAGTAGACTCAATGCTCAATATGTTCAGCAAATGTACAGCAGCAATCAACAAAGCCGCCAGAATGCCAGAACAGTAGAACAGGGTAGGATAAAGAAAAAAAAGGAGGCGTATGACAGATACCGAGGGCTAAATACTGCAGAATCTTTACAGGAGTACAGAAAGTGCAGGGGTGCAATTAAAAAGGATATTAGGAAAGCAAAGAGAGAGCATGAAAAATTCTTGGCAAGTAAAATCAAGGAAAACTCAAAGATGTTTTATAAATATATTAAGAGTAAGAGGATAACTAAAGATAGGGTAGGGCCTATTAGAGACCATGAGGGTAATCTGTGTGTTGAGGTGGAAGACGTCGGTAGGGTTCTTAATGAATACTTTGCGTCTGTTTTCACAAAGTAGAGGGGCAAAGCAGACATTGCTATCGGGGGAGGAGTGTGAAATATTGGCCCAGAAATTCGGGTCGGGGGTTTCCCGCGGGTGCAAGCCCCCAACCTGCACTTACCTAGCACGCCGGCCGTTGAGCTGTGGGCCCGCGTGCGATTCCGATCCTGGGCCTCCTCCAACTGCCGGCGTGCAGTGTTTGCGAATCCCAGGGGCGCAGTTAGTTCAATGCGTCCCCTGGGATCACGTGGGCCATGGAGAGCCAATGGTAGCAGGGAATGCTTCATTCATAAGTTTGACAGGAAGAGCTGTCAAACCTATAAATACTATAAGCCCCAAAACATCACTAAAACTTCAAATAAATTGTTAAAAAATATCACATTTTTTAAATAACTATAAATTACATGAAATAACTATTTTAAACAATTTAAATTTTTGAAAAAATTAATTACATTTTCTAACGGGGCTAAAAATAAACTTACCTTTCTTTAAAGTATTTAAAAATAATAAACCTGTGGAAAAAATGTTTTAATTTTTAATTAATTCACCACTTGCCTTGTTAAAAGCAGGCCTTGCGCCTGCTTTTTAAAAGTGTAACTGCTGGAGACTTACCCTCCCGGAGAAACCTGCAAAAAAAATGTAAGTTCGATGCGCACGCGCTGCCTCTCCGGCGCACACGTTCCACCTGTCAACCCCGTCTTTCAGGGGAACGGAAGTGCCAGTTTCCCGCGCATGCGCAAAACCGGTACTTTTGTTGGGCCTACGCGTGAGTACCCCGTGCATACTCACAGAATCACAGAAACAGAAACCCCACAGTGCAGATAGAGGCCATTTCAGCCCATCGAGCCTGCACCGACACATATCCCACCCGATCCCCGTAACCCCTACACCAACACATATCCCACCCTATCCCCGTAACCCCACGTATTTAATCCCCCTAACACTAAGGGTCAATTTATCATAGCCAATCAACCTAACCCGCACATCTTTGGACTGTGGGAGGAAACCGGAGCACCCGGAGAAAACCCACGCAAACACGGGGAGAATGTGCAAACTCCACACAGACAGTCACCCGAGGCCGGATTCGAACCCGGGTCCCTGGCACTGTGAGGCAACAGTGCTAACCACTATGCCACCGTGCTCACGTGTTGGGATCCGAATTTCTGGGCCAATAGATTAAATAAACATAGTGAGAGAGAAAGTATTAAGGGGTTTAGCAGCTTTAAAAGTGGAGAAATCCCCAGGCCTGGATGAAATGTATCCCAGGCTGTTAAGCGAAGCAAAAGAGGAAATAGCAGAGGCCCTGACCATCATTTTCCAATCCTCTCTGGCTTCAGGTGTGGTGCCGGAGGACTGCTAATGTGGTACCCTTGTTTAAAAAGGGAGAAAAGGATAGACCGAGTAATTACAGGCCAGTCAGCCTAACCTCGGTGGTGGGAAAATAATTGGAAAGAATTCTGAAGGACAGGATAAATCTTCATTTAGAAAGACACGGATTAATCAAGGATAATTAGCACTGATTTGTTAAGGGAAGGTTGTGTCGGACAAATTTGATTGAATTTTTTGAGGAGGTAACAAGGAGCAAAGATGAATGTAGTGCATTTGATGTAGTGTATATGGACTTTAGCAAGGCTTTTGATAAGGTTCCACATGGCAGACTGGTCACGAAGTTAAAAGCCTATGGGATCCAAGGCAAAGTGTCAAGTTGAATTCAAAACTGGCTCGGAGACAGGAAGCAGAGGGTAATGGTTGATGGGTGTTTTTGTGACTGGAAAGCTGTTTCCAGTGGGGTTCTGCAGGGCTCAGTACTAGGTCCCTTGCTTTTTGTGGTATATATCAATGATCTAGACTTGAATATAGGGGGTATGATTAAGAAGTTTGCAGATGATACTAAAATCAGCTGTGTGGTTGATACTGAAGAAGGAAGCTGTAGACTGCAGGAAGATATCAATAAATTGGTCAGAACAGTGGCAAATGGAATTCGATCCGGAGAAGTGTGAGGTAATGCATTTGGGAAGGGCTAACAAGGAAAGGGAATACACATTGAATGGTAGGACACTGAGTAGTGTAGAGGAACAAAGTGACCTTGGAGTGCATGTCCACAGATCCCTGAAGGTAGCAGGCCAGGTAGATAAGGTGGTTAAGAAGGCATACAGAATGCTTGTCTTTATTAGCTGTGGCATAGAATACAAGAGCAGGGGGTTATGCTTCAACTGTATAAAACACTAGTTAGGCCTCAGCTAGAGTACTGCGTGCAGTTCTGGTCACCACATTACAGGAAAGATGTGATTGCACTAGAGAGGGTACAGAGGAGATTTACAAGGATGTTGCTGGGAGTAGAGAATCTTAGCTATGAGGAAAGACTGGATAGGCTGGGCCTGTTTTCCTTGGAACAGAGGAGGCTGAGGGGAGACCTTATTGAGGTGTATAAAATTATGAGGGGCCTAGATAAAGTGGATAGAAAGGACCTATTTCCCATAGCAGAGGGGGTCAAACACCAGGGGGCACAGATTTAAAGTAATTGGTGGAAGGCTTAGAGGAGATTTGAGGGGAAATTTCTTCACCCAGAGGGTTGTGGGGGTCTGGAACTCACTGCCTGAAAGGGTGGTAGAGGCAGGAACCTTAACCACATTTAAAAAGTATTTGGATGTGCACTTGGGATGCTCTAACCTGCAGGGCTACGGACCAAAAGCTGGGAACTGGGATTAGGCTGGATAGCTCTTTGTTGGCCGGCGTGGACACGATGGGCCGAAATGGCCTCCTTCCGTGCTGTAACTTTCTATGATTCTATTCTAGAATGCAAGTTAGAGGATGTATTGATCAAACTGTATAGTCCTCTGGTCAGACTATGCCATGGGTTCAGTTCTGGTCACCAAGACACAAAGGAGACAGTCAAGTGTTGGAAGCAGTGTCATGAGACTGATTCCTAGTGTTAAAGGTCTGAGTTATGAGGAAAGACTGGAGAAACTTGGGATTTCCATCTTTGACAGTAGGCACCTGAAATATGTTTTCTAGAGGTATATAAAAGATAGTAAATGTTATGGAAAAGGTAAATCTGGAAAAATATTTTAGTTTAAATTGGAAGAGTAGAACAAGAGGCCACAGATTCACACTAGTAAAAGATACATTTAGGACTGATATCAGGAAATTCTTCTCCATACAAAGGGTGATCACTACTTGGAGTGGACTCCCAGGTAGAATACTGAAAGCTAAAACTTGCTGACCTACTTTGCCTCCAATTTAAAATTCACATATTCATGTTTAAATCTCTTCATGGCTTCGCCACTCCCATCTTTGTAACGTCCTCCAACTCTGGCTTCTTGCGTATCCCCCTCCCTTTGCCCAACCATTAGCAGCCATGCCATCAGCCGCAGAGGTCTCATACTTTATAAGTCCCTCCTTACACCCATTCGCCTCCACCTCGCTTTCCTTCTTTAAGACCCTTCTTAAAACCCACTTTTTTAACCAAGGTCACCCCTCCTAATATCGCCTTCTTTGGTTTTGCGCCTATTTTTGTCTGATTACATTCTGTGAAGTACCTTGGGACGTTTTCCACATTAAAGGTACAATTTAAATGCAAGTTGTTGTGGTGATTTACACGGGAAAATTAAAATATTGTTGGTTGAGGAATAAATGTTGGCCAGGACACCAGGTGTTAAATACAGAACTTCGGGTCCCCACAGGTGAGTACGCGCTGGGTACTCATGCGTAGGCCCAACGAAAATGCCGGTTTCGTGCATGCACTGTGCATGCGTGGGAAACTGGAACTTCTGTTCCCTTGAAGGGGTTTACAGGTCGAACGCGTGCGCCGGAGAGTCAGCGCACTGGAACTTCTGTTTTTTTTGCAAGTTTTTCCGGGAGGGTAAGTCTCCAGCAGCTACGCTTGTAAAAAGCAGTCGCAAGGCGTGCTTTTAACAAGGTAAGTGGTGAATTAAGTAAAATAAAAACATTTTTTCCACAGGTTTATTATTTTTAAATACTTTAAAGAAAGGTAAGTTTATTTTTAGCCCTGTTAGAAACTGTAATTAATTTTTTCAAAAATTTAAATTATTGTTTAAAATAGTTATTTTATGTAATTTATAGTTATTTTAAAAATGTGATTTAAAAAAAATGTATTTGAGGTTTTAGTTATGTTTTGGGGCTGAATTGTATTCATAGGTTTGACAGGTCTTTTATGAATAGAGATTCCCTGCTATGATTGGCTCTCCATGGCCCACGTGATCCCAGGGGACGCTTCAAACTAACTGCACCCCTGGGATACGCAAGCACTGCGCGCCAGCAGTTGGAGGAGGCCCAGGATCGGAATCCCATGCGGGCCCACAGCTCAACGGCGAGCGCGCTAGGTAAGTGCAGGTCGGAGGCTTGCACCCGCGGGAAGCCTCCGACCCAAATTTCTGGGCCAAAGAGTAATAGCTGCCTTATAATGTGTTATAACTATCAAGAATTGAGGTCCAGATAACATCATCAACTCTTGGCTTCTGTGTGTATTTATATGGCAGATGAATGTTAATGTGGATAAATCTAAGGTAATGCATAAAGGAGCAGGAAATGTGTACATAAGATGATGAAGAAAAAATAATTGTGTGATTATTAATCATTCCCTGAAAGCTTCCAGTCAATGTGATTTTCTTATCAACAAACCAATCAAATGCTGTGCTTAGATACATCTTGAGGGCATTTGCCTATAAGTCTAAATAAGACCACAATGAAGCCACATTTGGGATATTGAAATTATAGGCACTACTTTCTAAAGGACAAGGAGAAATTGGAGAAAGCTCAAAAGAGAGTGACAATGATAATTCTGGTACCTACGGTTCCAGTTGGAGCTCAATTAGCTTTCATTGGTTTGAGGGAGACACAAGCTGGGTCTTTAAAATGCTGAGAGGTGTAATGTATGTATACCTTAAGGGAGAGAACTACTTTTTACAGCTCCTGTATACTGTAGTACCGGCAGTGACCACACCTGTATATAAACCCTGAGTAGGGATCTGTATAGTTAGTTCTAGAGTAACCCTCATTCAGTAAACACCTGTTGAATCGTTCCCTGCAGTCTGTTCTCTGATTATTGAAGGACACAACATTAAGATACACGGATCTAACATTGGCGACGAGGCAGATTCGAACCTACCTGCAACTCTGCATCACCTCCCAGGGATTCGCTCCTGGAGAACTGTGGAAGAAGGTCAAGTCCAGAAGCACGGGCGTCGACCACGGGCAACCGCCCAGTCATCCAGCGGAGATTTGAGCATCGCAGGGGAGGCTGTCGAGAGCCAGGCTTGGCTTTCCAGTCACGGTGGTCCAGCGAAACGGGCTGGCAACAGGTACTGCGCAGACCCTTCCCGGACAGCTGCGGGCTAGAGCCCGACCGAGCGGCACAGAAAAAGGCCGAGCAGCGTCGACGGGGGAGAGAGAGAGAGGGCAGAGTGCACAGGGCGCAGCCGGTGTTCAGGACCGAGCGGCGTCAACGGGGGAGAGAGACGAGAGAGAGCAGAGCGCAGCCGGTGTTCAAGGGCCGAGCAGCGTCAACGGGGGAGAGAGGCGAGAGAGAGCAGAGCGCAGCCAGTGTTCAAGGGCCGAGCAGCGTCGACGGGGGAGAGAGGCGCGCAGGAAAACGCGAGGCGCTGGCATTGCCACGAGGACCGCAGAGAGCAGCGTTGGCAGCAGCGCAGGGGCAACGCACGAAACCCACAGGGCATCGCCATTTGCCACGAGGACCGCCGAGAGCGGCGTTGGCAGCAGCGCGGGAGACGCCATTTTAAGCCGCAGCGGGGAAGAAAGGAAAGCGCGGGAGATGCCATTTTAAGCCAGTCTAACCACACCCAAAAATGCCGAAGAGTGGCAGTATCACAGCGTTTGACAATGAAGTCGAAGATTGGACGACATATGTCGAACGCATAGAAGTATACTGCAAGGCGAATGAAGTGCCAGATGACAAGAAAGCGCTGGTATTGTTGAATTCAATGGGTGCAAAAACGTATGGCTTACTACGAAACCTAGTAACCCCAGAGAAGCCAGTAGAAAAGGATTTTGAAAACATAGTGTCAATCCTACAGGACCACTTAAATCCCACACCGCTGCTGATAGCAGAAAGATTTAAGTTTCACAAAAGGAACGAGCATAAAGATGAAAGTAATGCTGAGTATTTAACGGAACTGCACAAGCTATCGAAACACTGCCAGTTTGGAACAGGACTAGCAGATACTTTAAGGGACAAGTTTGTGTGTGGGCTTCAAAGTGAAGGAACCCAGAAACGGCTTCTATCAGAAAAGGATCTTACGCTGGACAAGGCTTTCAGCATTGCAGTATCACATGAAGCAGCAGCACGGGGCACTGCAGAGATACAACGGAGACCGCAAGAATATGGCACAAATGAAATGTCATACGGAACAGTGAAGTGCTATCGCTGCGGCAGAACAACACACGACCATAATGATTGCTGGTTCAAGGACAAAGTGTGCAGACAGTGTGGAAAAGTAGGACACATAGCAAGAGTCTGCAGGTCGGGAAAGAAAACCAGCAGCAAGAAATCTCCACAGGAGAAGTACAAGAAGGTACATAAGGTGACGGAGAGTAGTTCAGACGAACAGAAGAGTGATACAGAATCCGGAAGCAAGGAGCTGGGTTGTCTGAAACGACATAATGTGATCAAAACGGAGGATCACCAAACTATCTGGGTCACGCTCAAGATAGCAGGAGTCCAAGTGAAAATGGAATTGGACACAGGATCAGCCCTAACAGTCATAAGCCGAAGGGACTACAAGCGGCTATTCTCACATATACCCTTGAGAGATACAAAGATTGTCTTGAAGACGTACACGGGGCAAAAAGTCTACCCCAAAGGAAAAATAAGGGTGAACGTTATATATAACGGCAAGGAAACACCAAAAATTGACCTATATGTATTGCCAGATGGAGGACCACCACTACTAGGACGTGAATGGATCCGGAAGATACAGCTAGATTGGCATTCCATACAGGCACTGACTGTGGCTGACAAAAAGGATGACGACCGGTACCTTATGCGATCCGCCCGGCCGTCGAAGCAGAGCTGGAGAGTCTGGAACGTTCAGGTGTACTGTCCAAGGTAGACTGGAGCGAGTGGGCTACACCCATCGTCCCTGTGATGAAAAAATCATTGAGCAGCATGCCTGGGGAACCAAGGAAGGTTCGCATCTGTGGGAACTTTAAGGTAACAGTGAACCCGGTCCTTCACACCGTACAATATCCACTTCCGCGGATTGAAGATATTTTCGCCTCGCTATCTGGAGGGAAACGCTTCACGGATCTAACAAGAGGCATTGGTGCTAATTGACTTATGTTGTGTGCACAGAGCTAGTGGAGATAAGTTTAAAATTAACAAGTATCAAGTGACACTAGATATTAGAAGAAGCTTGATATTTTCCCCCACACAATACTAGATATGTGAGGTAGAGTCCATGATTGGGTAGATTGTATGTCATTTGTGGAAGGAGCACACTAAATGGGTCGAATTACCTTTTTTTATTAAATGTTTTCATATGTTTTTATGTCTTAGTTGCTGAAGGAGGAAGCAGTGCCAAAAGACTCTCAAGTCATATTCCTGGTGGCAATGTCACATGCAGGCATTGCAATAATGTCACAGAATTTGCTGGAGTGGGGTATCTCACGGCATGTCCCGTTAGTTAGACCTTTTCCTTCACCCTTCAGCTCAGAAACATTTTTGGCCGTGAAGTGCGAGCTGATAACAGCACAGGGAGGTCAACAGGGCATCTGGGACCTTGGTGAATGATGGGACCAACAGTCTATCTCCTTAACTAATTAAATTTAAGGATCGAGAAAAAAACAGAGGAACAGAAGGCAATAGGGTGAATTACAGTCAAATTAGGTACAGAAAGAGAAATACAGAGAGGGAAAGAAAAATTGAACTGAGAGAGAAAAAAAGAGACAGAAAGGAAAAGTAAGACAAAAATTAAAACATTAAAAAAAAATTAAATTTAAATCTCTATAAGAACAATTTATTATTTGCAGGAATGAGACTCAACAGTTTAAATTGTTCCCTTTCTGGACCAGAGAGGTTAAGTAGCATTGCAGGAACATAAATGTCATAATTAAAAGAATCCTTAGCTGTTGAGTAACAGCCCTAACTTTCTGCAGCAAGTTTAATTAATTAATGTAATTGACACCGGAGTATTTCACATTTATAAAAATAATCTTTTATATATATATCCATTATTAGTTTAATTTCCTGTATTTATTTGATTCATAATATTGAAAACCTTAATTATTTAAAAGAGATAAGTGGATTAAATGTTGGTTTGTGTTATTTTCATTGCTGTTTTTACTTAACTAATTTAAACTAAAACATCCAAATAAATGGATAAATCCCTGCAGAATGCTTTTCAAACCCAAGTTAGAATTTGAAGATTCAGATAAATGTAAAATTGTAGCTTAATGAGCTAAGTGGTGATTAACAAACTAAAATGAGCTGCTTACATAATGCATGGTTGTTAATACAATCTACTCCTATTATTTCAAAGTCATTTTTGCATGAAAAAAAATTCAAATCCAGTAAACACTAAACTATGATCTAAACTAAGAAATGGAACACGATATTCTTAAAATGTTTGTGCTTTCAGATATATATTTTATCATCTCAGCACATGAATGTGTGACGTGGTTTTACTTATCATAGCAGACCAGAGAAGCAGGAACTTCTGGTTAGAATTGAAAATAAATTCCCCTTCCTTTTCATAAAACTAGTGAAAACCACATTCATGGTTTGTGATTTAAACTCTAGTGGTTGATTATTCTGGCCTTTCAGGTATACTAGTCTCTTTGTTTACTTTTCCCTTCAACTTTCTACACTCCTTTCCTGAAGATAGTGACTGATAATAGGGTAGAGTTCCACGGCTGCTGATAGATTTCCAGTAGCTCATCCAAGTGGTCATTCTTCATATGTGAGCCTAGACAGTAAGGGGGAGAAATTCGGTATCGCCCCGTTTGGGGCGCTAGTATTGGCGGTGCGCAAAGTTTAGCGCCAGGCGCAATTTATCGCCACCTCAAGCGATATTGGGTAGCTGCGCCCCTGAAGGTGATTGCGGCACTAAATCAGGCGCTGCACGACAGTCTTAAGGCACTAACCCGGCGGCGCGATGGAATTTCTCCGCGGGCGGGCGCAGCGCAGGTGCTGTCAATTATCGAATGCAGCCAGACACGCTGGCGCCGGCCAGCTCTTAAAGGGGTGGATCGATTATTATCTCCAGCCGCACCCTGCGCCTCGTAGGCCTCAAACTCGGCGGTAACCTACCTGTGGCGTCGACAACTGCATGAATATGGAGAGGGCCAGGGAGAGAGCACAGCACTTCAGCGAGGGGGCATTGGAAGCTCTGGTTGACGCGGTGGAGCGCAGGCAATCTGTACTCTACCCAGAGAATGGCAGGAGGCCTCAACACAGCGACTATCGCAGAGCTTGGAGGGAGGTTTCCAACAGAGTCACCTCCAGCAGCATGGTTCCCAGGACTCCTGTGCAATGCAGGAAGAAGTTCAACGACCTCACTCGGGTCGTCAGGGTGAGTGCCTTTTTCAGAATCATCTTCATCCCTCCATCTGGACCTCACTTTATGGCCAGAGGGTGTGCAAAGCCCCAATGGCCAGCTGTCATCCAGCACCCATGGCCCTTTCTGGAAACACACATGCACATTCAGCTCTGTGCATAATGTAAGGGCTAATCGACCATGGGAGGCATGTCATCCCAGATCAGGGCAGCATAATGTAAGGGCTAATCGACCATGGGAGGCATGTCATCCCAGATCAGGGCTGCAGGTTTCATCACACCCCATCCTTTCTCTTGCAGACCAAGCTGGCCAATAATAGAAGGCAACAGCATCGGACTGGAGGAGGCCGGCCTCACCTGCAGACCCTTACAGACCTGGAGGAGCGAGTCCACCGGATTGTGGCAAACCGGATGATTGGCCCCGTCGCCTCTGGAGATGCCGACCCCATTGTGGACAGCAATGGTAAGGTCATCACCTTTTTGACCTCTCTCCTTCCACTTGTTCCCCACACCAGCATGCTTTTTCACTCTCGAGCCAACTCAGAGCATTGCAGCACTCATGCATCCCTTGCTGCCACCCTGTCCTTTCGCTAAAGCCACTCTTGAACCTCCCTGCTTTCAGATGCTGCATCACCAGCTCGGGAGGTGGGCCCTCAAGCTGCCAGTGCGAGTGACTCTGGAGGTGACGAGGAGGAGGAAGCCGGACCATCCGTACCACCCTCAGGCGAGCCAGCCCATGTCCAGACTGGGGAGACGCCTTCCCTGGAGGGGAGCAGGGGGGAATGGTCTGAGGAGGATGCAGCTCCAGGACCCAGCAGCCTGCAGCAACGCGAGGGGGGTAGGGAAGCTCGGGGGCACGCGTCTCCCCGGAGGGCGAGTCGGGCCGCGAGTGCTGCTGCACAGAGCGCAGAAGAGGTGCATGCCCTCGCAGAAATGAGCGCCCAGGCTGGGCTGAGGCACACTGAGCTCATGGCTGCAGTGGCAAGGATGCCCGACTCCATCGAGACACTGGCAAGGAGTGTCCAGGACTTCGGCACAGCACAGGCAAGGAGTGTGCAGGACTTCAGCGCAGCACTGGCAAGGATTCTCCAAGACTTCAGCGAAGCACTGGCGCCTGCCACGCAAGTGCTGAGTGCTGCCACGCAGTCAGTGGCTGGTCTCATGCAGACGCAGATTGAGGCCACGCGAGCACCGACTGCTGCCACCCTCGCTGGATTGGGCAGGATGCCCCGGGGCCCTCGCCGTGCCACAGCAGGCCAGCAATCTGTGCACCAGCAGATTGCTGCGCATGTTGCGGTGCTGCCCCATCAGAGTGCCAGTGTGTCGGCCGACCAGGGAGCTGCTGTCCGCTCTCAGGATGACAGCATTCCTGATGCCACCACTGGCACTTCTCCACTGCAGCTGCCACCACCTGTAGGACAGACTGCTTCCGCCCATGCGGAGTTGGAGCAGTCAGCAGCCGGGCCCTCGAGGCCCAGAGCTGGTCCAGGCCGTACCTCAAGGGCATCTGCGGTCTCAGTTTCGGACAGTCAGCAGGCCTCCCCCAGCCTTGCTGCAGCCACTGGGGTCCCACTACGGAGGAGCTGCAGGGCGGGAAGGGGGCAATTCTGCAAGGGAAGCAGATCACCATCGAGGGGCAAAAAGTAGGAGGTGCTGCTTTCATTCAAGGCCGAGGATGCTGGTCTGAATGTTGGTTATGTTTTGGACATTGTCTCCAGGGTGTGAGAGGCAGTTATGTTTTGGACATTGTCTCCAGGGTGTGAGAGACAGTTATGTGGCAGTCTGTTTGTTTTGCTGTTTGTTTCCATTGCTTTGTCATGTGGGAAGGATACACATTTTGTTAAATAAAGAAGTTTATTTATTCACAATGTCCATGTCTGTCCTTTGCTCTAATTGTTGCCTTGACCGGCTTAGGGGTAGCAGAATGGTTCCATTCATGTTCTTGGAATGGCAGAAAGCATTCCCTCAGAGGGGCCTAGAAGTGACTTGCTATAAGCCTCTGACGGACGGCCCTTGCAGTTTGTGCCTCCCTCCCGTCTTGGTGCTGCTCCTCCTCCTCCTCCTCCTCTGCTGGTGCTTCAATGTCTGGTGGCATTGGCTGGGTCCTGAGGATTGCCAGGTTATGCAGCATGCAACACACAACCACGAAGTGGGAGACTCGCTCAGGTGAGTGATGAAGGCCTCCTCCGGAATGGTCCAGCCAGCGGAACCGTTGCTTCAGCACGCCGATTGTGTGCTCAATGATGTTCCTGGTCTCTTGATGGCTCTCATTGTAATGTTCTTCAGCAGGGGTGCTGGGCGAACGGAGCGGGGTCATCAGCTAGGGGCACAGAGGATAGCCCTTGTCTCCGAGAAGCCAGCCTCCTGGGTGAGCTGGGGCTTCGAAAAGGTCTGCCACAGAATTCTGGTGCAGGATGAAGGCGTCGTGGCTGCTGCCTGGAAAGTGGGCATTGACAGCGAGTATCAGCTGTCGGTGGTCACAGACCAGCTGCACATTCAAAGAATGGAACCCCTTTCAGTTGCGGAAATCCTCCGCATTCTCTAGAGGCGCCCGCAAAGCCACATGCATGCAGTCAATGGCACCCTGCACCATGGGGAAGCCCGCTATCCTTGCGAAGCCCTCTGCGCGCTCTCGCTGCTTGTCCGGGGTCATTGGGAAGGAGATGTACTGCCGTCTCCTTTTAAAGAGGGCATTAGTCACTTGACGGATGCAGCAATGCACCGCGAACTGTGAAATGTTGGCAATGTCCCCAGTAGCGGCCTGAAAGGAGCCGCTGGCATAGAAGTTTAGAGCCACAGTGATCTTCACAGCCACCGACAGAGATGTCCTGCACCTTATCTGAGGCTGCAGATCTGGCTGAAGCAGGTGGCAGAGCTCAGTGACCACCTCCTTACTGAAGCGCAGCCTTCGGAAACACTGCTCCTCCGACATGTTGATATACGAAAACTGTTGGCGGAAAGCCCTGGCAGCGTAAGGTCTCGTGTGCCGACGTCTGTAGGCCCTCCTCCATCTGGCCATGCCTGCCACTCTATCCCTGCGTCTCTGTGCCCTGTCAATATGACTCGGTTGATTCCAGAGATGAGGGGGTTGACGTATGAGGAAAGGTTGAGTAGGTTGGGACTCTACTCATTGGAGTTCAGAAGAATGAGAGGCGATCTTATCGAAACATATAAGATTGTGAGGGGCCTTGATCGGGTGGATGCGGTGAGGATGTTTCCACTGGTGGGTGAGACTAGAACTAGGGGGCATAATCTTAGAATAAGGGGCTGCCCTTTCAAAACTGAGATGAGGAGAAACTTCTTCACTCAGAGGGTAGTAAATCTATGGAATTTGCTACCCCACAGAGCTGTGGAAGCTGCAACATTAAATAATTTAAAATGGACATAGACATTTTCCTAGCAGATAAGGGAATTAGGGGTTACAGGGAGAGGGCAGGGAAGTGGACGTGAGTCTAGATTCAGATCAGCCATGATCCTATTGAATGGCGGAGCAGGCCCGAGGGGCCGTATGGCCTACTCCTGCTCCTATTTCTTACGTTCTTATGTTGAGAAGGACGACGTTCCCATCCAATGCAGCCCCCATAGTAAGTGTGCACTGGAAGTTATGCCGGTTGAGAAGCTTACCAACTGCAAAGTAATGTTCAGAAGGCTAAAGTTCCTCAGCCAGTGCTGGCTCACTGCAGAAATGGCTCTCCGTTTGTCTCTGAGCAACTCTCTCTCTCACAGAAGGTGTGGTCCAAAAATGGCTACCACTAATAATCCAGGAAGAGTCCCCTTTAAATAGCGCCCCCCCCAGCCCGACAGCGACTGGGAAACATTCAAGGTAACCTGTCCTTGTTAGCGCCAGGCGGAACGGAGGGGGGCGCCACTGAATTTCCGGTCCGGGGCGCCCCAACGGCGTTGCACACTGAAATGACATCATGATCTGTGTGCGCCGGTGAGCGGGCGCAACGGTTTAGCGCTGGTGCTAAATGTCCGCTCAATTTGGGAAGAGGCGCAGGGATCACTGCGCCCGGGCGCTAGTTGGTTAGCGCCCCACTTCTCGACCTCTTTAGGCGCTAATGGGTGGCGCAACCAACCGAATTTTTCCCCCTAAATGTTCAACAGCATCACTGATTCACAACCATTTTGAAGGAAAGGTAGGTTAGAGCAGACATTTTCTAGAATGAACTGTCCAGAGTGTAACAATCAACTAGAATGGCTTTGTGTAACAATCAACTAGAATGGCTTCAAGTATAACAAAAGTCTGTGGAAAACAAAATCTGTATTGTGATAATGGCCCGGAATTTGCGGTCATGATGACGGCAAACTGGCAGCATTCGCCGTCATTTTGCCTTTGAAACTGACTGCAACTTCAGGATTTAGTGCATGCGCAACTTAATGCAAAAATCCTGAAGTTGCCGTCTGTCATTCATTGCTTCCCCACAGGCTGCGCTGTGCCCCCTCCCCCTCACTCCCCCCCACCCACAGAGCCGGCAATCAGTGTAATCTCTCAAATCATGGAAACTGATGAAAACTTTGGCTCTTCTGCGGTAATTATGCTGTTAAATACCCCATTAAAAGTTAGACCCAAAGGGATTAGGTGTAACTGGGGTTTTAACAACGTAGTCACTGCTAAACAAAGTTTATGGCCCAGAAAAACTAATTTTAATTTTGTGTAGTTTATCCATTTTAATAAAAATGAAAAGTTTTAAGAAACTTTAAAAAAAAAGTTTGATATTTTTTTTTTAAATTGTTCATCTTTATTTCAGGTTTGCCTTTTCCCCATGTGAGAGCCCCAATATTTGTGTTGCTCTCTCTAACAGTTTTAAAAAGTTAGAATTTTAGGAGCTTACCCACTTCCTGGCTCGCTGTCTGTGAGAATTCTGTGTTTTCATTGGCTGCTTAGGCAGCTTGTTGATGTCACAGCAGCTCATTGCTGGGAATCCCCATTAACTTCCATTGATTTCAATTACACGTCGGATAACCCAAAATTCTCAACACAATGATCGCAAGATCTTTGTGTGGAGCTTACGTCAGGGCCAGTGGCGAACGCCTTTGCTTCACCGCTGACCACGAATTACTGGCCATTATGTTTGGTCGATGATAGCTTTCAATCTTCTCCTGGCTCTTGATCAGGCACTGGGCTTTAGTGCAGCCACAGAACACAAGCAATATCAAGGAAATATAAACTCCCTAAAACATCTCATTTCAAAGTGATTGTTACAGTTTGGGCTTTTTCTCATGTAACTGGTTTGACAACAGTTTACAGCAACAGACCCAGGCCTAGAAATTGGTCTGTGCAGCACCCGGTTTTTTGGGTGACTAAGGTCCCAATATGGTGGGCAGTAAGTGTGCGCACATTCCGACTGGAACTACGTCACCCGCCATATTGGGGCCTTCAGGAGTGCTCCTCCCGACCCAACATTAAAGGAACCGATTTTCATCACTCCTCCCCCCAACGCCGCCACTCCTGGCCCCAACCCCCGATTTCCCTACCCTCAGAACCCCGGCCCCCCAATGATCCCTGGCCCCGATCCCCAGACCCACTTACCTGGGACACAGGTGCAGGGAATGCTCCCAAATTTCTGGGCCTCAGTCTGTTATTAACTGCAACAGCATCGTCATTCACTGTGTTGCTTGGGTTAGCACAGCCCAGATCAAACAATTAATCCTGATCATGCTGAATTGCTTACGCAGAATGGCCACTACATCTCCTGTTTTTCAGATGACAGAAACATTTCACACAGTTAGGATAGATGGCAGGAAGTACTTCTTCACTCAAAGTATGATCAACAGCAGGTAATATAATGAAAGCAAAAACTCTGGAGTTTTTCAAGAGAAACGATCTGTGAACTATTTAAATGAAAAACTGCTTTACATCAGGATGCCTCGCTCAGAACAAAGCTGTAGTTCATATATTTACTCTACTAGTTAGTATCTACAAAAGTATTTTTATGATTTTGTACATTTAATTGGGATGTTCATCTCTCTGCTTTTCAAATGTCTTGTTCCCTTTTGAATTGTGTTACATGAAAGATATCTGGTTTGGATGGCATGAATTCCAACCTGTCTGAGAACAGTTATACTTTTGAACAATGTAGGGTGAAGATACTATAGCATGTAATGAGCTGGAAAGATCAAAAGGTCAAAAACTGTTCTACAATTGTTTGAGGAATTGTGTAAAATATATTTGCTCCTGTTTCATTATGCGTGGGTCCCTGGAGCACATTTATGATACAGTTGTGTTTGTTGGATAAGTCTTTACTGGACTTGGGAAAGCTATAGTTCTGAAAGCTGCAAACAAACCATTAATTATGCTGTTCTTGTGTTGAGTCTGTGTTTACAAGTGCAGTTATTATGAATAACACGACACAGACAACAGAGAGTAACTAAACAGGTCTTTAGTGATTGAGGGTCAGAGCGGGAACTGAGATACATATTACTCCACAGGGTTTATATACCGGTGTGGTCACTACCGGTACTACAATGTACAGGAGCTGTTAAAAAGTAGTCCTTCACCTTAAGGTATCCTCTTAAGGTAGTACAGGTTACATACACTACAATTCCTCCCCTGTTAGCTTAACAGTGGACACCCCATTAATACAGTACATGAATATATATACATATATATACAATTTACACACAATGAATATTCAAAGGTTCAGTCTCTGAGGAGGCTTCCGGATCCGTGCCGGATAACGCCTTTCAGGGATCTCTTGTTCCCGTTGCTGGGGTGACTCATTCAATTGATCTTCTATGGATTCAACATCATCTAATACAACCGAGTCCGAGGTAGATGCTACAGGCTCAATAAATTCTTCAACTGGTGTCTCTGCCAGAGGCATGGGGTTGACCCTTGTTCTTGATCCCACAAGTTGGTCAGCATGACGTCGTATTACGTTCTCCCCAGTGTCTACCGTGTACATCAAAGGCCCCTGCTGTGCACAAATTGTTCCAGGTTGCCATTTATCATTTCTATAGTCCCTGGCCAACACTGGTTGTCCTATTTCAAAACTCCGAGTGGCCTTTTCATTTATGTGTTAGAATTGCTTGTGTTCAGCTTCCTGTCTCACATTGGGTTTTAACAAATCCAACCGGGACCGCAACCTTCTGTTATAGAACATGATGGCAGGGCTTTGATTTGTCACTGCATGCGTGGCGTTTCGATATGCCATTAGGAAATTGTCCACCTTGTGTTGTAGTGGAATATGATCTTCACACATGGCCTTTATTGCCTTTTTGAATGTTTGTACAAATCTCTCGGCCAACCCATTTGTAGCCGGATGGTATGGGGCAGATGTATAGTGTTTCACCCCATTCTTTTTCATGAATTTCTGGAATTCTTCTGACACGAACTGTGGTCCGTTGTCTGAACAAATTTGCTCGGGCAATCCATTCCTCGCAAATATAGTTCTCAAGACTGCAATCGTCTTCTCAGTGGTAGTGGTCGACATCTTGATCACTTCTGGCCATTTAGAGTGTGCGTCTACTGTTATCAAAAACATGGAATCCATGAATGGACCTGTAAAGTCAATATGCATGCGTTGCCATGGAGCTGAAGGCCATTCCCACGGATGCAGCGGTGCAATTGAAGGTGCATTCTGAACTTTTTGACACCCTGAGCAGCTTTTTGTCAGGTCCTCTATTTGTTTGTCTATACCTGGCCACCACACATAAGCCCTAGCAAGGCTTTTCATCTTGACTCCCTCCAGATGACCTTCATGCAATTCTTTTAAGACTCTCTCCCGTAATTTAGGAGGAATAACCACCCTTGTTCCATACATCAGTGTTCCTTGACATACGGACAGCTGTTCTCGTCTGGCTGAGAATGCTGGTAACAGTGGTTCGCCATGTGCTGGCCATCCCTTCACCGTCAAATCGTAGACCCGAGACAGTGTCGGGTCATTTCGGGTCTCTCTCTCAATACCCGCATTGGTGACTGGCAAGCATTCGATGATGGTCGAGTGGAATATCTCGACAGGATCAACTGCCGGTGCCTCTTCCGCTGTCGGTAATGGCAGGTGCGACAGCCCATCAGCATTACCATGTTGCTTTGTACCTTTGAACTCAATATCGTATTAATGTGCCCCTAGGAAAAGGGACCATCTCTGAAGCCTCTGCGCCGTCATTACCGGAACACCCTTCTTAGGATTGAATATGGAAACCAATGGTTGATGATCTGTCAGCAGTGTAAACTGTTGTCCGTGCAGGTAGTGGTTAAATTTCTTCACTCCCCACACGAGGCTGAGGGCCTCCCTATCTATCTGAGCATAGTTGCGCTCAGCGGAGGTCAATGATCTGGATGCAAAAGCGACTGGCCTTTCCGAGCCATCTGGAAACCTATGTGAGAGCACCGCCCCGATACCATAGGGAGATGCATCACAAGCCAACCGAATAGGTAGCGTTGGGTTAAAGTGAGCCAACACTTCCTTAGACGTGATCAACGCCTTGCTCTTCTGAAAAGCCCGCTTACAGTCATCGCTCCACTTCCATGGTATTCCCGTTTGCAAGAGGGTGTTTAGTGGGTGTAACACCGTAGATAAATTTGGTAAAAACTTGTGGTAGTAGTTAACCAGCCCGAGGAACGACCTCAACTGTGACACATTTTCTGGTGCTGGAGCCTTGACTACTGCCTCAATCTTGTCAGGGGACTTATGTAACCCCTCCTTGTCAATAACGTGGCCGCAGTACGAAATTTGCTTCTGAAAAAACTCGCATTTCTGGCGATTAGCTCTTAGCCCATATTCTTTCAATCTGATGAGCACCTGTTCCAAATTCGCGAGGTGATCACTATCGTTATCTCCTGTAACCAGGATGTCATCCAAGTAACACTGTGTCCCTGGAATTCCCTGCAAGACCTGTTCCATGGCCCGTTGCCAAATAGCCGGAGCCGATGCCACTCCAAAAACCAGCCTATTATACTGATATAAGCCCTTATGCGTGTTGATCGTGAGGTACTGTCTCGACACTTCATTAACTTCCATCTGCAGGTACGCCTGCGCCAGGTCTATCTTGGTGAAGTGCTTGCTGCCAGATAGCGAAACGAAGATATCTTCAATCCGCGGAAGCGGATATTGCACTGTGTGAAGAACTGGATTAACAGTGACTTTGAAATCACCACAGATGCGAACCTTCCTAGGTTCACCAGGCGTGTTGCTCAACGATCGCTTCATGACAGGAACAATGGGTGTAGCCCACTCACTTTGGACAGCACTCCTGAACGTTCTAACCCTTCCAGCTCTGCTTCCACAGCAGGTCGTATCGCATAAGGCACTGGTCTGGCTTTGAAAAATTTTGGGCTTGCATTTTCTTCAACCTTGATGGTTGCAGTAATTCCTTTCAGTGTCCCAAGTCCCTGTTGGAACACCTCCTTAGCATCGTCTAAGATTTTGGACAGTCGTCCAGGTTTGACGTCATCCTCCTTACTGGCATCCACAGTCAGTGCTCATATGGAATGCCAATCCAGTTGTATTTTCCGGATCCATTCACGTCCTAGTAGTGGCGGACCTCCATCAGGTAACACATATAAGTCCATTTTCTGACTTTCTTTACCATTGTAGACCACGTTTACTTTTATTTTTCCTTTGGGGTATACTTTTTGCCCCGTGTATGTTTTCAATACAATCTTCGTATCCCTCAGGGGAATGTGCGAGAATACCCTTTTGTAGTCTCACTTATTTATGACCGTTAAGGCCGATCCTGTGTCCAATTCCATCTTCACTTGGACTCCTGCTATCTTGAGCATGACCCAGATAGTTTGGTGGTCTGCTGTGTTGCCCACATTATGTATCTTCAGACAACCCAGTTCCTTGCTGCTGGAGTCTGAATCAGTCTTCTGTTCATCTGAACTGTTCTCGGTCACTTTATGTACTTTTTTGTACTTCTCCTGTGGTGACTTTTTGCTGTTGGTCTTCTTTCCTGACCGGCAGACTCTCGCTATGTGACCAAGTTTGCCACATTGCCTGCATTCTTTGTCTTTGAACCAGCACTGGTTCTGGTCATGCGTTGTCCTACCGCAACGATAGCACTTTACTGCACCCAATGCCATTTCATTGGGGCTGAATTCAGGTGGCTTTTGCTGTATTTCCGCAGCTCCCCGTGCTGCTGCTTCGTACAATATGGCCACGCTGAAAGCCTTGTCCAGTGTCAACTCTTTCTCTGAGAGTAGCCTTTTCTGGGTTCCTTCACTCAGGAGACCGCAGACGAATTTGTCCCATAGGGAATCTGCCAGTCCTGCTCCGAACTGACAGTGCTTTGATAGCTTGCGTAATTCCGTAAGGTAATCAGCGTTACTCTCATCTTTATGCTGATTCCTCTTGTAGAATTTAAATCGTTCTGCTATCAGCAGCGGTGTAGGGTTTAGGTGCTCCTGCAGGATAGCAACAATATCCATGAAACCTTTTTCTACCGGTTTATCTGGGGTTACCAGGTTCCTCAATAACCCGTACATCTTCGCACCCATCAAGTTTAATAGGGTTAGTGCTTTCTTATCATCCGGCACTTCATTCGCTCTACAATAAACTTCGATGCGTCCCACATAAGTGGACCAATCTTCCACATCGTTGTCGAATGCAGTAATGTTGCCTGTTTTCGGCATCCTAGCTGAGTTTCTTCTTTCCCTTCGGATATTATTTATTTACTTATTTTTAAATTTAAGATGGCGGCTCCCGCGCTCGTCTTCTTCTCTGCTGGCTCAAGATGGCGTCTTTTCCCGCGCTGCTGCTGCCCACGCCTCACAGCGGTCCTTCCTGCACTTGTTTTTCCCTGTATGTGCGCTTCCTTGAGCTGCTGTTGTTGTTGTTGTTGTTGCCACGCCGCTTTCTGCGGTCCTCGTGGCAATGGAGCGCCTTTCTGGCTGCTGCGCGTCTCTGCCCCGCGATTGCAGTCCGGCCCCTGACACCGGCTGCGGTCTTGTTCTCCACTCTCTATGCTTTCCTCCCCTTCTCCCTCCGACAAGCTCGGCCGTCTTCCCCCGCGCCGCTCGATCGGGCTTACCCGCCGCTGCCTTAGAAGGGTTGCGCACTACCTGTAGCCAGCCCTTATGCTGGACTTTGTGGCCAGAAACCCAAGCCCGGTTCTCGATGGCCTCCCTTGTGACGCACCGCTCTGCAGGATGCTGAAGGCGGATGCCCTTGGTCAACGCCCGTGTTCCAGGACGCAGCCTCCTTCCAATGTACCCCAGATTCAGTACTGGGGGAGGTGATGCAAAACTGCTGCTAGGTTCGATCAGACTCGTCGCCACTGTTGAGTCTGTGTTTACAAGTGCAGTTATTATGAATAACACGACACAGACAACAGAGAGTAACTAAACAGGTCTTTAGTGATTGAGGGTCAGAGCGGGAACTGAGATACATATTACTCCACAGGGCTTATATACCGGTGTGGTCACTACCGGTACTACAATGTACAGGAGCTGTTAAAAAGTAGTCCTTCACCTTAAGGTATCCTCTTAAGGTAGTACAGGTTACATACACTACATTCTTGCACCAGCCATTTTGAAATACATGAGTAGCACAGATTTATTTGTTGTCTAATGTTGTGTGTTTCATGTCAGTTACTAAATGGATCTGTTTTGCAATAATTTTAAACAGAAATATACGCAATTATTTTCAGTGATTGGCTTCCTTGGGAAGAACCCTGTAAATTGAATATTAAAAAAAATTCACCTCCCCGCCCCCTCAAAAGAAACCTATTTACACAAGAAGCATGAAGTGGTAGAAGTCTTTGGCCTAGAAATTGCGGTCGGAGGCGTACCTCCGGAGTACACCTCCGACTCGCGAAACATTTACAAAATTACCTGCTGGTGCCTATGCTGCGAAGAGTTGTGGTCTTGGGCCTCGAGGTGGAGGGCAGCATAATAGCCCATGGATCCCAGGGATGCAGGCGGTATGGAAGCATACCTGAGATAACTAGGACCTCCAATGACAAAGGAGGATTCCATTGCAATCATTTACGAAGGGAATCCCCTAAATCTAATAATTATACAATATACAGAACTGCAATTTTATTCATAAGTTCCTTCATTGCACCAACCTCAATAAAAATTAAATGTTTTGATCATTTTAAACATTAAGACTGTAATCTGGGCCAATATTTGTATAAACTCATTTAATAAAGTGTATGTGCATAAGTTAGGAAAGAAAAATGTTTAATTTAAAGCTCAGATATCTCCTTACGCTGATGCAAGCAGGCTCAATGCCTGCTTGCATCAACCGTAAGACTTACGTGGGCAATTGCTGGCCAGTTGCTGCTCAAATAGCCCAACTCTGTCCCAGCAATTGCTTTTTCAGAGCCGCTGCGGATGGCCTGGTAACGCATACGTTGACATTTCGGCGGAAATCCGGAACTTGTGGGGCATTTCAAAGGGATTACAGCGCAATTTCTGGGCCCTTGTATTTACACTGTGCTAGCATTTCTCTTTATTTTGCTATTTTCCCCTGTTTATAAGCATTTACTTTATCTTCTTTCTTCTTGCTCTTTCACTGAAAGTCATTCTATATTATCACTAAAAATGGATCTGCCAAATGATAATAATCTGACGTAGCAATTACTCATATTGGTTTCAAAATGTGATGTATTTTGATTTGTGTCACTCTTAAAAATAAGCACGGCTCCCACAGCAGTGGCAGGAGCACAGTAATTGGCCTCAGCAGTCCTGGGTTAGGAAAAGGAAAAGTCTGCTTGGGTTACTAGTTGAATCACTACCCAGTGATCACTATTGGAAATGTATGTAGATACTGAGTAAGGACAGGATTAGATTAGACTTGTGTGGTGAACGCTGATTTTCTTCAAACAAGAGCAGCATCTGTTTCTAACTGGGGCAGAGATCACTTCGTACAAAAGGTAGGAACCGTATAACATTAATCAGGGCCAGAGTGGTCCCCTGAACTAGTCTCGATCACCGAAGAGGGTCAGGGAGCACTCTTCCAGATTTCTTTTCTCTCTAATTGGCCTGAGTTTTTTAATCTGGTTTTTCGCCTCTCCCAGGAGATTACATGGCTTCTGAGTGGGGTGGGAGTATAAACATTGAGGCATCACAGTTGTGTGGGCAGGCTGGATGGAACAGTGGGTCTGTTCCTGTCCATATGTCATATTTTTGTCATACATTTGTGTCAACATTTTCCACTATAAATTTAAATGAAACTGCCTATGTAAACTTGTCACATTGCAATTACACCCCCTGCCAGGGTTGGCGCTATATTGCCTCACTTTTGCATCTCCCAGATTTTCAGCCTGAACTGCAAAAAACTCCTATCCTCCAACTAACTCTACTTCCCAAATTGCTATACGTTTTGCTATTTAGCCACAAATAGTAATATAAAATCAATTAAACTAATTTGGCAGGGAGATGGGCACCTGGATGAAGCATTGGAGAGGAGAAACAAGATGCACAGAGGACTAGGAGAGGCAAATAACACTAGAGTAAAGAATAGTTCAGAAATAGGAGGTAGACTAAGATGAGCTTAGAGTGCATGTACGGAAATGCATGTAGCGTGGTAAAGAAGGTTGGTGAGCTGCAGGCACAAGTCGCCACATGGGACCATGATATAGTGGCAATAACAGAGATCAGGCTCGAAGGGGAGGATTGGGAACTTAATATTCCTGGCTACAAGGTGTTCAAAAAAAATAGGGAAGGAGAAAAGGAGGGGCAGCAGTATTGATCAAAGAAACTATTACAGCACTGGAGAGGGATGATGTAGTTGAGGGGTCAAAGACAGAGCCTAATTGGTTAGAATTAAGGAACAATAGAGGAGCTATTACAATACCGGGTGTATACTATAGGTCACCAAATAGTCGGGAGGAGATAGAGGAGCAAATTTGCAGGAAAATTACAGAAAGATGCAGGAACTACAGAGCAGTAATAATGGGAGACTCAATTATCATAATATAGACTGGGATAGTAACAGTGTAAAGGGCAAAGAAGGGCGGAATTCCTAAAATGTGCACATGAGAACTTTCTTGATTAGTACGTTTCCAGCCCAACGAAAAATGAAGCAGTGCTGGATTTAGTAATGGGGAATGAAATGGGGCAAGTGGAACATGTTTCAGTGGGAGATCATTTGGAGAACAGTGATCACAATATCAGAATGGGCAGCATGGTGGCATAGTGGTTAGCACTGTTGCCTCACAGCGCCAGGAACCTGGGTTCAAATCCGGCCTCGGGTGACTGTCTGTATGGAGTTTGCACATTCTCCCCATGTTTGCGTGGGTTTCCTCCGGGTGCTCCGGTTTCCTCCCACAGTCCAAAGATGTGCGGGTTAGGTTGATTGGCCATGATAAAAAATTGGCCCTTAGTGTTAGGGGGGATTAAATATGTGGGGTTATGGAGTTACGGGGATAGGGCTTGGGTGGGATGGCTGTCGGTGTAGGGACCGGGTGCTAGGGTTTGGATGATCAGCCATGATCTCGTTGAATGGCGGAGCAGGCTCGAAGGGCTGAATGGCCTACTCCTGCTACTAGTTTCTATGTTTCTATCAGTTTAGAATAGTTATGGAAATGGACAAGGTACAATCAAGCATAAAAATACTGAACTGGAGGAGGGATTGGAATAAAAAATTGGTAAGGATAAAAGTAATTGAACAATGTGAGGCCTTCAATGAATCAATCGTTCGGGTACAGAGTAGCAGCATTCCCATGAGGGGGAAAAGGAAGGGCATCCAAAACTAGAGCTCCCTGTATGAATAAAGATATAGAAGCTAAAATGAGGCAGAAAAAGGAGGCTTATGACATTTGTAAGGTTCATAATACAGTAGAGAACCAAACTGAATATAGAAAGTGCAGAGGCAATCTAAAAAAGGGAATAAGAGGGGCAAAGAGAGAGTATGAGAATAGATTATCAGCTAACATAAAAGGGAACTCAAAAGTCTACTATAAAGACATAAATAGGAAAAGGATGAGTACTTTGCATCTGTCTTCACTAGAGAAGAGGATGCTGCCAACGTAGCAGAAAAGGAAGAGGCAGTAGTGATATTGGATAGGATAAAAATAGATAAAGAGGAGATACTTAAACGGTCAAAGTAAAAAAGTCACCCAGTCCAGATGGAATGCATCCTAGTTTACTGAGGGAAGTAAGAGTGGAAATTGCTGAGGCTTTGGCCAAAATCTTCTAATCCTCCTTAGATATGGAGGTGGTGCCACAGGACTGGAGGATTGCAAATGTTACACCCCTGTTAAAAAAGGAGAGAGGGATAAACCTGGCAACTGCAGGCCAGTCTGCCTAACGTCGGTGGTGGGGAAACTTTTAGAGACAATAATCCGGGACAAAATTAATTGGCATTTGGAAAAGTATAGGCTAATAAATGAAAGTTAGCACGGATTTGTTAAAGGCAAATTGTGTTTGACTAACTGGATCCGAGTTCTTTGATGAAGTAACGGAGAGGGTTGATGAGGGTAGTGCGGTTGATGTGTATATGGACTTTCAAAGGCGTTTTGATAAAGTACCACATAATTGACTTGCTAGCAGAATTAAAGCCCATGGGATTATAGGGACAGTGGCAGCATGGATACAAAATTGGCTAAGGAACAGAAAGCAGAGAGTAGTGGTGAATGGTTGTTTATCAGACTAGAGAGAAGTATATAGTGGTGTTCCCCAGGGGTCGGTATTAGGACCACTGCTCTTTTGATGTATATTAATGACCTGGTCTTGGGTATACTGGGCATAATTTCAAAGTTTGCAGATGACACGAAACTCAGAAATGTCGTAAACAGTGAGGAGGATGGTAACAGACTTCAGAAGGACATAGACAGATTGGTGAAATGGGCAGGTACATGGCAGATGAAATTTAACGCAAAGAAGTGCTGAGTGATACATTTTGGTAGAAAGAATGAGAAGAGAATGAACTAAGTGGTACAATTTTAAAGGGCGTGCAAGAACAGAGAGACCTGGGGTTGTATGTACACAAATCTTTGAAGGTGGCAGTTGAGAAGGTTGTTAAAAAAACACATCTGGGATCCTTGGCTTTATTAATAGAGGAATAGAGTATGTCCACAAAAAGCAGGACAAATTCAATTGCCGCCCCCTCAATCTACTCTCAATCATCAGCAAAGTGATGGAAGGTGTTGTCGACAGTGCTATCAAGCGGCATTTACTCACCAATAACCTGCTCACTGATGCCCAGTTTGGGTTCGGCCAGGACCACTCGGCTCCCGACCTCATTACAGCCTTGGTTCAAACATGGACAAAGGAGCTGAATTTCAGAGGTGAGGTGAGAGTGACTGCCCTTGACATCAAGGCAGCATTTGACCGAGTGTGGCATCAAGGAGCCCTAATAAAAGTTAATGGGAATCAGGGGGGAAACTCCCCACTGGCTGGAGTCATACCTAGTGTAGTGTATGTACCTTTAAGAGAGAACTACTTTTACAGCTCCTGTATACTGTAGTACCGGCAGTGACTACACCTGTATATAAGCCTTGAGCATGCCTCTGTACCCCAGTCTTGAGATTACCCTACTCCAGTAAATACCTGTTGATTGTTCAGTTACAGCATCCGTGTGGTTATTGAAAAACATCATACTCTCAGAATCACGGATCTAACAGTGGCGACGAGTGTCAATTCGAATCTACCTGCAACTCTGCATTTCCCTTCGAGGATTCGCTCCGGGAGGGCGGTGGAAGAAAGTCGAGGCCAGAAGCACGGGCGTCGACCACGAGCAACCGCCCAGTCGTCCGGCAGAGAGTGAACATCGCAGGGGAGGCTGTGAAGAGCCGAGCTTGGTTCCCCAGCCATGACGATCAGCAATAGACTGACGACAGGTACAGCGCAGACCCTTCCCGGACAGCGGCGGCTGGAGCCAACCGACGGCGGAGAGAAAGCCGAGCAGCGTCGACGGGGTAAGACAGAGGGTGAAGCGCATAGGGCGCAGCCGGGGGGTTAAAAACTGAGTGGCGTCGAGGAAAAACAAAATGGAGAGAGAGAGGGTAAAGCAACAGCCGGGTTCCGGACCGAGCGGCGGAAACGGGAAAGGCGCACAAAAAAAAAAAGAACGTGCAGAGCACAGCCAGGGCTCAAGGGCTGAACAGTGTCCGCGGGGAGAAGAAGGGAGAGCGAGGGAGACGCCATTGAGCCGCGGAGAAGAAGGAAGAGCACGGGAGATGCCATTTTTAGAAGACGCAACGGAGAAGAAGGGCGAGCGCGGGAAGGAAGGAAAGCGCAGGAGATGCCATTTTGTGCCAGCGGAGAAGAAGGGGAAGCGCGGGAGATGCCATTTTTGACAGTTAAATCACAGCCAGGGATGCCGAAGAGTGGCAGTATCTCTACGTTCGACAATGAAGTCGAAGATTGGGCGACATATGTGGAACGTATTGAGGTGTACTGCAGGGCGAATGAAGTGCCAGATGCTAGGAAAGCACTGGGTTTGTTAAATTCCATGGGTGCAAAAACTTATGGGTTACTGCGAAACCTAATAACCCCAGAGAAGCCTGTGAACAAGAATTTCGAAAGCATAGTAGAAATCCTACAGGACCACTTAAACCCCACACCGCTGCTGATAGCAGAATGATTTAAGTTCCATAAAAGGAACCAACACAAAGACGAAAGCAATGCTGAGTACCTAACGGAACTGCGCAAGCTATCGAAACACTGCCAGTTTGGAGCGGGACTAGCAGATACGTTAAGGGACAAGTTTGTGTGTGGGCTTCAAAGTGAAGGAACCCAGAAACGGCTTCTATCAGAAAAGGATCTTACGCTGGACAAGGCTTTCAGTATGGCAGTGTCACATGAAGCAGCCGCAAGGGGCGCAGCAGAGATACAACGGAGACCGCAAGAATATGGCACCAATGAAATGTCCGATGGAACAGGGAAGTGCTATCGCTGCGGCAGAACAACACATGACCAGAAGGATTGTTGGTTCAAGGACCAAGTGTGCAGACAGTGTGGAAAAGCAGGACACATAGCAAGAGTCTGCAGGTCTGGGAAGAAAACCAACAGTAAGAAATCTCCACAGGAGAAGTACAAAAAGGTACACAAGGTGATGGACAGTAGTTCAGACGAACAGAAAAGTTACACAGACTCCGGAAGCAAGGAGCTGGGTTGTCTGAAACTACATAAGGTAACCAAAATGGAGGATCACCAGACTATCTGGGTTACACTCAAGATAGACGGAGTCCAAGTGAAAATGGAATTGGACACAGGATCAGCCCTAACAGTCATAAACCAAAGGGACTACAAGCGGCTATTTTCACATATACCCTTGAAAGCTACAGAGATTGTCTTGAAGACGTACACGGGGCAAAAAGTCTACCCCAAAGGAAAAATAAGGGTGAAAGTGATATATAAAGGCCAGGAAATACCTAAAATGGATATATATGTATTGCCAGATGGAGGGCCACCACTGCTAGGACGTGAATGGATCCGGAAGATACAATTAGATTGGCATTCCATACAGCCACTGAAGGTTGAGGCCAAAAAGGATGACGACGTCACACCTGGACGACTGTCAAAAATGCTAACTGACGCAAAAGAAGTGTTCCAGGAGGGACTCGGAACACTAAAAGGCATAACAGCAACGATTAAAATAGAGGAAAATGCAAGCCCAAAGTTTCTTAAGGCCAGACCAGTGCCTTATGCGATCAGACCAGCTGTCGAAGCAGAGCTGGAAGGGTTGGAACGTTCAGGAGTACTGTCCAAAGTAGACTGGAGCGAGTGAGCTACACCCATCGTTCCTGTAATGAAGAGGTCGTTGAGTAATACGCCTGGGGAACCAAAGAAGATCCGCATCTGTGGGGATTTTAAGGTGACAGTGAACCCAGTCCTTCACACGGTACAATATCCGCTTCCACGAATTGAGGATATTTTCGCCTCGCTATCTGGAGGTAAACGCTTCACCAAAATTGATCTAGCCCAGGCGTACTTGCAAATGGAGGTAGAAGAAGCCTTGAAACAATACCTTACGATTAACACTCATAAAGGTCTTTATCAATACAACCGGCTGGTGTTCGGGGTAGCATCGGCTCCGGCTATTTGGCAAAGGGCGATGGATCAAGTCCTGCAAGAGATTCCAGGGACCCAGTGTTATTTGGACGACATCCTGGTCACGGGCGAAAATGACAGTGATCACCTCGCCAACTTGGAGAAGGTGCTCACCAGATTAAAGGAATATGGGCTATGAGCTAATCGCCACAAGTGCGAGTTTTTCCAGAAGCAGATCTCGTATTGTGGCCACGTCATCGATGAAGAGGGGTTACATAAGTCCCCTGAAAAGATTGAGGCAGTAGTCAAGGCTCTAGCACTGGAAAATGTGTCACAACTGAGGTCGTTCCTCGGGCTGGTAAACTACTACCATAAGTTCTTACCAAATTTGTCCACGGTATTACACCCACTGAACACCCTACTGCAAACAGGGGTACCATGGAAGTGGAATGACGAACGTAGACGAACTTTCCAGAAGTGTAAAGAATTGATCACATCAAAAGAGGTGTTGGCCCATTTCAACCCAGCACTACCAATTCATTTGGCATGTGATGCATCACCCTATGGTATTGGAGCGGTGCTGTCGCACAAATTCCCCGACGGGTTGGAGAGGCCAGTAGCCTTTGCGTCTCGGTCACTAACCTCAGCCGAGTGCAACTACGCCCAGATTGACAGGGAGGCCCTCAGCCTAGTATGGGGAGTAAAAAAATTCAACCACTATCTGCATGGGCAGAAGTTCACCTTGCTGACTGACCACCAACCACTTGTCTCCATCTTTAATCCTAAGAAGGGCATTCCAGTGATGACTGCACAACGGTTACAAAGATGGTCCCTGTTTCTAGGGGCGAATCAATATGAAATAAAATATAAAGGCACAAAACAGCATGGAAACGCTGATGGGCTATCGCGCCTGCCACTGCCTACTGTGGAGGAAGCACCAGCAGTGGACCCTATCGAGATATTTTATTCGTCAATAATTGAACGATTGCCAGTAACGAACGCGGATATAGAGAAGGAGACCCGCAATGATCCGACGCTGTCTCGGGTATATGATTTGACGGTGAGGGGATGGCCAACACATGGCGACTCACTGTTGCCAGCATTCTCATCCAGAAGAGAACAGCTGTCAGTATGCCAGGGGACAGTGATGTGTGGATCCAGAGTGGTGATTCCACCCAAGTTAAGGGAGAGAGTGCTAAATGAGCTACATGAAGGTCATCTGGGGGGATAGAAAATGAAAAGCCTTGCTAGGGCTTATGTGTGGTGGCCGGGAATCGATCAACAAATTGAAGACCTAACCAAGAGCTGCTCAGGATGCGAGAAGGTCCAAAATGCACCACCACATGCCCCTCTACACCCATGGGAGTGGCCCTCCTCTCCATGGCAACGGGTGTGTGATGAAATATGTCATTCATCAGACTCTGTATTTAACTACATATATTTTTTATATGCTCCTGTGTCTCTGCCTTGTATTGTATATAGTGCACCGCCTCCTTTCTCCCCATTGGGTGTGTCAGCTCCACCCATACCTGGCCCTACTTAAGACAAGCCCAGGCTTGTCTTGCAGCAGAACAGCAGAATGCTAGGTGAAGACACAGGCATCTTTCTTTGCTAATAAAAGCCTAGTTTTATCCAGTTAACTTTGAGCCTTGAAGTTATTGAGGCGCATCAGGGTGCATATTGATTTTGCTGGTCCATTCATGGACTCAATGTTCTTAATAGCAGTGGATGCTCATTCGAAGTGGCCTGAGGTGATAAAAATGTCCTCAACCACTACAGAGAAAACGATTGCAGTCCTACGGACCATATTTGCCAGAAACGGCTTGCCAGAGCAGATTTGCTCTGATAATGGACCACAGTTTGTGTCCGAAGAGTTTCGAAAATTTATGAGAAGGAATGGGATAAGGCATTACACATCCGCCCCGTATCATCCAGCCACAAATGGATTGGCTGAAAGGTTCGTACAAACCTTTAAGGCGGCGATAAAGGCCATGTGCGACGATGAAATTCCACTACAGCATAAGGTGGACAATTTCTTATTAACCTACCGAAACGCGACACATGCAGTTATCAACCAGACCCCGGCCATGATGTTCTTTAACCGAAGGTTGCAATCTCATCTGGACTTGCTTAGACCAAATGTGCGAAGAAATGTTGAGGATAAACAATTCCAGCACATCAATTAGAAACCGACAAGGAGCTTCAATGTAGGACAACCAGTCTTGGCCCGTGACTACCGAACAGAGAAATGGCAACCCGGAACGATATGCACACGGCAGGGGCCATTAATGTACACAGTGGATGTCGGGGAGAACATTGTGAGACGCCACGTTGTTCAGATCTTAGCATCACAGGAACGAGTCAACCCCATGTCTTGCGTACCTGGGGATGAACCCGACATACCGGTAGCATCTACCTCCGAACCAGTAGCAGTGGAACCCGATGAACTAACCGATGAAAAGGGGCCAGAATCGCCTCCGCACCAAGAACAAGAACCTCAGGAAAGGCGCTATCCCGAAAGGATCAGGAAGCCGCCCCAAAGACTGAATCTATAAATGGACTATTGTTGTTTAATGTACATGCTAAAGTGTTAATTGTTATTTGAATATTATGGGTACTACTAATCTAAAAGGGGAGGAATTGTAGTGTATGTACCTTTAAGAGAGAACTACTTTTACAGCTCCTGTATACTGTAGTACCGGCAGTGACCACACCTGTATATAAGCCTTGAGCATGCCTCTGTACCCCAGTCTTGAGATTACCCTACTCCAGTAAATACCTGTTGATTGTTCAGTTACAGCATCCCTGTGGTTATTGAAAAACATCATACTCTCAGAATCACGAATCTAACACCTAGCACAAAGGAAGAGGATTGTGGCTGTTGGAGGCCAATCATCTCAGCCCCAAGACATCACTGCCAGAGTTCCTCAGGGCAGTGTCCTAGGCCCTACCCTCTTCAGCTGCTTCATCAATGACCTTCCCTCCAACATTAGGTCAGAAATGGGAATGTTCACTGATGATTGGCAAGTATCATTGGTGCCACACAAGTGCCAGTTAATGACCATCTCCAACAAGACAGAGTCTAGCCACCTTCCCTTGACATTCAACGACATTACCATCACCGAATCCCCCACCATCAACATCCTGCGGATCACCATTGACCAGAAACGTAACTGGACCAGCCACATAAATACCATGGCTACAAAAGCAGGTCAGAGGCTAGGTATTCTGCAGTGAGTGACTCACTTTCTGACACCCCAAAGCCTTTCCGCCATCTAGAAGGCACATGTCGGGAGTGTGATGGAACACTCTCCACTTGCCTGGATGAGTGCAGCTCCAACAACACTCAAAGCTTGACATCCAGGACAAAGCAGCCCACTTGATTGGCACCCATCCACCACCTTAAATATTCACTCCCTCCACCACCGACGTACCATGGCTGCAGTGTGTACCATCTACAAGGTGCAATGCAGCAACTCACCAAGGCTTCTTCGACAGCACCTCCCAAACCCGCAACCGCTACCACCTAGAAGGACAAGAGCAGCAGGCGCATGGGAACACCACCACCTGTAAGTTCCCCTCCAAGTCATACACCATCCTGACTTGGAAATATATCGCTGTTACTTCATCGTCGCTGGGTCAAAATCCTGGAACACCCTGTCTAACAGCACTGTGGAAGTACCTTCTCTCTTCGGAACCGAGGATGACTTGCTTCCACATTAAAAATGAGTTCGCAGGTGACTGATGAGTCCAATGTGGGACCTACAGTCTCTGTCACAGGTGGGGCAGATGGTGGTTGAAGGGGTGGGTGGGTGGGGTGCTTGGGTTGACGTGTGCTCCTTGCGCTGCCTGCGCTTGACTTCCGCTTGCTCCCGGCGAAGAGACTTGAGGTGTTCGGCGCTTTCCCGGATGCTTCTCCTCCACTTTGTGCGGTCTTGGGCCAGGGATTCCCAGGTGTCAGTGGGGATGTTACACTTTTTCAAGGAGGCTTTGAGGGTGTCGTTGAAGTGTTTCCTCTGCCCACCTGGGGCTCTCTTGCCGTGCCGGAGCGCCAAATAGAGCTCTTGTTTTGGGAGTCTCGTATCGGGCATGCAGACAATGTGACCCAGCCATCGGAGCTGATTGAGCGTGGTCAAAGCTTCGATACTAGGGATGTTGGCCTGAGCAAGAACACTGATGTTGGTGCGCCTATCCTGCCAATGGATTTGCAGGATCTTGCGGGGGCAGCGTTGGTGGTACCTCTCCAGTACTTTGAGGTGCCTGCTGTACATGGTCCATCTCTCTGATGCATACAGCAGACCATGAGCTTAGTGCCGGGTTTGAGGTCCTGGTCTTCAAACACGCTCTTCCTCAGGCGACCGAAGGCTGCACTGGCACACTGAAGGCGGTGTTGGACTTCGTTGTCGACGTCTGCCCTTGTTGACAGTAGGCTCCCGAGGTACGGAAAGTTGTCCACGTTGTCCAAGGCCTTGTCGTGGATTTTGATAATCGGGGGGGCAGTACTGTGTGGCGGGGGCAGGTTGGTAGAGGACTTTTGTCTTACGGATGTTTAGTGTAAGGCCTATGCTCTCGTACGCTTCGGTGAAGGTGTTGACAACGGTTTGGAGTTCGACCTCCGAGTGAGTGCAGACGCAAGCGTCGTCTGCATACTGATATTGTTGGCGAGGATGGCTTATCGGGGGAAGGCAGCAGCAACCAACTTTCTGGCACCAGGGGTGGTTCTGCTGCACGGGACAGGAGGAAAAAGCGCAGGAGAGCTATAGTGATAGGGGATTCTACTGTAAGGGGAATAGATAGGCGATTCTGCGGCCGCAAACGAGACTCCAGGATGGTATGTTGCTTCCCTGGTGCAAGGGTCAAGGATGTCTCGGAGCAGCTGCAGGGCATTCTGCAGGGGGAGGGTGAACAGCCAGTTGTTGTGGTGCATATAGGTACCAACGATATAGGTAAAAAATGGTATGAGGTCCTAAAAGCTGAATATAGGGAGTTAGGAGGTAAATTTTAAAAAAGGACCTCAAAGGTAGTAATCTCAGGATTGCTACCAGTGCCACGTGCTAGTCAGAGTAGAAATAGAAGGATATTTCAGATGAATACGTGGCTAGAAGAAAGGTGCAAGAGAAAGGGATTCAAATTCCTGGGACATTGGAACCGGTTCTGGGGGAGGTGGGACCAGTACAAACTGGACGGTTTGCACCTGGGCAGGACCGGGTTTGCTAGTGCTGTTGGGGAGGGTATAAACTAAAATGGCAGGGGGTTGGGAACCTGTGCAGGGAGACAGAGGAATGGGAAGCAAGGATATAAGCAAAAGACAGGAAGGAGAAAAGCAAAAGTGGAAGTCAGAGAAATCAAGGGTGTAAATGAAACATGGCCGCAGTAAACAATAATTCTAAAAGGTCTAAGAGTGTTAAAAAAACAAGCCTGAAGGCTTTGTGTCTTAATGCGAGGAGCATTCGTAATAAGGTGGATGAATTAGCTGCGCAAATAGATGTAAACGGATACGATATCATTGGGATTATGGAGACATGGCTCCAGGGTGACCAAGGCTGGGAATTCAACATCCAGGGATATTCAATATTCAGGAAGGACAGGCAAAAAAGAAAAAGGTGGTGGGGTAGCATTGCTGGTTAAAGAGGAGATTAACACAATAGTAAGGAAGGATAGTAGCTCTGATGATGTGGAATCTGTATGGGTAGAGCTGAGGAATACCAAGGGGCAGAAAACATTAGTGGGAGTTATATACAGACCCCCAAACAGTAATGCTGAGGTTGGAGATGGCATTAAATGGGAAATTAGAGATGCGTGCAATAAGGGCACAGCAGTTATCATGGGTAACTTTAATCTACATATAGATTGGTCTAACCAAATTAGTAACAATACTGTGGAAGAGGAATTCCTAGAGTGTATACGGGATGCATTCCTGGACCAATATGTCGAGGAACCAACTAGAGATCAGGCCATCTTAGACTGGGTATTATGTAATGAGAAAGGATTAATTAGCAATCTTGTTCTGCAAGGCCCCTTGGGGAGGAGCGATCATAATATGCTAGAATTCTTCATTAAGATGGAGAGTGAAGTAGTTGATTCAGAGGCTTGGGTACTGAATTTAATTAAAGGAAACTATGATGGTATGAGGCGCGAGTTGGCTAGGATGGAATGGGGAATGTTACTTAAAGGGTTGACGGTGAATAGGCAATGGCAAACATTTAAAGATCGCATGGATGGACTACAGAATTTGTTCATCCCTGTTTGGCATAAAAATTTAAAAAAAGGTGACTCAACATTGGCTAACAATGGAAATTAGAGATAGCATAAGATCCAAGGAGAGGACATATAAATTGGCCAGAAAAAGCAGCAAACCTGAGGATTGGGAGCAGTTTAGGAGTCAGCAAAGGAAGACAAAGGGATTAATTAAGAGGGGGAAAATAGAGTATGAGAGTAAGCTTGCAGGGAACATAAATACTGACTGTAAAATCTTCTATAGATATGTGAAGAGAAAAATATTGGTAAAGTCAAGCATAGGTCCCTTGCAGTCAAAATCAGGGGAATTTATAATGGGGAACAAAGACATGGCTGACCAATTAAATACATACTTTGGTTCTGTCTTCACAAAGGAGGACACAAATAAACTCCAAGAAATGTTGGGGAACATAGGATCTAATGAGAGGGAGGAACTGAATTAAATCAGTATTTGTAGGGAAATGGTGTTAGGGAAATTGACGGGATTGAATGCCGATAAATCCCCAGGGCCTGATAATCTACATCCTAGGGTACTTAAGGAAGTGGCCCTAGAAATAGTAGATGCATTGCTGGTCATCTTCCAAAATTCTATAGACTCTGGAACAGTTCCCATGGATTGGAGGGTAGCTAATGTAACCCCACTATTTAAAAAAGGTGGTAGAGAAAAAACGGGGATTTATAGACCGGTAAGCCTGACATCGGTAGTGGGGAAAATGCTAGAGTCCATTATAAAAGATGTAATGGCAGAGCACTTGGAAAACAGTGACAGGATCGGACAAAGTCAACATGGATTTACAAAAGATAAATCATGCTTGACTAATCTACTGGAATTTTTTGACGATGTAACTGGTAGAATAGAAAAGGGAGAACCGGTGGATGTGGTGTATTTGGACTTTCAGAAAGCTTTCGATAAGGTCCTGCATAAGAGAGATTAGCGTGCAAAGTTAAAGCACATGGGATTGGGGGTAAGGTACTGACTTGGATAGAAAACTGGTTGGCAGGCAGGAAGCAAAGAGTTGGAATAAACGGGTCTTTTCCGAGTGGAAGGTAATGACTAGTGGGGTACCGCAGGGATCAGTGCTAGGACCCCAGTTATTCACAATATATATTAATGATCTAGACAAGGGAACTAGATGTAATATCTCCAAGTTTGCAGACAACACAAAGCTGGGTGGGCGTGTGTGCTGTGAGGAGGATGCCGAGAAACTCCAGCACGATTTTGGACAGGTTGGGTGATTGGGCAGATGCATGGCAGATGCAGTATAATGTGGATAAATGCGAGGTTATCCACTTTGGTGGCAAAAACAGGAAGACAGATTATTATCTGAACGGCAATAGATTGGGAAAAGGGGAAGTGCAACGAGACCTGGGTGTCCTTGTGCACCAGTCGCTGAAGGTAAGCATGCAGGTGCAGCAGGCGGTTAAGAAGGCAAATGGTATGCTGGCCTTCATAGCGAGAGGATTCGAGTACAGGAGCAAGGATGTCTTGCTGCAGTTGTACAGGGCCTTAGTGAGACCACGCCTTGAGTATTGTGTGCAGTTTTGGTCGCCTTATCTGAGGAAGGATGTTCTTGCCATGGAGGGAGTGCAGCGAAGATTCACCAGACTGATACCTGGGATGGCAGGAATAATGTATGAAGAGAGATTGGCTCGATTAGGCTTATATTCGCTAGAGTTTAGAAGAATGAGAGGGGATCTCATTGAAACTTATAAAATTCTAACAGGACTAGACAGACTAGATGCAGGAAGGATGTTCTCGATGGCGGGGGAGTCCAGAACCAGGGGTCACAGTCTAAGGTTAAACATAGAAACATAGAAGATAGGAGCAGGAGTAGTCCATTCGGCCCTTCGAGCGTGCTCCGCCATTCAATGAGATCATGGCTGATCATCCAAATTCAGTACCCTGTCCCTGCCTTCTCCCCATATCCCTTGATCCCTTTAGCCTTAAGAAATATATCCAACTCTTTTTTGAATATATTTAATGAACTGGCCTCCACCGCCCTCTGTGGCAGAGAATTCCACAGGTTCACCACTCTCTGGGTGAAGAAATTCCTCCTCATTTCAGTCCTAAATGGCTTACCCCTTATCCTTAGACTATGACCCCTGGTTCTGGACTCCCCAGCCATCATAAACATCCTTCCTGCATCTAGTCTGTCCAGGCCTGACAGAATGTTCTAAGTTTTGATGAGATCCCCTCTCAATCTTCTAAACTCCAGTGAGTATAAGCCCAATCGACACAATCTCTCCTCATACGTCATTCCTGCCATCCCAGGTATCAGCCTGGTGAATCTTCGCTGCACTCCTTCCATGGCAAGAACGTCCTTCCTCAGGTAAGGCGACCAAAACTGCACACAGTACTCAAGGTGCGGTCTCATTAAGGGGTAAGCCATTTAGGACTGAGATGAGGAGGAATTTCTTCACCCAGAGAGTGGTGAACCTGTGGAATTCTCTACCACAGAAGACAGTTGAGGCCAATTCATTAAATATATTCAAGAAGGAGTTAGATATATTTCTTAAGGCTAAGGGGATCAAGGAATATGGGGAGAAAACAGTGACAGGGTACTGAATTTGGATGATCAGCCATGATCGCATTGAATGGCAGAGCAGGATCGAGGGGCTGAATGGCCTACTCCTGCTCCTATCTTCTATGTTTCTATGTAATTCGACGACAGAGGATGGGACAACCTTGGATCTAGACTGGAGGCGACGGAGGTTGAACAGTTTCCCGTTTGTTCTGTAAATTAGCTCCACTCCAGTGGGGAGCTTACTGAGGGTGAAATGGAGCATTGCAACAAGGAAGATCGAGAAGAGCGTTGGTGCGATGACACAGCCTTGCTTGACCCCGGTTCGTACGTGAATTGGGTCTGTGGTGGAACCGTTAGTCAGGATCACGGCTTGCATGTCGTTGTGAAGCAGGCGGAGGATGGTGACAAACTTTTGAGGGCAGCCGAATTTGAGGAGGACACTCCATAATCCCTCACGGTTGACAGTGTCGAAGGCCTTTGTGAGATCACGGACAGAGCTCACGGACTGCAGCGGTTCAAGAAGCTGGCTCACCACCACCTTCTCAAGGGCAATTATAGATGGGCAATAAACGCTGGCCTTGCCAGTGATGCCCACACCCCGTGAATGAATTAAAAAACAGTACAAATACAAGAAAGTTATGCTCAACCTTTATAAAACACTGGTTATGTCTTAGCTGGAGTATTGTGTTCAATTCTGGGTACCACATTTTAGGAAGGATATCAAGGCCTTGGAGAGGGTGCAGAAGAAATTTACTAGAATGATGACAGGGATGAGGGACTTCAGTTATGTGAAGAGACTGGAGAAGCTGGAGTTGTTCTCCTTGGAACAGAGAAGGTTCAGAGATTTGATAGAGGTGTTCAAAATCATGAATGGTTTTGATAGAGTAAATAGGGAGAAACTGTTTCTCGTGGCAGAACTGTAAAGTCCACGCCTCAATAATACACGGACTTCGGAAGAACAGTTTAACAGGTACTTTACTGAACAGGAGGCAGCGTCAGACTGAAAATACAGAAGCCTGCTAGGGCCTTTTATACAGGGGTGGTCACTGCCGGTACTGCAGTCTAAGACAGTTATTCCCTTAAAGGTACATACACAATAATTCCTCCCCTTTTAGATAAACAGTACATAACATTCATTTAACAACTAAATAATAACTAATTACAATTACAATTTTCTCAGTAATATATACATCAACTGAAATAGTCATTTATAAGTTCAGTCTTTGAGGAGGCTTCCTGATCCGGACTGGATAGCGCCTTTCTCGAGTATCCTGTTCTGGCAGTGGAGTCAATTCTGGCTCATTGTCATTGGTTGGTTCGTCAGCTTCCAATACCCCTGCTTCTGAGGTAGACGCAATCTGTACTTCGGGCTCATTACCAGGTGCACATGCTTGTGGTACAGGTTTGGCTTGTTCCTGTGACTCTAGAATCTGGTCAGCATGGCCTCTCATGATGCTCTCTCCAACGTCCACTGTGTACATTAGTGGTCCCTGCTGTGTGCATATCGTTCCTGGCTGCCATTTTTCTGTTCGGTAGTCGCGGGCCAAGACTGGTTGCCCTATCTTGAAGCTCCTGGTTGGCTTCTCATTTATGTGCTGGAACTGCTTATCCTCAACATCTCGTCTTATGTTTGGTTTGAGCAAATCCAAGCGACATCTTAGTCTCCGGTTGAAAAACAGTACGGCTGGAGTTTGGTTGGTTACTGCATGTGTCGCATTCCGGTAAGCAAACAAGAAGTTATCCACCTTGTGTTGCAGTGGTATGTCATCATTATACATTGCCTTTATGGCCTTTTAAAAGGTCTGAACAAACCTCTCAGCCAATCCATTTGTGGCTGGATGATATGGGGCAGATGTGTAATGTTTCACCCCATTATTCTTCAGGAACCTCCGGAAATCCTCAGACACAAACTGTGGGCCATTGTCGGAACAAATCTGTTCTGGCAACCCATTCCTGGCGAAGATGGTCCTTAGGACTGCAATAGTTTTCTCCGTGGTGGTGGAGGACATTTTAATGACTTCTGGCCATTTCGAATGGGCATCCACAGCGATTAGAAACATTGAGTCCATAAATGGACCAGCGAAATCAATGTGTACCCGTTGCCATGGAGATGAGGGCCACTCCCATGGATGTAGCGGGGCCTGTGGTGGAGCGTTTTGGACCTTCTGGCATCCTGTGCATCTCTTGGTCATATCCTCGATTTCTTTATCGATTCCCAGCCACCACACAAATGCCCTGGCTAGGCTCTTCATTTTTACTCCTCCCAGATGACCCTCGTGAAGCTCATTGAGCACTCTATCTCTCAACTTGGGTGGAATTACCACTCGGGATCCACACATCAAGGTTCCCCGGCACACTGACAGCTGTTCTCTCCTTGGTGAGAATGCTGGCAACAGTGAGTCGCCATATGCTGGCCATCCCTTCACCGTCAAATCATAGACCCGAGAGAGTGTCGGGTCATTTCGGGTTTCCTTCTCAATACTTGCGTTTGTAACAGGCAAACATTCGACTATGGAGATATTCCATACGACCACAGGGTCCACTGCAGGTGCTTCTTCCGCCGTAGGCAACGGTAGGCGCGACAGCCCATCAGCGTTTCCAAGTTGTTTCGTACCTTTGTACTCTATGTCATACTGATGTGCCCCCAGAAAAAGTGACCATCTTTGCAATCGTTGCGCCATCATCACCAGAACGCCCTTCTTTGGGTTAAAAATTGAGACCAGGGGTTGATGATCAGTCAGTAGGGTGAATTTCTGCCCGTGCAGATAGTGATTGAACTTCTTCACCCCCCACACCAGGCTGAGGGCCTCCCTGTCAATCTGGGCGTAGTTACGCTCGGCTGAGGTTAGCGAGCGCGATGCAAAGGCTATTGGCCTCTCTGAACCGTCACGGAATTTGTGTGACAGCACCGCTCCAATGCCGTAAGGTGACGCATCACATGCCAACCGAATCGGTAGTGTTGGGTTGTAGTGGGCCAATACTTCTTTTGAACCGATTAGGCATTTACATTCCTGAAAGGCACGCTTACACTCATCACTCCATTTCCATGTTACACCAGTTTGAAGCAGGGCGTTCAGTGGGTGCAGAATTGTAGATAAATTCAGCAAGAACTTATGGTAGTAGTTCACCAACCCGAGGAACGACCTCAGTTGCGACACATTTTCCGGTGCTGGAGCCTTGACTACAGCCTCAATCTTGTCCGGCGACTTATGCAACCCTTCCTCATCAATCATGTGGCCACAATACGAGATTTGTCTCCTGAAGAACTCGCATTTGGGACGGTTGGCTCGTAGCCCATATTCCTGCAATCTCGTGAGCACCTGTTCCAGGTTGGCAAGGTGTTCATTGTCATTTTCGCCCATAACCAGGATGTCGTCCAAGTAACACTGGGTCCCCGGGATCCCTTGCAGGACTTGTTCCATTGCCCTCTGCCAAATAGCCGGGGCCGATGCTACCCCGAATACCAGTCGATTGTACTGGTAAAGGCCTTTGTGAGTGTTTATCGTGAGGTATTTCCTAGATGCTTCTTCCACCTCCATTTGTAGATACGCTTGAGCCAGGTCAATCTTTGTAAAACGTTTCCCTCCAGATAGTGCGGCGAAAATATCTTCTATCCGCGGAAGCGGATACTGTACTGTGTGCAGGACTAGGTTCACCGTCACCTTGAAGTCCCCACAGATGCGAACCTTCCTTGGCTCCCCAGGCGTGCTGCTCAATGCTTTCTTCATTACAGGAACGATGGGTATGGCCCACTCGCTCCAGTCCACCTTAGACAGCACCCCCGAACGCTCCAGACTCTCCAGTTCAGCTTCCACAGCTGGGCGTATTGCGTATGGCACCGGTCTGGCCGTGAAAAATTTTGGGGTTGCGTTATCCTCAATCTTTATGGTTGCCTTTACTCCTTTTAGAGTCCCAAGTCCTTGTTGGAACACCTCTTCCGCGTCAGATAGAATTTGTGACAGACGTCCAGGTGCGACGTCATCATCTTTTTTGTCAGTCACAATTAGTGCCAGAATGGAATGCCAATCCAATTGTAGTTTTCGGATCCATTCACGTCCCAATAATGGTGGTCCTCCATCTCGTAGTATATACATGTATAGTTTCTGTGTTTCCTTTCCGTTATATTCAACTGGCACCCTTATTTTTCCTCTGGGGTAGACCTTTTGCCCCGTGTATGTCTTCAATACAATGGGCGTGTCCTTTAAGGGTATGTGTGAAAATAGCCACTCACAGTCTCGTCGATTCATGACAGTTAGGGCTGATCCTGTGTCCAAATTCCATCTTTACTGGGGACCCTGCTATCATGAGGGTGACCCAAATGGTTCGGTGATCTTCCTTTGCGATCACGTTGTGTAACTTTAAACAACTTAGTCGCCTGCTTCCGGAGTCCTTATCACTCTCCTGATCTTCTGAACTACTATCTGTCAGTTTCTTTACTTTCCTGTACTGTTCCTTAGTAGTTCTTGTCATGTTGGTCTTCTTTCCTGACCTGCAGACTCTTGCTATATGTCCCATTTTCCCACATTGCCTGCATATTTTGTCTTTAAACCAGCAGTCCTTCTGCTCATGGGTTGTTCTGTCGCAGCGATAGCACTTTTCGGCTCCATACGCCATTTCGTTAGTGCTGTATTCTTGTGGTTTCTGTTGTATTTCCGCAGCTCCCCGTGCTGCTGCTTCGTAGGATACTGCCACGCTGAAAGCCTGTTCTAGCGTCAGGTCCTTTTTTGAAAGTAGTCGTTTCTGGGTTCCTTCACTCTGGAGCCCGCAGACAAACTTATCCCGTAAGGTGTCTGCCAGTCCTGCTCCGAACTGGCAGTGCTTCGATAACTTGTGTAGTTCCGTAAGATAGTCAGCATTGCTCTCATCTTTGTGCTGATTTCTTTTATGGAACTTGAATCTTTCTGCTATCAGCAGTGGTGTAGGGCTTAGGTGTTCCTGTAAGATATGAACAATCTCCTCAAAACTTTTCTCCATTGGTTTAGCTGGGGTAATTAAATTCCGCAATAGGCCGTACGTTCCCGCGCCCATCAGATTTAATAATACCGACATCCTCTTTCCATCGGCCACCTCATTTGCCTTGCAGTACAGTTCAATTCTTTCCACATACGTGGTCCAGTCTTCTACCTCGTTGTCGAAAGCAGTGATACTGCCACTTTTCGGCATCTTGGGCGATTTAAAATGGCGCCTCCCGCGCTTTTGCTTCTTCCCCAATGGAATAAAATGGCGCCTCCCGCGCTTTTGCTTCTTCCCCAACGGGATAAAATGGCACCTCCCGCGCTTTTGCTTCTTCCCCTTACTGCCACGCTGCTCCTAGCGTTCTACGGGGTAATGGCGGTGACCCGCAGCTTCGGCGCGTCTCGCTTTCCTTCCCCCCCCATTTAGTTTCTCTCCGCTGTCCTGTTCTTGCGCACTGACCGCGCCCTGTGCGCGCCACCCTCTCTCTCTTGTTTTCTTTTCCCGGCGACGCTGCGCAGCCCGTTTTGTAGAGCCGCTCGATCGAGCTTGAGCCCGCCGCAGTCCGGAAGGGTCAGCGCGCTACCTGCTACCAGCACGATTCGCTGGAACCACAGTCTCTCCCGCAATTCTCCGATCACCGATGGATTCTTTGGGCGGTTGCCCTCGGTCGACGCCCGTTGCTCAGACTACGGCCTTCCAGGACCTTCCTTTCAGGCGAGATCCCCGTGAGATGATGCCACACTGCAGGTGAGTTCGAACTTACTCGTCGCCACTGTAAAGTCCGCGCCTCAATAATACACGGACTTCGGGAGAACAGTTTAACAGGTACTTTACTGAACAGGAGGCAGCGTCAGACTGAACATACCTAGGGCCTTTTATACAGGGGTGGTCACTGCCGGTACTGCAATCTAAGACAGTTATTCCCTTAAAGGTACATACACAACAAGAAGGGTCGGTAACCAGCAGGCACAGATTTAAGGTGATTGGCAAAGGAACCAGAGGTGACACGAGGAAACATTTTTGTTTTACAGAGCAAGTTGTTGTGATCTGGAATGCACTGCTTTAAAGGATTCAAAAGAGAATTGAATAAATACTTGAAGGGAAAGAAATTGCAGGGCTATGGGGAAAGAGCAGGATAGTGGGATTAATTGGACAGCTCTACCAGAGTCGGCACAGGCATGATAGGCCGAATGGCCTCCTTCTGTGCTGTATCATTCTGACAAGGACAGAATGCATAACCTTAAAGTGACGACTGAAATACTTCTGTCACCCTGGTTCATTTATTCCCTGTCCTCTCACCTCCCGTCATCTAAAGACCCGGTTTAGTCTTGATTCCCTATGTGCAACACCACAGGAGATTGACTAGTTGTATATTAATACAATACTTAGAAATATCTATATAATGCTTTGACTTAACTGACATAGGTTTTACAGGATGTTACTCTTGTTAATGGGAACTGCAATAACCTATAATAAAGGTGTGAGTCTAAGAGAAGCCCAGCCGATTATGTGCTTGGTGCCAGTGACGAAGGCCTTTCGCTGCAGCAGCTGTCTGACTGTCGGCGGGAGTTTGGAGTGCAGAGGCTGAAACTCCGGGAAAGCACTCAGTCGGCCGGTGGCGGCGAGTCACTCAGCGTCTGCTGGGGACTCCGTGCAGAGGAAGCGGTGAGAAACGGAGGAAAGAAGCCGGGCCAGAGGGCGGAGCTCTGAGTGACGGAGAACCGGTTCAAAGGCTCTCGTGGGCGGCGGGTCTCTGCCGGGTGTTTTCGGCGAAGGTCAATAAGGAGTCGCGACCTTTTTCACTGCCGCGAGTGGCCCGTCACCCCGGCCTGCACCGGCAGCCCCCTCCCCTGCCACTCGCTGTAACTTCCGCCTTTATCACTACTCCTGCTCCAATTATTTGGGTGAGGGGGCCTGAATTAGGGGGATTGCGGGTGAGGAGTCCTGTTTTTGGGGGGTTGCGGGGCCTGATTTTGGGGGGTTGCAGGGTGAGGGGCCTGATTTTGCGGGGTGAGGGGGCCTGATTTTGGGGGGGGGTGAGGGGCCTGATTTTGCGAGGTGAGGGGGCCTGATTTTGGGGGGTTGCGGGGCCTGATTTTGGGGGGTTGCGGGGTGAGGGGCCTGATTTTGCGGGGTGAGGGGGCCTGATTTTGGGGGGGTTGCGGGGGCCTGATTTTGGGGGGTTGCGGGGTGAGGGGCCTGATTTTGCGAGGTGAGGGGGCCTGATTTTGGGGGGTTGCGGGGTTAGGGGCCTGATTTTGCGGGGTGAGGGGGCCTGATTTTGGGGGGTTGCGGGGGCCTGATTTTGGGGGGTTGCGGGGTGAGGGGCCTGATTTTGGGGGGTTGCGGGGTGAGGGGCCTGATTTTGGGGGGTTGCGGGGTGAGGGGGCCTGATTTTGGGGGGTTGCGGGATGAGGGGCCTGATTTTGCGGGAGCTGGATGAATGTTTTCTTTCTTCCTCGCTGCTTGTCATGCCCATTGGGTGATTGTACACACGGGCCCAGATATTCCGATCCCTACTGATGGGTACGCGCTGTGTACCCACCTGTAGGGACATCGGAAATGCCGGTTTCAGGCATACGCAGCACATGCGCTGAAAACCGGCATTTCCGATCTGTCAAGAATGGTCTTGACAGATCCTCTGGCTGTCCAGGAGAAGGACCTCTGCAGGTGGAGAGTTCTGTTTTTTGGAGACCCTTCGCCCACAGAAAACCCTTACAATTCTTACGCCTGGTAAAAGCAGGCGTAAGACCTGCTTTTACCAGGATAAGAGTTGAAAAAAGTTTTTTAAATTTTTTTTCATTGATTTATCATTTAAAAATACTTTTTTTTTTAAAGTGTTTATTTTTAGCCCCGTAAAAAACTTTAATTTTTTTCAAAAAATTTAATTTTTGTTTAAAATATGTAATTTATTGTAATTTCAAGTCATTTTAAAAATGTGATTTAAAAAAAAAAGTATTTAAAGTTTTACTACTTTTTCATTGATCTTCATTCATATATTTGACTGGTCTTCCTGTCAAATGTATGAAGGGAGATTCCCTTCTGTGATTGGCTCCCCATGGCCCACGTGATCCCGGGGACACTGCGAACTACATGCGCCCCTGGGGTACATGGGCCTTGCGCACTTCAAGTTTAGTGAGGCCCAGGAGCGGAAGCGTGTGCGTCCCGGGAGCCCTCGGGTAAGGGCGCAGATTTTTCCAGATCGCAGGCCTCTGGTCGGAAAATACGGGCCATGGTCAGTGCAGTGGGGAGCCAGTGAGGCCCCCAGACTGATGGCTGGTCAGTTTAAGCTGACCCCAGCCAAGGCAGTAATTGAGCTCCTATAATTAGCCTTAATGTTCGTGAGACAGAATGAGGGAAGAAATCACCCACTGTTCCTGGTTGTTATTGAGTAACATTTGCAGGAAAGCATGTGCTGCATAAAGATTAGATTGGGCTGTGATGTTCTCTGTGGCTGAATACCTTAGTGTCTTTTTCTGGGGTTACATAAGAGAGATGGCGACCTGGGTAAAGGAGCAATAACGTGCACGCACACAGTTGTATTCTTGGAAGACTCAGCACCCTATGATGAGAATAGGACAATTGGGGAAAAGGCCAATTTCTTGATTCTGTACCATTGGGTGTCACAATCCAAATCGGCAACATTTAATACCAGTAAAGTGTGTTCCATAACTAGCTGTGGTCATGTGAGAAAATGATTTAATTTGGGTCATTGCTTATTAATGGAATCCTAGGTTGTGGGAGAAATATTTTACAGAAAGATTTAAAATATTTATAGAAATTTAGAATCGTAGAAATTTATGGCACAGAACGAGGCCATTTGGCCCATCGTGTCTGCGCTGGCAAATTTGGAATATTTTTCATTTTATTGTAAATGATGAGTGCAATTTATCAGGTTTTTAATTTTCTTAAAAGTAGCTTAACATTATTAGTGCACTATAATATCGGAGACTTGTGGCTATTCCTGACCTAACAATTTTTTTTTGTATCAGGTGACTGAAATAAAATTCCTGAAGCTGCTATGGCATTAAATCTTCGAAGAGCGTTTCATTTTATTTCATCTGAGTTACAAACATACGACTTTTTACAAATTGTGAAGCGGCAATTGTACCCCTGCAAAAACCTTGACAAAATATGGCTACATCGTGGATACAGAATTTTGTTAACAGGACCTCTAAAGGCCTGGCATCCATGGGCCCCTCATAAAGAATACCACAGTGTGGGCAGAGACCAGCCTTGCTGCACCTCGGGGACAGTGTGCCTCCATGGGGATGCTGGGGACAGCTTTAAGTTGGACGGCAAGCAGCACACAACCTCCAATGAACAGAACTTTTTGAAACATTTGAACAACTGTAAAACTGCCAAACCGATCTTTAAACTGCTGAACTCTTCAGTGTCCATCACCGATACAATGGCAGCTGCCGCCTTGCTTCGAATATCACAGGTTGAAAAAGATGGGAATGGACTGAGGAGCCCTGCAATACTGCTGGAGAATGAGACATTCAAGGCATTGTGCTTCCAGTTTGAGCACGAGTCTCTCAGGCTGAGCAATGCAGGGCTGGTGACTGCACTGTATGCGTGCGTGCAATTGTACGTGGACCCACAGAGCACTCTCATGGTGCGGCTACTGTCAGAAAGTCGGGAGCGGCTCAACAAAGGTCAGATGTTCATTAAAGACTTGTGTTTGCTGGGCAAGGCCTTGCTGGACTTGGAGGGCCCAGGATGTGAAATACTTAAGCAAATAATGGAGCAAGTTCAAGGACAGAAAATGGATGACTGGACACCTGAAGAGATAGCAATGGTTTATAACTTGCTGGTGGCTGGTGTGGGCGAAGGGGGAAATTACCAGCAGCTACTGAACAAAATGAATATCCATACCCTTCATTTAGCTTCCAGGCTGGGTTGTAAAGCCAAAAGTGACATACTTAATGCAATGGTTGTCCTCAAGCAAACCCAAGCAATTCCTTTGGTGATTAATCTGTGTAAACATTCAGTGAGACACATTCCTCATTTCTCAGACCAGGAGCTCATACCAGTACTGAATGCTCTAATGTACTTTGGACACAGTGACAAGTTTTTCACTGATGCTCTGGAGCGAAATGTCCCCAAAAAAGCCTTTGTCATGCAGCCAGAAGCAATCAGCAAAGTGATGCAGTATTGCAGCCAGCGACGGATCTTGTCACCACCCATGTTTGATGCGGTCGCTGAGAGTTTTGTTTACAATTCAGACAATTTTACAACGAAAGAAATTGCCTTACAAATTATGCCCTTTGGCAAGCTAAATTATTTGCCTCCAAATGCAGGTCAGCTCTTTCGAAAGATTGAAAACTTATTAAGGAGCCGATTTTCACAATTTCAACCACGTACCCTACTGAACCTCCTTCATTCGTGTATATTAATAGAACGCTTTCCTGTGAATTTTGTAGCCAAAATCTTTAGTCCCTATTTTCTGCAAGAGCTGGAAGGTGAGCTGACCTGTTTAATTATACTGATCATACCATATATCCCATTCTTGTGAGGTGGAAGCAAAGTGCTCTTTTAAGCGTGACCCCGAGCTTCCGGTCACCTGTCACTTTAATTCTCCGCTCCACTCCCACTCTGACCTCTCCGCCCTCGGCCTCTTACGCTGTTCCAATGAAGCTCAATGTAAGCTCGAGGAACAGCACCTCATCTTTCGATTAGGCACTTTACAGCCTTCTGGACTCAACATCGAGTTCAACAATTTGGGCAGCACGGTGGCATAGCGGTTAGCACTGTTGCCTCACAGCGCCAGGGACCTGGGTTCGAATCCGGCTTCGGGTGACTGTCTGTGTGGAGTTTGCACATTCTCCCTGTGTTTGCGTGGGTTTTCTCCGGGTGCTCCGGTTTCCTCCCACAGTCCAAAGATGTGCAGGTTAGGTTGATTGGCTATGATAAATTGACCCTTAGTGTTAGGGGGATTAAATACAGGGATCGGGTGGGATATGTGTCGGTGCAGGCTCGATGGGCCGAAATGGCCTCTATCTGCACTGTGGGGTTTCTGTGATTCTGTGAATTTCAGACCATAACCTCTGCCCCTATTTTTTTCTTTTTTTTTCTCTCGCGTGGCAGCTGTTGATGATTCTGCCATTGCCATTTACTCCTCATCTAGTCATCTTTTGTTTCTTAACTTGTCCCATTACCATCTCCTTTTGCCTTGCACCATCACCGCTTTTGTCTTGTAATCACTCCTGCCTTCCATCCTACCACAGACCTTCCCTTTTGTTCTTTCCTCCCCTACAAGTAGATTGATGAAAATTAGTCATCTTTTTAAAGATGTTTAAGAAAGTAAATTGATAGAGAGCAATCGATGCTTGTGAGTGATTATGTTGCAGTATCTAATTGTAGGGTTCAGATGGTGCCATAAACATCAAAACTACAGGTGGCATTTAAAAATAATCTTAGTTCAATTTTTCTGTCTGTTCTCAAAGCAGGCCTGCAGTATTGTCAATTTATTAAGTGCAACACACTAGGACTGGTAGTGGTATATAGTGAAGACTAAATGCTTTACAATGGGAACTACCAATCTGCAACATGACCATGGTGGGTTGAAACTCTTAAAAGTATAGAGGGAAGAGATGGAATAGGAACTAATTGAGTCTTTCTGAGCGTGATTAAAACAACAAGAGGAATATGCGATTATTGATAATAGCTCAGTGACTTTGTTCAGTGAATTGCTAAGCCATATAAACCAGTAAGGCCCCATGGATTAGTCCTTAGTCTGTGCTGAGTTAGGGCGATAGTTTGGGTGCTGCAGTTGGCTGAAGTTCACTCCCTCAGCTTGCATATAAATAATGACCATTTTGGCAAGAGGGCATCTGTGAAACTATACCCCCAGCAAATAGTCAACGCCTTCAGCAAGGGAGGGGAGAAAAAGAGGAGTTTAGAAGAATGAGAGGGGATCTCATCGAAACTTATAAAATTCTAACAGGACTAGACAGGCTAGATGCTGGAAGGATGTTCCCGATGGTCGGGGAGTCCAGAACCAGGGGTCACAGTCTAAGGATAAGGGGTAAGCCATTTAGGACAGAGATGAGGAGGAATTTCTTCACCCAGAGAGTGGTGAACCTGTGGAATTCTCTGCCAAAGAAGGCAGTAGAGGCCAATTCATTAAATATATTCAAGAAGGAGTTGGATCTTTTTCTTAAGGCTAAAGGGATCAAGGGATATGGGGAGAAGGCAGGGACCGGGTACTGAATTTGGATGATCAGCCATGATCTCATTAAATGATGGAGCAGGCTCGAGGGGCCGAATGGCCTACTCCTGCTCCTATCTTCTATGTTAGGAACTCCAGTCTTCCTCCCTTTCTCCCCTGCATACATAGAATGTACAGCACAGAAACTAGCCATTCAGCCCAACAGGTCTATGCCAGTGTTTATGCTCCACACAAGTCTCCTCCCACCGCTCTTCATCTAACCCTATCAGCATAACCTTCTATTTCTTTCTCCCTCATGTGTTTATCTAGCTTCCCCTTAAATGCATCTATACTATTCGCCTCAAATACTCCATGTGATAGCAAGTTACATATTCTAATCATTCTCTGGGTAAAGAAGTTTCTCCTGAATTCCCTATTGAATTTATTAGTGACTATCTTGTATTTATGGCCCCAGTTCTGGTCTCCCCCAGAAGTGGAAACATCTTCTCTATGTCTACCCTATCAAACCCTTTCATAATCTTAAAGACCTCAATCAGGTCTAGAGAAAAGAGCCCAAGCTGTTCAATCTTTCCTGATAGGGTCACAAACTGATAGTGCCGGTAACCAGCACTTATCATTGCTGCTCTTGAGTTGATCAGAACAGCTTTCTTTGATAACTCCCTATCTTTTTTTATCCCTACCCCACAGCAATGTGTCTGCGATCAGGGATTCAGCAGGGTGTTTCTCCATTTCATGGCATTGTTTCTTGAGCCTCCAAGTATGCCACCACCCTACCCTGGGTGTTCCAATAATGATGCTCAGTAGGTGGGGTTACTACTGGAGGGAGGTTTAATGTTGCTGTTCTGGAGGGGGGGAGGTGGGGGTCTGATATTACTGTTTGTTTATTGAAGGGGGAGTCTTGTGTGTTCCAATATTCAAGAGAGGAGGCCAAGTGATTGGTTGGTGAGTATTTCTCTTTTTTCAATACAAGCTTGAATTCTGTGGTGTTAAATTTCTGTGGTGTAGTGGGGATAGTTGGTAAATAAAGCGCCCTAGAGCATACCTGTAACTGGGGTATTGAATAAATTTTTAAAGAAATTAAAGGGGTAAGTCATGGCAGGAGAGTTCAGACCCGTGCTCTGCTCCTCCTGCTCTATGTGGGAAGTCAGGGATGCTGCCAGTGTCCCTGATGACCATGTGTGCAGGAAATGCATCCAGCTGCAGCTACTTGTAGACCGCATTGCGGCGCTCGAGCTGCGGGTGGATGAATTTTGGAGCATGCGCGATGCTGAAAGGCTCGTGGATAACACGTTTAGCGAGTTGTGCACGCCTCAGGGTAGGGCAGCACAGGGGGTGACCATCAGGCGGAGCAACAAAGGCAGGCAGGTAGTGCAGGGAACCCCTGCGGACATCCCCCTTTCAAACAAGTATACCGCTTTGGATACTGTTGAGGGGGATGACTCACCAGGGGAAGGCAGCAGCGGCCAACTTCCTGGCACTGGGGGTGCTCCTGCTGCCCAGGAAGGGGGGAAAAAGAGTGGGAGAGCAATAGTGGTAGGGGATTCTATAGTAAGGGGAACAGATAGGCGTTTCTGTGGCCGTAGACGTGAATCCAGGATGGTTTGTTGCCTCCCTGGTGCCAGGGTCAAGGATGTCACTGAGCGGCTGCAGGGCATTCTGGAGGGGGAGGGAGAACAGCCAGTGGTCGTGGTCCACATTGGTACCAACGACATAGGTAAAAAGAGGGATGAGGTCCTGCAGCAAGAATTTAGGGAGCTAGGTGAAGGATTAAGGAGCAGGACCTCAAAGGTTGTAATCTCTGGATTACTCCCGGTGCCACGTGCTAGTAAGTATAGGAATAGGAAGATAGAACAGATGAATGCGTGGCTAAAGGGATGGTGCAAGGGGGAGGGCTTTAGTTTCCTGGATCACTGGGTCTGCTTCTGGGAAAGGTGGGACTTGTACAAGTCGGACGGTTTACACCTGAACCAGGGGGGAACCAATATCCTTGCGGGGAGGTTTGCTAGCACTGCTGGGGAGGGTTTAAACTAACTTGGCAGGGGGTTGGGGTACAGAGTGGAGCTATAGTAGGGGGTGATTTACGGCCAAATACAGAGGGAAAAACAAGTCAGCTGGGAAGGCAGAGCAAATATGTGAAGGCAAAAGAGAATATGGCAGGGCTGGAAGGCATTTATTTTAATGCAAGGAGTCTTGCAAATAAGGTGGATGAACTGAAGTTGTTGTTGAACACATGGGAGTACGATATTGTTGCTATCACGGAGACATGGTTGAGGGAGGGTCAGGACTGGCAGCTCAATATTCCGGGGTATAGAATCTTCAGGCGAGACAGAGGGGGGTGTAAAAGGGGAGGGGGTGTTGCAATATTAATTAAGGAGTCAATTACTGCTGTAAGGAGGGATGATATATTAGCGGGTTCCTCTAATGAGGCCATATGGGTAGAACTTAAAAACAAAAAGGGGGCAAGCACTTTGCTGGGAGTGTACTATAGGCCCCCAAACAGTCAGGGGGAGATAGAGGAACAGATATGTAGGCAAATCTCCGAGAAGTGCGAAAATAATAGGGTAATAATAGTGGGGGATTTCAACTTCCCCAATATAAATTGGGACAGTCAGAGTGTGAAAGGCTTAGAGGGTGCAGAATTCTTAAAGTGCATCCAGGAGAGCTTTTTGAGCCAACATGTAGAAAGTCCTACAAGAGAGGGGGCGGTACTGGACCTAATTCTGGGGAATGTAGCCGGGCAAGTGGTGGAAGTGTCAATAGGAGAGCATTTTGGCGACAGTGACCATAATTCGGTGAGATTTAAGGTGGTCATGGAAAAAGACAAAGACGGCCCGGAAATAAGGGTTCTAAATTGGGGGAAGGCCGATTTTAATATGATGAGGCAGGATCTGGCCAAAGTGGACTGGGAGCAGCTGCTTATAGGAAAATCCACATCAAAACAGTGGGAGACTTTCAGAAGGGAAATAGAGAGAGTACAACGCCAACATGTTCCTGTAAAGGTCAAGGGTGGGACCAACAAGCAAAGGGAACCTTGGATGACAAGGGATATACAGAAATGCATTAGAAATAAGAGGGGGGCTTTTGGCAGTTACAAAAGACTAAAGACAGAAGAAGCCCTAGAGGAGTATAAAAAGTGCAGGGGCATACTTAAAAAAGAAATTAGGAGGGCGAGGAGGGGCCATGAAATAACACTGGCGAGCAAAATAAAGGAAAATCCTAAGATGTTTTATAAGTATATTAAGGGCAAGAGGATAACCAGGGAAAGGGTAGGGCCCATTAGGGACCAAAGTGGCAATCTGTGTGTAGAGCCAGAGGATGTAGGCGGGGTTTTAAATGAATTTTTTGCATCTGTGTTCACTATGGAGAAAGACGATGCAGACATAGAAATCGGGCAAGGGGACTGTGACATACTTGAACATATTAGCATCGAGAGGGAGGAGGTGCTAGCGGTTTTAGCGGGCCAAAAAGTGGATAAATCCCCAGGCCCGGACGAGATGTATCCCAGGCTGCTGTGGGAGGCAAGGGAGGAGATTGCAGGGGCCCTGACACTAATTTTCAGAACCTCTCTGGCCACAGGGGATGTACCAGAGGACTGGAGAACAGCTAACGTAGTACCATTATTCAAGAAGGGTAGCAGGGATAAACCAGGGAATTACAGGCCAGTGAGTCTAACATCTGTGGTGGGGAAATTATTGGAAAAAATTCTGAGGGACAAAATTAATCTCCACTTGGAGAGGCAAGGATTAATCGGGGATAGTCAGCATGGCTTTGTCAAGGGTAAATCATGTCTAACAAATCTGATCGAATTTTTCGAGGGGGTGACTAGTGGGGTGGATGAGGGAAATGCTGTGGATGTGGTGTACATGGACTTCAGTAAAGCTTTTGACAAAGTCCCGCATAGGAGACTGGTCAAGAAGGTAAGAGCCCATGGGATCCAGGGTGCCTTGGCGCGTTGGATCCTAAACTGGCTGAGTGGCAGGAGGCAGAGGGTGATGGTCGAAGGTTGCTTTTGTGACTGGAAGCCTGTGTCCAGTGGGGTACCTCAGGGATCGGTGCTGGGTCCCTTATTGTTTGTGATCTACATAAATGATTTGGATGAAAATGTAAAAGGTATGATCAGTAAGTTCGCAGATGACACGAAAATTGGTGGGGTGGTAAATTGCGAGGAGGAAAGCCTCCGGCTACAGGACGATATAAACGGGTTGGTCAGATGGGCGGAAAAGTGGCAAATGGAATTTAACCCTGAAAAGTGCGAGGTGATGCATTTTGGACGGACAAATAAGGCAAGGGAATACACAATGAGTGGTAGGACCCTAGGAAGTACAGAGGGTCAGAGGGACCTTGGTGTACATGTACATAGATCCCTGAAGGCAGCGGAGCAGGTAGATAAGGTGGTTAAAAAGGCATATGGGATACTTGCCTTCATTAGCCGAGGCATAGAATATAAGAGCAGGGAGGTTATGATGGAGCTGTACAAAACGCTGGTGAGGCCACAGCTGGAGTACTGTGTGCAGTTCTGGTCGCCTCACTATAGGAAGGATGTGATTGCTTTGGAGAGGGTGCAGAGAAGATTCACCAGGATGTTACCTGGGATGGAGCGCCTCAGCTATGAAGAGAGGCTGGACAGGCTGGAGTTGTTTTCCTTGGAGCAGAGAAGGCTGAGGGGGGACCTGATTGAGGTGTACAAAATAATGAGGGGCATAGATAGGGTAGATAAAGAGGAACTTTTCCCCTTAGTGGGGGGGTCAATAACAAGGGGGCATAGATTCAGGGTAAGGGGCAGGAGATTTAGAGGGGATTTGAGGAGGAACTTTTTCACCCAGAGGGTGGTTGGAATGTGGAACTCAATGCCTGAAAGGGTGGTGGAGGCAGGAACCCTCACAACATTCAAGAAGCATTTGGATGAGCACTTGAAATGCCATTGCATACAAGGCTATGGACCAAATGCTGGAAAATGGGATTAGACTGGACAGGGATGGATGGGCGGCGCAGACACGATGGGCCGAAGGGCCTCTTTCTGTGCTGTAAAACTCTATGACTCTATGACTAATTAAGATACAGTTTTTCAATGGGGAGGAGAGGGGTGAAATTGCTGGATATTTTATGAAGAGATAGTTCCGTTCTTATAGCTTCACAAGGTGGTGGGGGGCAACCGGTTCAATCACCCATGAACCTCGATCGCTTCAGATTGTCTAGAATGGGTGTATTGTGCTGCTCTGGGATCAGCAGATGCAGCCTAAGCAAGGGTTCGGAGTACAGTGGAGTGCTGTAGGGTGAGGAATGGGAATGTCAATGGAGAAAAAGGTCTGGTCAGCAAATAGGATGGGGGGTCGCAATAATATTTCACTGGTTTTCAGAAAGCTGCAGCAGCCAGGGAGTGGAAGAAATTCTGGAACTTGTGGGGTTATATTTCTCTCTCCGCTTGGGAGAGGTTGTTGAAGATTCTCTGGGCGCGACTAAGCCTGAATTTGAGAGGGGGAATTGAGCTGGGAGGGTGAGTCTTGCGGGCTGGGCCTCTCTTAGGAGCGCAAGTGCAAATTAGTTTCAGTCAAAAGCGTGTTTTACGTTTGATTTTTAAAAATAAGTTACTTTTAGTATGTTTTGCTCAAATGCTTTTCAGTACAAAAGTATGACTTTTCATCCACAGATTGTGATCCTGTGAGAACTGCTCACACATTCATGTGCTGCCATGTATGGGAACATCACACTGAGTCTCTTGGTCAAAACACAGCACAGTGCCCACCACTTACATTGGCCCGCTTATCCTGGACAGCCGCTTATATCGGGCAAATGGCGCTAACCATTTGCTGTCAATTACAAAGTCACTGCTTAAACCCTATTAAGGGCGCTGACCATTTTGGGCTGGTCATGCAGCTGTTCGCACCTCATTAAAGTGCGATTACCTGTCATTAAATCCTTTCAGGATGCCCTGCCCGCTCAGTCACTCACCCCCATTGCCCCCCTCCCGCCCCCGCGTGGCCTGTGATTGCTGGTTACAAAAGTGAAAGAGCAAAGGTGAAACTGACCAGACCAGTACTTCAGCCCCGTTCAGCTAGATCAAACAATCCCTAATTGATTAATTGCTTGTTCATTACAGACCACTTTCTTGCAGCATTGTAAGCTGTGCAGTAGCCAATTTAAAGCGACGACAGACTCCCATAAAGAATGGCTGGACTGAACACTTGTCCGATTCAACATAGAAACAGTAGATAGGAGCAGGAGTAGGCCATTCGGCCCCTCGAGCCTGCTCCGCCATTCAATGAGATCATGGCTGATCATCCAAATTCAGTACCCTGTCCCTGCCTTCTCCCCATATCCCTTGATCCCTTTAGCCTTAAGAAATATATCTAACTCCTTCTTGAATATACTTAATGAATTGGCCTCAACTGCCTTCTGTGGTAGAGAATTCCACAGGTTCACCACTCTCTGGGTGAAGAAATTCCTCCTCATCTCTGTCCTAAATGGCTTACCCCTTATCCTTAGACTGTGACCCCTGGATCTGGACTCCCCCGCCATCCAGAACATCCTTCCTGCATCTAGTCTGTCTAGTCCTGTTAGAATTTTATAAGTTTCAATGAGATCCCCTCTCATTCTTCTAAACTCTAGCGAATAAAAGCCTAATTGACCCAATCTCTCCTCGTATGTCATTCCTGCCATCCCAGGTATCAGCCTGGTGAATCTTCGCTGCACTCCCTCCATGGCAAGAACATCCTTCCTCAGATAAGGCGACCAAAACTGCACACAATACTCAAGGTGTGGTCTCACCAAGGCCTTGTACAACTGCAGCAAGACATCCTTGCTCCTGTACTCGAATCTTCTCGCTATGAAGGCCAACATACCATTTGCCTTCTTAACCGCCTGCTGCACCTGCATGCTTACCTTTAGCGACTGGTGCACAAGGACACCCAGGTCTCGTTGCACTTCCCCTTTTCCCAATCTATTGCCGTTCAGATAATAATCTGTCGTCCTGTTTTTGCCACCAAAGTGGATAACCTCACATTTATCCACATTATACTGCATCTGCCATGCATCTGCCCAATCACCCAACCTGTCCAAATCATACTGGAGTTCCTTTGCATCCTCCTCACAGCACACACGCCCACCCAGCTTTGTGTCATCTGCAAACTTGGAGATATTACATCCAGTTCAGTTCCCTCGTCTAGATCATTAATATATATTGTGAATAGCTGGGGTCCTAGCACCGATCCCTGCGGTACCCCACTAGTCACTGCCTGCCATTCGGAAAAAGACCCGTTTATTCCAACTCTTTGCTTCCTGTCTGCCAGCCAGTTCTCTATCCAAGTCAGTACCTTACTCCCAATCCCATGTGCTTTAACTTTGCACGCCAATCTCTTATGCGGGACCTTATCGAATATAGAATACGATAGCAAATCGATGCCTCCTTCCACACCAGTGCTTCCGACATGTCTTCCTTTTTCCTCAACCGAGGATTCCCCTCAACTGTGGTTGACATGGCCCTTGACTGTGTCCATTCTATCTCCCGCACTTCTACCCTCACCCCTACCCCTCCCTCCCGGAACCACACTAGGGTTCCCCTTGTCCTCACCTTTCACCCCACCAGCCTCCACATTCAACGGATCATCCTCCGCCATTTCCGCCACCTCCAATGTGATCCCACCACCAAACGCATCTTCCCCTCCCCTCCCCTTTCAGCATTCTGTAGGGACCGCTCCCTCCGAGACACCCTAGTCCACTCCTCTATCACCCCCCGCACCCCTTCCCCTTCACGCGGCACCTTCCCGTGCAAGCGCAGGAGATGCAACACCTGCCCTTATACCTCCCCCCTTCCCACTGTCCAGGGCCCCAAACACCCCTTCCAGGTGAAACAACGATTTACTTGTACTTCTTGCAATCTAGTATACTGTATTCGTTGCTCACGATGCGGTCTCCTCTACATTGGGGAGACCAAACGCAGATTGGGTGACTGCTTTGCGGAACACCTCTGTTCAGTCCGTAAGGGTGACCCCGAGCTTCCGGTCGCCTGTCATTTCAATTCACCGCTCCATTCCCACTCAGACCTCACTGTACTCGGCCTCTTGCATTGTTCCACGGAAGCTCAGTGTAAGCTCGAGGAACAGCACCTCATCTTCCGATTAGGCACTTTACAGCCTTCCGGACTCAATATCGAGTTCAACAATTTCAGATCATAACCTCGGCCCCTATCATATTTTATATATTTTTTATCCACACTTTTGGTTTGTGCCTTTTCCTTTGTTTTCTCTCCCACATGGCAGCTGTCTCTCATTCTGCCAACGCATTTCACACTTCATCTAGAGCCATCTTTTGTTTCTTAACCTGTCCTATTACCATCTCGTCTCGCCTTGAATATCTCTTAATGTCTCTTCACCTCTCACAGACCTTCCCTTTTGTTCTTTTATCCCCTCCCCCATTTCCCAGCCCCCAAACTTGCTTTTTCATCCGTTTCATTTCCTGCTTTTTTCTCAGTTCTGACGAAGGGTCTTCAACCTGAAACGTTAACTCTGTTTCTCTCTCCACGGATGTTGCCTGGCCTGCTGAGTTTTTCCAGCGTTTTCTGTTGTTATTTAGGAATATAGAATATGCTGATACCACTGTGGTTCATCTAACAGCTAAATTCAATCCTACTTAGAGGCTGCAACCTTTTGAAACAAACCCATTTTTAACGGCTGCAAGAGCAGTGGAGAGATGAAGAATGAAGATTCCCTCAGTGGGGGCAGATTTCATCCGTGCACTATATACAGTACTATACTTTTATTTATGTGTGCGGTGTACAAGGAGACAGCGCTATACAGTTTATCAAACAGCTTCAGTACTTAGTTACAGTTATACACTTTGTTTCCCATAAACTCTGCAGGATACAACATTTAAAACAGCAAATCAAATTCTGAAACACCGTTGCAATTTTAAAATATGACATTGATCTGAATATGAATGAATGTAGCAGGTCTCCATGAACCCACTCAGAGAACTTAGTGGCAGGAGGCAGAGGGTGATGGTCGAAGGTTGTTTTTGTGACTGGAAGCCTGTGTCCAGTGGTGTACCGCAGGGATCGGTGCTGGGTCCTTTGCTGTTTGTAGTGTACATTAATGATTTAGATATGAATGTAGGAGGTATGATCAGTAAGTTCGCAGATGACACGAGAATTGGTGGAGTGGTAAATAGCGAGGAGGGAAGCCTCAGGCTACAGGACGATATAGATGGGTTGGTTAGATGGGCAGAACAGTGGCAATTGGAATTTAACCCTGAAAAGTGTGAGGTGATGCATTTTAGGAGGACTAACAAGGCAAGGGAATACACAATGAATGGTAGGACCCTAGGAAGGACAGAGGATCAGAGGGACCTTGGTGTGCATGTACATAGACCCCTGAAGGCAGCAGGACAGGTAGCTAAGGTGGTTAAAAAGGCATATGGGATACTTGCCTTCATTAACCGAGGTAAGTTACTTACCTCAATCACTCTACCAAATGCCTCTGATGTCTCTTCATTTCCCCTCCCCCACCCCAACCTCAAAATAGAGTTCAACAATTTCAGATCACAACCTCGGCCCCTATTTATATATATCCACACTTTTTGTCTGTCTCTTTTTCTTCTCCCCCACATGGCAGCTGTCTTTCATTCTGCCAGCACAATTTACACTTTATCTAGAGCCATCCTTTGTTCCATTACCATCTCCTTTTGCCTTGAATATCTCTTAAAGTCTCTTAATCTCTTCCACCTTCCATCCTATCACAGACCTTCCCTTTTGTTCTTTCATCCCCTCCCCCCTTTCCCAGCCTCTTCACTTGTTTAAAAATCTGTTCCATTTCCTGCTTTTTTCCAGTTCTGACGAAAGGTCATCAACTTGAAACGTTAACTCTGTTTCTTTCTTCAGAGATGCTGCCTGACCTGCTGAGTTTCTCCAGCATTTTCTGTTTTTATTTCATTAACCGAGGCATAGAATATAAGAGCAGGGATGGAGCTGTACAAAACGCTGGTTAGGCCACAGCTGGAGTACTGTGTGCAGTTCTGGTCACCACACTATAGGAAGGATGTGATTGCATTGGAGAGGGTGCAGAGGAGATTCACCAGGATGTTACCTGGGCTGGAGCGCTTCAGCTATGAAGAAAGACGGAACAGGCTGAGGTTCTTTTCCTTAGAGCAGAGAAGGCTGAGGGGGGACCTGATTGAGGTGTACAAAATTATGAGGGACATAGATAGGGTAGATAGAAAGGAACTTTTCCCCTTAGTAGAGGGGTCAATAACCAGGGGCCATAATTTCAAGGTAAGGGGCAAGAGGTTTAGAGGGGATTTGAGGAAAAACTTTTTCACCCAGAGGGTGGTTGGAATCTGGAACTCACTGCCTGAAAGGGTGGTAGAGGCAGGAACCCTCACAACATTCAAGAAGCATTTGGATGAGCACTTGAAACGCCATAGCATACAAGGCTACGGACCAAGTGCTAGAAAATGGGATTAGAATAGACAGGGCTTGATGGCCGGCGTGGACATGATGGGCCGAAGGGCCTCTTTCTGTGCTGTATGACTCTAAAGAATTTCATTGAACAGTTTCATGGGTGACCGATGTGAATTTCCTGCTTACACCGGCCACCGCGTATAGCAGACAAGTCGCGTTCACACGAAGGCTGTGTGACTCTACCAACAACAACAACTTGTATTTATATAGTGCCTTTAACGTAGTAAAACGTCCCAAGGCGCTGCACAGGAGTATTATAAGACAAAAAAAACCTAGTGAAGAATGAAGAGCTATGTACCTAACGTTACCGTGACAGGCATTTAACACCACCGATGTGTTTAAAATGAATTTTTCCTACACAGAGCCTGACATAGGAGTTTTCAATGTATTATGAAACAGAATGTTTCAACCCACTCAGTATTTTTAACATAACTAGTAGATCTCCCAGGGCATTGCTCAGGGTGAGTCCTCTGCTCACCTAATAGTCTCGGTGCCTCCCATGTCTCTCTCTGCCCAATCTCTTTCTATGTCCCTAAATGTGTCTCTTTGTCTCTCCCACCAGTTTCTGTCTCTCTGCCTCTCTCTCAATGTGTGTATATGTGGCCCTCACATTTCTCTCCATCCTAATAACCTTCTCTGCCTCTCACCAATCTCACTCTTTCTCCACCCCCCCCCACCCCCACCCCTGTCTCCAATCTGTGCTTCCACCTGTCACCCAATGTCGATTGCGCCAGCGATCCAATGTGTCTACAGCCCTGTAAAAGGCAAGCCTTGGACCTGGTCTCCAGCATCTACCAGCAACAGCAGGATTGGGATGACTTGCCTTCCAATTCAAAACACTTCCCTCCTGAGGCCTGACTTATCCTGGGGTATGGTCTCGCAGGCACAAGCAGGCCCCCGGAATGAATTTAAATAAAGGAAACTACGATGGTATGAGGCGCGAGTTGGCTAGGATGGATTTGGGAACATTACTTAAAGGGTTGACGGTGGATAGGCAATGGCAAACATTTAAAGATCGCATGGATGAACTACAGAATTTGTTCATCACTGTCTGGCATAAAAATAAAACAAAAAAGGTGGTGCAATCGTGGCTAAGAAGGGAAATTAGGGATAGCATAAGATCCAAGGAGAGGACATATAAATTGGCCAGAAAAAGCAGCAAACCTGAGGATTGGGAACAGTTTATGACCCAGCAAAGGAGGACAAAAGGATTAATTAAGAGGGGAAAATAGAATATGAGAGTAAGCTTTCAGGGAACATAAAAACTGACTGTAAAAGCTTCTATAGATATGTGAAGAGAGAAAGATTGGTGAAGTCAAGCGTAGGTCCCTTGCAGTCAGAATCAGGGGAATTTATAATGGGAAACAAAGAAATGGCTGACCAATTAAATACATACTTTGGTTCTGTCTTCACAAAGGAGGACACAAATAAGCTCCCAGAGATGTCGGGGAACATAGGGTCTAATGAGAGGGAGGAACTGAAAGAAATCAGTATTTGTGGGGAAATGGTGTTAGGGAAATTGATGGGATTGAATGCCGATAAATCCCCAGGGCCTGATAATCTACATCCTAGGGTACTTAAGGAAGTGGCCCTAGAAATAGTAGATGCATTGCTGGTCATCTTCCAAAATTCTATAGACTCTGGCACAGTTCCCATGGATTGGAGGGTAGCTAATGTAACCCCACTATTCAAAAAAGGTGGTAGAGAAAATGGGGATTTACAGACCGGTAAACCGGACATCGGTAGTGGGGAAAATGCTAGAGTCCATTATAAAAGATGTAATGGCAGAGCACTTGGAAAACAGTGACAGGATTGGACAAAGTCAACATGGATTTACAAAAGGTAAATCATGCTTGACTAATCTACTGGAATTTTTTGAGGATGTAACTGGTAGAATAGATAAGGGAAAACCAGTGGATGTGGTATATTTGGAGTTTCAGAAGGCTTTCGATAAGGTCCCGTATAAGAGATTAGTGTGCAAAGTTAAAGCACATGGGATTGGGGGTAAGGTAATGACTTGGATAGAGAATGGTTGGCAGACTGGAAGCAAAGAGTTGGAATAAACGGGTCTTTTTCCGAGTGGCAGGCAGTGACAAGTGGGGTACCGCAGGGATCGGTGCTAGGACCCCAGTTATTCACAATATATATTAATGATCTAGATGAGGGAACTAGATGTAATATCTCCAAATTTGCAGATGACACAAAGCTGGGTGGGCGTGTGTGCTGTGAAGAGGATGCCGAGAAACTCCAGCACGATTTGGACAGGTTGGGTGATTGGGCAGATGCATGGCAGATGCAGTATAATGTGGATAAATGCGAGGTTATCCACTTTGGTGGCAAAAACAGGAAGGCAGATTATTATCTGAACGGCAATAGATTGGGAGAAGGGGAAGTGCAACGAGACCTGGGTGTCCTTGTGCACCAGTCGCTGAAGGTCAGCATGCAGGTGCAGCAGGCGATTAAGAAGGCAAATGGTATGTTGGCCTTCAGAGTGAGAGGATTCGAGTACAGGAGCAAGGATGTCTTGCTGCAGTTGTACAGGGCCTTAGTGAGACCACGCCTTGAGTATTGTGTGCAGTTTTGGTCGCCTTATCTGAGGAAGGATGTTCTTGCCATGGAGGGAGTGCAGCGAAGATTCACCAGACTGATACCTGGGATGGCAGGAATGAAGTATGAGGAGAGATTGGGTCGATTGGGCTTATATCTGCTGGAGTTTAGAAGAATGAGAGGGGATCTCATTGAAACATATAAAATTCTAACAGGACTAGACAGACTAGATGAAGGAAGGATGTTCCCGATGGCGGGGGAGTCCAGAATCAGGGGTCACTGTCTAAAGATAAGGGGTAAGCCATTTAGGACAGAGATGAGAAGGAATTTCTTCACCCAGAGAGTGGTGAACCTGTGGAATTCTCTAACACAGAAGGCAGTTGAGGCCAATTCATTAAATATATTCAAGAAGTTAGATATATTTCTTAAGGCTCAAGGGATATAGGGAGAAAGCAGGGACAGGGTACTGAATTTGGATGATCAGCCATGATCTCATTAAATGGCGGAGCAGGCTCGAGGGGCCGAATGGCCTACTCCTGCTATCTTCTATGTTTCTAAGTAGCCACTCTTCATGTGTAAACCGAAACTCGGTGGGGAGCGGCATCACTAACAGGTCAGATTCTGTTCCCACCTGAAGTCCTTGCACAGGCAATGCAGACACGTCCAGTTGGAAGCAGGGAACTTTGAAAGTTGCCCCTCCCTCTCACATTAGCTAACTTGGTGTCAAACTGGTACCTGTCTGTAAAGCTATTTGTGTTTTATAAAGCAGTACTGATGGTGATAGCTAATTCTTCAATTGGCATAGGCGATTTTAATTTACATATTTTTGTTTGTATATTCTAATAGCACAAGGAACTGGTTTAGACAAGTTTGTCCTTGCCCAGCTGACTCAGCTGTTCATGACTATGAAACTGGAGTGCCGAATTTATGAGGTATGTAAGATATTTTTAACTATTCGCTTTGGCTCATTGCAAAACAAATATTTTTCTTGTGTATTGCACACGGAGAGTCAAGACCTAGTGTAGTCTTCAGGTGAAGCAGGGTTAGAGGGAGAAGATTAATTGGATCAGGGCATGCAAACACAGTTCACTCTCCATTTTAAAGTCATACATTCTGAAGAGTTCAAATTTTTGGCCCACTCGGATCACTTCTGGAGGAAGGGACGGTCTTCACCTGAATTGAGGAATGACATTGGGTCAGAATTTGCTGGAGCAAAGCATCTCGCATGAGCTGATTTCCTCACCCTTCAGCCTGAAAAAATGTTGTGCCGCAAATTGCTGGAAGTGCAAGTTGATAACAATGTGGGGAGGTCAACGAACTTAAGAACATAAGAAATAGGAGCGGGAGTAGGCCATTTGGCCCTTCGAGCTTGCTCTGCCATTCAATAAGATCGTGGCTGATCTTTTCATCTCCACTTTCCTGCACTTAAATGGTGAGAGATTGGGAAATGTTGGTGTTCGGAGAGACCTGGGTGTCCTTGTACACGAATCACTGAAAGTTAACAAGCAGGTACAGCAAGCAATTAGGAAAGCAAATGGTATGTTGGCCTTTATTACAAGAGGATTTGAGTATAAGAGTAAAGATGTCTTACTGCAATTATATAGGGCCCTGATGAGACCACACCTGGAGTATTGTGTACAGTTTTGGTCTCCTTACCTGAGGAAGGATATACTTGCCATAGAGGGAGTGCAACGGAGGTTCACCAGACTGATTCCTGGGATGGGGGGATTGTCCTATGAGGAGAGATTGCGCAGACTAGGCCTGTATTCCCTAGAGTTTAGAAGAATGAGAGGTGATCTTATTGAAACATACAAAATTCTTACAGGGCTTGACAGGGTAGATGCAGGGAGGATGTTTCCCCTGGCTGGGGAGTCTAGAACCAGGGGTCACAGTCTCAGAATAAGGGGTCGGCCATTTAGAACTGAGATGAGGAGAAATTTCATCACTCAGAGGGTGGTGAATCTTTGGAATTCTCTACCCCAGAGGGCTGTGGAGGCTCAGTCGTTGAGTATATTGAAGACAGAGAGTGATATATTTTTGGATATTAAGTGAATCAAGGGAATTGGGGATAGTGCAGGAAAGTGAGTTGAGGTAGAAGATCAGCCATGATCTTATTGAATGGTGGAGCAGGCTCAAAGGGCCAAATGGCCTACTCCTGCTCCTATTTCTTATGTTCTTAACCCTCTATTCCCTTTTCCCTCATATGTTTATCTAGCCTCCCCTTAAATGCATCTATACTATTCGCCTCAACCACTCCCTGTGGTAGCAAGTTCCACATTCTCACCACTTTCACTTTCTGGGTACAGAAGTTTCTTCTGAATTCCCTATTTGATTTCTTGGTGGCTAACTTATATTGATGGCCTCTAGTTTTGCTCTTTGAAAGGTTTTGATAATCGAGGTCTTTAAAATTATGAAAGGGTTTGATAGAGTAGGCACAGAGAGAGTGTCTCTCTGTATCTACTCTATCAAAACCTTTCGTAATTTTAAAGACCTCTGTTAGGTCATCCCTCAGCCATCTCTTTTCAAACCAGGCTGTTCATCCTTTCCTGATCATCATAACCTTGCATTTCTGGTATCATCCTTGTGAATCTTTTTTGCACCCTCTCCATGGCCTCTATATCCTTTTTATAATATGGCGACCAGAACTGTACACAGTACTCCCAAGTGTGGCCTAACTAAGGTTCGATACAAGTTTAGCATAACTTCTCTACTTTTCAATTCTGTTCCTCTAGAAATAAACCCTAGTGCTTGGTTTGCTTTTTTTATGGCCTTATTAACCTGCGTCATCTCTGTTAGTGATTTGTCCATTTGTACTCCTAGATCCCTTTGCTCCTCTACCCCATTTTAGATTTTTATTTTCCAAGTAATAGGCGACCTCCTTATTTTTCTTAGCAAAATGTAATAATGCACACTTCTCTGTGTTGAAATTAATTTGCCAATTATATGCCCATTCTGCAGGTTTATTAATGTCGTCTTGTAATTTGTTGCAGCCCTCCTCAGTATTAAAAAAAAATTCATTCATGGGATGTGGGCGTCGCTGACAAGGCCAGCATTTATTGCCCATCCCTAGTTGCCCTTGAGAAGGTGGTGGTGAGCCGCCTTCTTGAACCGCTGCAGTCTGTGTGGTGAAAGTACTCCCACAGTGCTGTTAGGGAGGGAGGTCCAGGACTTTGACCCAGTGACGATGAAGGATCGGCGATATACTTCCAAGACAGGATGATGTGTGACTTGGAGGGGAACTTGGAGCTGGTGGTGCCGTTCCCATGCGCCTGCTGCCCTTGTCATTCTAGGTGGTAGAGGTCGCGGGTTTGGGAGGTGCTGCCGAAGAAGCCTTGGTGAATTGCTGCAGTGCATCTTGTAGATGGTACACGCTGCAGCCACGGTATGCCGGTGGTGGAGGGAGTGAATGTTTATGGTGATGGATGGGGTGCTAATCAAGCGGGCTGCTTTGTCTTGGATGGTGTTGAGCTTCTTGAGTGTTGTTGGAGCTACAGTCATCCAGGCAAGTATTGACTATTTCCCCCCCCCCCCCTTAATCTGGTGTCTTCCGCAAATTTAGAAATTGTGTTTTTGATTCCAAAGTCTAAATTGTGAACAACACTGGTCCCAGCACTGATCCTTGTGGGACCCCACTTTCCACCTTCTGCCACTCTGAATAGCTACTCTTTACCCCGACCCTCTGCTTTCTGTCTTGCAGCCAGCTAGTTATCCATTCTGCTACTTGTCCCCTGACTCCACATGCTCATGCACATAGACTTATTCATTAGTCTATTATGTGGCACCTTAGCGAAGGCATTTTGGAAATCTAGATAAATTACATTTATTGCATTACCCTTGTCTACTCACTCTGTTACCTCTTCAAAGAATTCAGTGAGGTTAGTCAAGCAAGACTTTCCCTTTTGAAATCCATGTTTGACTATTCATCATTATATTTTTGGTTTCCAAGATGTTTTTCTATTTTCTCCTTTAGGAGGGATTCCATTATTTTTCGGCCCAAATAGTCTGTGCTGGTTTTTATACCCACACGAATCTCCTCCCATTCTATCTACCGCATCTCAGTCTTTTAGTATATCTTTTGAAAGCATCTAAGCTGTTTGCCTCAATTCCTGTGGTAGCAAGTTCCACATTCTAACCACTCTCTCTGTATAAAGAAATTTCTCCTTATTTTCCTATTGGATTTATTAGTAACTATCTTGTATTTACGGCTCCTAGTTTTAGATTCTCCCACAAGTGGAAACATTCTCTCCACATCTACCCTGTCCAACCCATTCATAATCTTAAAGACCTATATCAGGCCACCTCTAAGTCTTTTCTTTTCTAAAGAAAAAAACCCCAACCTGTTCAATCTTTCCCAATGTTACAAGTTGCCACAAAACGAGAAGGAAGGTATACTGTTGCGGGAGTTCATAAAAAGATTAATGCTAAGGCCTCAGTTGTAATGATGGAGGATTTTAATCTTGCTAACGCAGACTGGGATTATAATGGGGACAATCTGCATGTGTAAGGGAGTTTATTGAAGTGCTTCACAAATCATTTCTTGGTCAGAAGGTGAGGAAACCCACAAAGCGGAGGCAGTATTAGATTTTCTCCTAAATAATGAAGAGGGAATAATAGGCCAAGTTGAAGTAAGCGGACATTGAGGTCTATGATCATAAAGTTGTTAATTTTAAGGTTGAAATGAGAAGAGAACAGTTTAAGTTGTATTTCAGGAGAGCAGACTTTGAAGAGATGAAATAATGCATGAAGGGAATAAAATTGGAAGAACCATTTCAAGGGAAGGATGGGGAGAAAAAGTGGGAGTGATGTAAGGAGATTTTTTTTTTTTACATTATAGAGGCCCAGAAATGAGTCATGGATAAAATAGGAGAGTAAAACCAACTTGGATAAAAAAGGAAGATATTAGGTACAGAAATGTGGACGGAGCAGGATAGGGAGAGCTACAAAATCAAATAACGGAATGACAAGAAACTGATCAGAGGCATGAAGAAGGAACATAAGTCAAATACGACAGAAAATATAAAGGACAATAATGAAGCATTCTTTAAGTATATTAGGAGCAAGAGAAGAATGAAGATGATTGTTGGACCGTTTATCAGTGGCAGTATGGAGGTGGTGTCTGAGGTCAGGGAAGTGCCAGAATTACTACGTCATTATTTTGTGACTTACCACTGAAAAAAGGGAGCAAGTCCTGAGTTGAGAGTGAGATGTATAAATGTGTTTGCTGAAACCAGATAATCTGAACCCAGTTTCTAATCAGTACATCTACTGTGCAAAACTGGCCATGATTCAGCATGTATTGGCACTGTTTGGCAGTCTCATTCAGGATGACCACTGTAGGAAATGGAAAATTCACAATGGTACAGTAGGGATGCTCTTCCGGGGTTAGAGCTAAGATAGGTTGGGCAGTTTAGAGGGAGTTTTACTTTTCATCTGGCTGTGGCATACCTGCCCTGGAAGTACTTGATGCTGACACTGGTGCTTGAGTTTTCCACTTATTAGTGCCCCTGTCAGCCTGCAATTTTTCACCCATTAAAATGATGGGATGGAAAATCCCAGGCTGGCAAGCACAGAAGCAGAAAACCTCAGCCCAGTTCTTCAAAGTGCAAAAGTGTTTTGTTCTCCAAACCTGATATTTTTCTACCTTCAGGAATCCCTTCCCTCCCCCCTACCCACTCAACCTGACAAAAAAGGCTCAAAAATATAAACTTATGTATCTCTTGGCTGTTCCTTCCACCCCACCATTTATTGGCGCTGTATGGCTATAAACTAGGTACTGCAAGTATTTAGCAAAATGGATGGAAAGTTGGTGTTCAGCATAGAGCTATCAATAGAGTGGTGGTTTTCAATACTGTCCTTGTGCATGTGTAGTGAATTCCGTTGTAATATTCTGCGGTCCCATTCACAATGTGATATTCTGTAAGGTTGTACACTGCCAATACAAATCTTCTGAGATTCTTTGTTGTTCAATTGTGATGACAAAGCAGTGAAGGTAAAAATTTGATGAGTGAGGGTGGTTACTGCCATGTACAATTCATCCTCGAACACCGTTCTCATGTACTCCAATTCCCAGTGTCAAGATAATTGTTAAATTGTAACATTTTCACAGTATGTTCTTTCAATTCCTTCTTCCCCTCCTAAACCACCCCCCCCCCCCACCCCCCGTCTCTGCACCTGCTTAATATCTGTTACATCTCCAGCTTTTTCCAGTTCTGATGAAGGGTCCCAGACCTGAAACGTTAACTCTGTTTCTCTCTCCACGGATGCTGCCTGGCCTGCTGAGTATTTCCAGCATTTTCTGTTGTTATTTCAGATTTCCAGCATCCGTAGTATTTTGCTATTAAGTTAAACTGTAATGTTGCTACATGGGAATTTTTATATCATATTGTTAAGAAATGTGACATATTTAAGTCCAACTACTGATCTTGTAAATATTTTTCATAGCCTGTAGTGACACGTCTTTCCAGTGTAGAAGTTACTTAGCCCTGCAGCGCCCCACATTCTTGATTTTTAAGCTTATTGTGAACCTATGTTACTTACCATAAAAACCTTCTGTATAAGTTTCCACATGTTTTAGAGATACTGTGGAAAACCTTGATCAGTATAAGATTATATTGTTGATAAAATTGTGACCTAAAGCGATAGAGAACATTTGAGTATCTAGTAGGAAGAGGATTGTCCTCGGTTGACATGAACTAATACTTTGTGTGACTCAGACATTTTTTTTGGTATAGAAGTGAACTAGTTCTGTTTCTCAACAGGGTCCCAACCTTCCTCCAAAGTATCGGGTGAAATCATTTCTCACACCAGGACGCTCGGTGGAAAGCCTGGTGGATGAACATCTGTACAGCAAAGTTAAGAATGCCCTGACTGATCTTCTTGGAGCGAGGAATTACTTTGCCTCCCGTGTGCTGACACCATATGGCTATACATTAGGTACTGCAAGTGTTTGCCAATTTTTTGGAAACTAATTAGGCCTGTAATTTCCGATAGGAGGCTTTCTGCGTGTGGATGCCTCATATCGGGAAAAAATCTACGCTATTACCTGAGGGCTCCCGAGGTCCGGAAACTTCGGATACTGGGCCTCTCCACAGCCCACGTATCCCAGGGGCGCAGGCAGTTCACAAGTGTCCCTGGGATCACGTGGGCCAGGCAAGCCAATAGGAGAAGGGGATCTCCCTTCATACTTTTGACAGATGGACCTGTCAAATATATGAATGGAGATCACCCCAAAAACACATCAAAACATTAAATAAATTTTAAAAAACCATCACGTTTTTAAAATGAGTTAAAATTACATTAAATTAAATATTTTAAAACAAAGTTTTAATTTTTTGAAAAAAATAATTAAAGTTTTTACGGGGCTAAAAATAAACTTAGCTTTTTTAAAAAGTATTTAAAAATTATAAATGAGTGAAAACATTTTTTTTTTACTTTTTTAAACTCTTATGCTTGTAAAAGCGGGCCTTACACCTGCTTTCACCAGGCGTAAGATTTTTAAGTGTTTTCAGCGGGCGGAGGTTCTGCAGAAAACGGAACTCTCCCCCCCGCAGAGGCCCTTCTCCAGAGCAGGCGTCCGATGTCAAGAGGATTCTTGACAGATCAGAAATGCCAGTTTTCAGCGCATGCGCTACGCATGCCTGAAACCGGAATTTCCAATGTCCCTACGGGTGTGTACACAGCTCGTACTCACCCGTAGGGATCGCAAAATACGGGCATAGATGTTCAGCGTAGAACTGTGTGTTATTGATACATTTGTGTAGGCTTCTGCTTTCTGCGTTTCCAGCACTTATAAATCATACCCTAGTACAAATATATTTGAGAAAAGTTGTCTGCTACCCCCTCCTACTTGTCTGAAAAAATTGAATAATTTTCTTGTGTACAAATATCAGAAAAAAGATAATGAAACCGAAGGTCAGCTACCCCCATTTTTGTCTGAAAAAATGTTTTTTTTCTGGTGAAATAAATTTACTTTCAGTATTAAGATATGGCCTTCAGTAATGTTAACTTTTTATTGGTAAGCAGTACAGTGTTCTTGAAATAAAAATACAGGATGTTTTCTCTCTATCCTGTCTTTTAGTTTGTGCTGCACCCATAATTGTATACAAGCTGAGGGGATGGGCAGGTGACCTGCTCCCAGGCCTCTGCCAATACTGCTCTGTAACCAGTTAGAAAGAGATTTCGAAGAATGTGGTGATTACCACTCCCTGCATCCCGCACCCCCCTTTTCCTTGCTTTAGGAACGTGTTTAGCCTCTGCTCAGTGGCTGTCCTTTATTACTAACTATATGGGAGCTCAGCAACATGTTCCCATATGCTATGCAGCTCTAATATATTACACCACTACATTGCTTCTTAATATTGTATTGACCAGCTCGAAAGAACAAGCTTACAGCTTGGTTTAGTTTTACTTTTCAGGGGGAAAAATAAATCTATTCCACTTCATCAGATGCTGAGATAAAACTGGATGAAGAAGGATATGTGCTTCCTGCCTCCCGGCGTGAAGAAGTATTCAGGAGGTGAGAACGTTAATTAGAATGAATGATGAGGCTGTTGTCCATCAGGGAATTTTTTTTATTTATTTAGCAGTCAGAATGCAGCATAGCAAGGGAGTGATGTAGGTGGCATAACAATAGGGTGCAAATGGGGAAAACTGCAAAAAGGACCAGGCCCTGTCCTAAAATTATCCCTGATGATGATTAATGGGAGATGGAAATTGTACTGGGATGGAACTGAAATGTTGTAGATTTCCTATAGCCTAATGTGTGCTCCAGCAACCATATTTTGTCCTATGTTTCATTTTCTGCATACAAGGGACAATGTTCCAGCTGATTACACACTCTGGCAGAGTTAATACAGGCAGGAGAGAAGTGAACTCAGGTAGGTTTACCCTGCTATGGTCTCTTTTTCTTTTTCTTTTCAAGACCTATTTAGTCTGTTTGAGTTTCTATTACTGAAATGCCAGCAGTGATAATGACAGATGGACATATGAAGTTTTGCTGCTGGTATGCACAACTTGTAGGTTGACAAATGCCTGGAATTTCCACTGGAAAATTGGCAGAAACACCATAAATGGCCATTTACTCCATTCCTTCAGGGTCTCTGTCAAAGTTATGGCTGATAAGCAGAGCCCCTGCAAAAATTCTACCCCATAGTGTTGCAATGCAACTAGAGTAGCTCTTGTGGTCTTGGTATAAACCTGGGCGACTGGCTTAAGTATTAGCATCTCTTGTGCTTATAACCTCTGAAAATCTAGGTGTATCTGAGTAGGCTATACTCACCAAGTTCACTGGTCTGCAGGTATTTGGATTGCACTGATCTATTGATGTCCAAGAGATGGGCTTTCTGTGTAATCTGTTTACCAGGACCGCAGCATTTCATCCATGCGATTTAGAAAATTTAGGTTATTAGATTGCCATTTTTCCACTAGCTTTTCCAGGCAGTGTTGCTATTTGTTTGCATCAGCTTGAATCACAATTATCGTTACCAAGCTAACAGGCTGAATGCAAGTCAAATGGGTTTGCATTCCATAGCAAAGATATGTAGACAGTATCAGTTGATCTTGCTCAATGGCGTTATAGACTTGTTCCTTTCATTGTTGAAGAGAATACACTGTTTGTCCTCATGTCCAGTTCTGTCTGTATTGGTCTGCAATTATTGATTGCTGCTCATCTTTCAGCTGTGGAGTTAACTCTGTAGAGGATGGTGTCATCAGCAATAATGGCATTTCAAACGGAAATGTCAGGTTGTCGATGATGATTGGTACAAATGTCCTTCCATTCCAGAGAAGGATAAAAAGGACAGTGGATGAGGATTTAAACTAGTGGTGGGAGGGGGAGGGGTTGAAAGATCATACTCAAGGTGGATTTCAACCAACCTAATATAAACTGAAATACCCAGCTCGTCTAGAATGTGAGCTGGTAAATGTAATGTAGTGTTTTCAGACTTATTTTGTTGGGCATACCACAAAATGCAAGTCAGATCTCAACTTGGTAATGGCAAGTGACCCAATGGAAGTAAAGCAAACTCTACAAAGCCTGTAAGGAGAAAGGTGAGGGAAACCACTGGGGAAAATATAGAAATTTCAACAAAAAATGTTTTAAAAGTCAGAGGAGCAAAGGGGGAACTAGAAATAAGCAGAGCTGTAGAAGCCAAATACAACAGTAAGAAATTCTTCCAGATAATAATGAGGGTTGTCAAAGAAGAATTGGGATCCTTTAAGGGTGTAAGCAGGTTCAAAACTGAGGATGGCCTTAAAATACAAGATGGTTACCTACTGGAAATATTCACTAAAGAAACTACTAGCATCATGCCACCAATCATTGGAGTGTCTGCAACTAAATTTAATGACTGACATCACTTGAAGGGAGGTCTTAAACAGACTAATAGTGCTGAAAATCAATAAATCCCAAGGGACAGACAGTATATACCCAAAGATGCCAAGCGAGATTGGAGATGAAAGGGCAGATTCGCCTCAATACGCATGGGTGTAAAGGATGGGCACAGTACAGAGAGAAAATTGGATGGGACGATTGCATATTGAAATGCAACCCATTAATTTAAATGGGTGAAAAGTTAGGTAGGCTCTGTTACATGTGTGCAATCCTGATTTTCCTGAGCTAAGCCCAGGTGATAAGAAAAATGTCCCCAAAATCTACAAAGTGCTGGCAGTCTTTATGAGTCACCAAATACTGAACTGGCAATAAGCCAATGTGGTACCTATTTTCAAAGCTCTATGATGTAGTAAGCCTGGAATTCCAGAAAGCATCTCGCTGTCTGCCTCACCAGTGAAAGGCGTGAAGTTGCTGTATTTGCACAGTAGATCCGAACTAAACTCACGTCTTTTTTATAACGATGTGATGTGTTAATTACTGCTAATCAACCTCTGGCACTGAAATTTAACTATTACAAATATGAAGTCTCATTCCTTCAGGTATTGTGTTGATTTAAAAAATGTACAAGTTAAAATTTTTCTTTTAAATTGTCTCAATCCAATCTTTCTTTTCTTCTGTACCCGATTTGACATTGAAGTCACCCACTTTAATATACACTTCCTTCAGTCCTTGTGCTGTTTATTTCACAATCCTTCAATCTGATTGGTTAAGGAGATATACAGTTGCTTGCCCTGTTCACTCCGTCCCAGATACCGTTTCCCTTGCTGTGCCATTATCAGCTCACACTTTCAACAACTTGCCACGTAAAAACCTAAACGGCAAGGGCAACTCTAACAGCATCTGCAAATTATGGCCCAATGTCATATTCTGAGTAAGCTTTACATCCCTGTGGTAGATGTGTAGACAGTAGCTAGGTTTGGTGTACCACTGTGTGTGGAAATAGTTTGGAGATCAGTGTAAAACCAAGTTATACCACTAGATGGCACTTGTGTGGTTTTGAAAAAGATTCTGCAGACTAATTCACTGTCCACTTTAGCAACTGCTTATAAAAATATATTTGTTTTTCTGTACTCTGCATTTACACATTACTGAATGGGCCAGAAATTCGTGGCCAAAGGCGTGAGTACGGTCGGGGTACTCACGCATCTGGCCGTTGGAAATGCCGGCGTTCAGCATGCACAGCGCATGCGGGGAACGCCGGCATTTCCAGACCCGAGGTCTAGGCACAGCGCGTGCGACTGCACAGGCTGCGCTTGCGCAGTGAACTTTGTAGATTTCATTCATGGATTCAGTGAGGGTAAGTCCTTACAAGTTACACTTGAAAAAAGCAGGTGTAAAGTTGTTCCAAGGCTGCGGAGGAAGATATATTTTATCGTGGAGCTTCTGAAATGCAATATTTTTGTTTGGGAAAGGGAGGGAAGTTATTCTAAGAAATTTTAAGTAAGTTTTAAAGTTTAAATTTAAAAAAAAAAAAAGGGTTTTCAGAACGGTAGGTAGAAGGAGCAATTGTGGCTGTGTGAATGGAATGTGAGAATGAGTTATGTATGTATGTCCACATATATTCCTTTACGTATATGTATGTATGTTTTATATTCCTTTACTAATGTGTATGAATGTATGTTTTTAATTATGATTTTCCAATAAGTTACTTTCTCTGAAAGTCATAATTAAATAATACATTCATACACATAAGTAAAGGAATATATACATAACACGCAAAGGAATATATACAGACATACATACTTTCAGAAGCTCCACGATAAGAAATATCTTCCTCCGCAGCCTCTGGAGCAACTGTACCTATGCTTTTTTCATGTGTAAGTTGTAATGACTTGTAATGAATGAAAGCGGCGAATTTTACTGCACACGCGCTGCCTGTGCAGTCGCACGCGTTCTGCCTCTGAACCCCTTCGTTCAGAGGACAGGAAATGCCGGTTTTCCCCACATGCACTGTGCATGCTGAAAACCGGCATTTCCTCCGGCCAGACGCGTAAGTACCCCGACCGTACTCGCGCATTTGGAAGGGAATTACTGGTCCAACATTTCACATGTCAATAAAATGAAAAATTTAACAATTGCACGATTTGCCCCCTCGCATCTGCGACTGAGGGTCCAAGGAGGTGCATTGCGCAAGAGGTCATCGTCGTACGTATCCTCACACTGTTCCCTTTCGGGAACTGTATGAAGTGGTGGAAGGATTTATGGCCGTGATTAACGCTCATTCCGTGACCGTAACCATCTTTGAACCAGCCATTAGGGCGGTTAGTCCTATGGCGTGAGGGTTTTACGGGCTCCCACAACCCATCTGAGGGGGGGGGCCACCCACACCCACGGACGCAAGTATCCCGCTGGATGTCCACCCAGAATTTATAGTTGGAGCTCCGACTCCACTTGCCGGGACTGTCTGGAGTGGGGTTCGAAACCCTACTCCTTCTGGCCCAGCGGCGGGGATGCTTACTGCTACGCAAAAGGCCCACTCCGCACAAAAGGTGACACCCATACGTTTCCTGCGCCTTCTCCCTCCCCGTGACTGGAGCCCTATGCTGCCACTTGAAAGACCAAGCTATCATCTGCCCTTTTTGCGGCACCTTTGACTTCTCATTACCAATGATGAGCAGGCGCTGCGCCTCCACCTCCTTGAGGAGATTGCTGAGGTCATCATCAGTTCAATTGTGAGTTCTTTTAATGCCGTGAAGTGTGCTCATTCCAGCCATTTCACGTTGCTAATCGGATTGGGCCTTTGGCATAGCGGTAGGATCCCCGCCGCTGGGCCAGATCAGGGTAGGGTTTCGAACCCCGCTCCAGACAGTCCCGGCAAGTGGAGTCAGAGCTCGGGCTCTAAATTCTGGGTTGACATCCAGTGGGATATTTGCGTCCGTGGGTGTGGGTGGCCCCCCCTCCTTGTATAGCTTGTGGGAGCCCGTAAAACCCTCCCGCCATAGGACTAACCGCCCTAATGGCTGGTTCAAAGATGGTTACGGTCACGGAATGAGCGTTAATCATGGCCATAAATCCTTCCACCGCTTCATACAGTTCCCCAAAGGGAACAGTGTGAAGACACGCATGATGACGACATTGCTAAATAAATAAATGGAATTTAAAAAATTCTTTTAGGGCTTTTAAAAGTCTTTAAATTGCTTTAATCTGTTTAAAACTACTTCAGATTCTTCAAAATAATGTAAACATTTTAAAAAGTTTATAAAAGTTACCAAAATCTTCAAAAAACTTCCAAAAACCTATTTAAACTGCTGCTTTGCATGTAAAAATGCTTAGCAGCTTGACAGAAACATTGGGGGCGTGTCTCACTTGCACTGCACGCTCCAGGCTTCGCGCTGGCTGCACTCCTGGGCGGCGTGACGTTATACGCTGCCCGGGATTCTTCTGTTTGAAACACCAATTCCAGGCGTCCCTGGAGCTGATCGGCAGGAGCGCAGGGTAAGTGCATATACGGGGCTTGCACGCGCGGCAAGCCCCGTTCACGAATTTCTGGCCCAATGTCTTTACAGGTCAGCCATGATCTAATTGAATGGCAGAACACTCAAGGGGCTGAATGGCCTCCTCCTGTTTTTCTTCTATATCAATTATTAAAGCAGTAATGTTAACAGCAAGTTTTATATTTCCTCTATCCCATTTGAGTATTTTGTACAAATTCAGTTTTTTGGTGTTCAGCTTTAGAAATACTGCCTATTTTTATATTTAGTTTATACAGAAATGTTAAGATTCTGTACAGGTAGTGTTTTTTCTTTAAGGACATCACCAATTTCTAGGAAGGTCTGCCTAAACTAATGTATAGTTCATCCCAAAATAACAAGTCAGATGTGATAATGCAGTCACTATCGTGTGATGCCCATTAGCTTTGTGAGCTGGTAGTCACTGCATAACTCTAAGATCACCTAAGTCACATATTAAAGCTTAAAATACAGGCAGGGATTTTAACTGTAGATCTGGAAGTTTTTTTTTATTGTAGATTTTTGCTCGCCACACATGCAGTACTTGTAAAGATCTCCGCCATATCCCCCAGCCCTACACTCCTTCCTACATGCCCCACTTCTGACTCTGGTTTTGTTTTACCCTACTCTATGCCCCATCTTCAACCACCTTAGTCCTGTTCTGTGGAACTCCCTCCCTAAATCCCTTGACCTCACTTCACCTTTAAAAACCTTAAAACCCAGATGTGGAAAAGTTTTATGTTAAAGGCACATTAAAGTTGTTATTGAAACCATGTTATGTGTACTAGTCATCTTTTTCAGAATAGCACTATGCATTGATGACCAGAGAAGGTTCTCGGTAAACAGTCACAACCTGCTTGGAAAAGAAACTATCAAACAGAGGCAACTGCGGCTGCTGGGCTACGATGTTGTACAGGTGGGCACACTAATTGGATGCTACAACTTGAGAATTATAAATACCTCATCACATGAAAAATATCTGGAGACACATACTTGAATATTTGGCTATAAAATGCTTTGTTGGCAGTAATTACAACCCATCATAGATGGCCTGTGATTACAATTAGTGTCTGCACATGAATTCAGGCATGTCTGTTTTTATTAAACTATTACTTAAGCATCCTTAAGCATAATGTGAAAACCTGTAATTTGTTTTATCCAGATTCCATTTTACGAGTTTGACAAACTGCAGAGCCGTGAGAAAATGGTAGAATACCTCCACAAGAAAATCTTTCCACACAGCTACAGACTTGCTTGGTGAAGAAAATAAAACAAAGTGCCACTTAACTTCCAGTCTGAGAAACCCACATTGCCAGCAGTAGACAATAATGTCCTACTGCAATAGTTACCATTTTTCATTTCTTAATACAACTATTACTGAAACTAATGGAAATGCAGGAGACTGAATGGCACTGCAAGCATAACATTCATTTTATAAATGCCATTAAGGGTACTGAAAAAAATCAATCCAGTACTAAATGCACTTAGTTGTAGGGAAGTACATTATTCTTGTATCCACAGATTAATTTGATTCACCTTTTAATGCCCCAAAACCCATGAAATTAAAGTTTTGGGCAGCATAAATTTGGCACAATATAAGTTAAGAGGTGGTAAAGGGTTGATTACTGAAACCAAGATATAGCAGCTTTGACTCCTGGATGGACCTCGGATTAGCTACACCATATACACAAATGCAGTTGCGTATTTCAGTGAGTGATTGAAATTTGTTTGAAATATTAATGCCTCTCATTGATTGAACTTTATGCCCTTATTACACCAACCCTTCATTAGCTATATGCTTGTCATGGTATTTTGTGCCCTTCAGCTTAGGGTTAAGACAACCAATGCTATCAGTTTATTTTTCCCCCACAATGGTTTGAAATAATTTTCTCCCTCTCATTGGGTTACATACCTCCCGAGTCAAGATAGAATGGGAGCCGACTTGCCCAGACCTCTGCAACTGCAAGATAGCTGCTAGGATGTGTGTTACAATGGCCTAGCATCAACTCTATAGGGTGAATAAGCACCTACCTGCAGCTGAGACCACCTCTACAATTCTGTATGTTTTCAATTATGTAGAATAACCATTTTTTGTTAAATCATGAAAATCACCAAAGAATGTGAAATAAATTAGACATATCAAATGAATGGAATTAAGTAATTTATTAAGGAAATGCAGATTGCATTTTGAGTAAGTACCACATGCAAGCAGTACAACATACTGCTAGAATACAAAAAAGCAAAGTTGTGTATATTTACTTCAGTGCCAACTATGTCCAATAATACTTGAACTTATGATCATTAAGTGTTTTAAAACAACCCAGTGTCTTTGTAGTAACTGGGGGAACCTTCTGGAGTGACAATTGAAGAGAATTATCAGAATAAACACACATTACTGTCCTAGAAGGTAGTTGGTTACGTTTATTACAAAGTTTTGTGCTCTCCAAATCATTATTTACACCAGTTCGTAAATAATTTAAAAGTTCTCTAGATTAAATAGTAAAAACTGGAGAGGGTGGTTCCTTACTATTATAATCCTCCGTTATTTCTGTAAAATCAGTCAGCAAGAGCGAGGTTCTTTGATTGAAGTTTCTCTAGTTCCTGTGAGATATTTGTTTCAATGACATCACACTGAGCCAAGTAAGTCTGCAGCCAAAAAAGGAGAAATTTCAAGCTTCACTATAAAATGTAGAAGCTTTTCATATACATTTAATGGAGACCATTTGGATCATTCTACATGTTTTGCAGGATATTGCTTTCTATTTTTTTTTAAATGAAGACAAAAAATGTCAAACTAATCAGTTTGTGCCCTGATTACCAGAAATATGAGGTCAGACAACTTCAGTATTACTGACTCTCTTTTCCAGATGCTAGGAATGTCAGTTCAGGTAAAACCACTTTTTCCCCAATTAGTTGATAAATGCATGAGCCTAGAAATTCCGAGCCTCAGTCTGCCAATAGAAGTGCAGGAGGGTGGGTCTCTGGCCTGCCATAGACATAGAAAATAGGAGCAGGAGTAAGCCATTTGGCCCCTCGAGCCTGCTCCGCTATTCAATGCGATCATGGCTGATCATCCAAGTTCAGTACCCGGTACCTGCTTTCTCCCCATACCCCTTGATCCCTTTAGCCTTAAGAAATATATCCAACTCCTTCTTGAATATATTTAATGAATTGGCCTCTACTGCCTTCGGTGGTAGAGAATTCCACAGGTTCACCACTCTCTGGGTAAAGAAATTACTCCTCATTTCTGTCCTAAAAGGCCTACCCCCTATCCTTAGACTGTGACCCCTGGTTCTGGATTCCCCGACCATCGGGAACATCCTCCCTGCATCTAGTCTGTCCAGTCCTGCCAGAATTTTATAAGTTTCAATGAGATCCCCTCTCATTCTTCTAAACTCCAGCGAGTACAAGCCCAATCGACCCAATCTCTCCTCATACGTCATTCCTGCCATCCCAGTTATCAGCCTGGTGAATCTTCGCTGAATATCCTTCCTCAGATAAGGCGACCAAAACTGCACACAGGGAGGAAGATGCTGCCAAGTCTGGTCTAAGTGACCAGTGAATGAATTTTAGCTGCTGGCTTCTCCATTGCTAACTTGCCACATCCCTATTGGAGATAGATTGCCATCTGGTTACAGCCGTACTTACCATTTGCTATACACTGGGCAGAACTGGTGGCATATCTGGGTGAGCCTGGTGTCCTGTCTCAATGAAATATCCTGACAGAAGGGTCATGGTTAAAAGAAGTACCTGCCCCCCCATCGCAATCTCAGACGGGACACAAAGGGGCAGAAATAGGTTCTGCTTATTGTGGCATCACATGAAATGTACTTCCAGTGCACTATCAAATTTGGTTTAGAACGTCCCTCGGTCCTCATGGGCACTTTTTAAACTTGCCCGCAGCCAACAGTATGGACGCTGCTGCCCGCACGCTCTAAATATTTAGTTTAACCACGGTGATTACACGTTTATGCAGAACTCTCTCGTGCTATACGAGTTGAAAATTCCAGCCAGGAAATGTAAACTAGGTATTGCCTTGCCAGACCCAATACTGCAGCTACCAGTCTCAGATTGGTAAATGCAGCATCAAATTCAAAATATCCCAACACTTGGACTATTTGGTTATGCATGTTGGGTTGATTGGGAATTTACATCTAAACCATTTACACACCTGCTTCCAGGTGACTGAATTGAAGTGAAACATTCATTGTTCATAGTCTGAATTGTAAATGTTTGTTTCAAAATACAACTGACATAAACCTAGTATTAGCTATTTATGAAACTTATTACATGCTACTAAAAATATTTCCATAAAGTTTATTAAGTGTTCAAACACTCAAGGCAGTTTTGTCCTATCAGCAAGATTCCCTATAAGCTGCGCAGTCTCCGCCGGTCGCGCGCAGCCTGGGACCGGCTTTTCCTATGTTAAAGTTTGCACATACACGAACCTGTGAAGGGGCCACGCACCCAAAAAAAAATTACAGGGAACATTGTCCTATCAAATTTTTCAATGATACTGACTACAGGAGATTTAGCTAGCAGTATCTGTAGGATGAAAACTGAGGTTACAATCCAAGATAACTTGAAGATTCTGCTATCACAAACAAGATGCCAACTACACTTGGAAATAGATAGGATGGCTTTGGGTCGGACTTTCAAAAATCACAAGGCCATTTGGCCCATCGTAGTTCATTCAACCAGAACACCACTATAGTCTGACCATTTCAGTATCTAATTGTTTAAATTATTCCAAGTTTTTCACCTCCTACTATAAGTGCATTCCATGTGTTAAAAACGCTGAAGAACTTACTGATATCTGTCCTAAATTTACCTTTTAAAAGTTTGGACCAGTTTTCCCTTTTTCTACTCTTGCAATTTGAAGTAATATTCCAGACTTTCCTTTTCCATTCCCTTAACTATCTTATCTACCTCCAAGATCACCTCTCATAAGAACATAAGAAATAGGAGCAGGAGTAGGCCAATCGGCCCCTCGAGCCTGCTCCACCATTCAATAAGATCATGGCTGATCTGATCCTAACCGCCAATCCACTATCACAGAACCATCTCCTGAATCTAACAGAATTAGACACACGAAATAGGAGCAGGATCAGGCTACACGGCCCCTGGGCCCGCTCCGCTACCCACAGGGCCATGACCGATCCGAACCTAGACTCATGTCCAAATTCCTGCCCGCTCCCCGTAACCCTGAATTCCCTTTACTTCTAGGAAACTGTCTATTTCTGTTTTAAATTTATGTAATGATGTAGCTTCTACAGCTTTTTGGGGCAGCATATTCCATGGACCTGCCACCCTCCGAGTGAAGTAGTTCCTCCTCATCTCAGTTTTGAAAGAGCAGCCCCTTATTCCAAGACTATGCCCCCTAGTTCTAGTTTCACCCATCATCGGGAACATCTTCCCCGCATCCAACCCCTTCACAATCTTATATGTTTCAATAAGATCGCCTCTCATTCTTTGAACTCCAATGAGTAGAGTCCCAATCTACTCAACCTCTCCTCATATGTCCATCCCCGGGATTAACCAAGTGAACCTTCTTTGTACTGACTCGAGAGCAAGTATGTCCTTTCTTAAGTATGGACACCAAAACTGTACGCAGTATTCCAGGTGCGGTCTCACCAATACCTTGTACAACTGAAGCAATACCTCCCTATTTTTATATTCTATCCCCCTAGCAAGGAAAGCCAACATTCCATTGGCCTTCTTAATCACTTGCTGCACCTGCATACTAACCTTTTGAGTTTCGTGCACCAGGACCCCCAGATCCCTTTGTACTTCAGTACTTTCCAGTTTCTTGCCATTAAGATAATAACTTGCTCTACGATTTTTCCTGCCAAAGTGCATAACCTCACACTTTCCAGTATTGTATTCCATCTGCCAAATCTCAGCCCACTTACTTAGCCTATGTCCCCTTGCAGGTTTTTTATGTCCTCCTCACTCACTACTTTCCCTCCCATCTTAGTATCATCTGCAAACTTTGATATGTTACACTTGGTCCCCTCCTCCAAATCGTTAATATAGATTGTAAAGTGTTGGGGACCCAGCACTGACCCCTGCGGAACACCACTAGTTACTGATTGCCAGTCTGAGAATGAACCATTTATCCCAACTCTCTGCCTTCTGTTAGATAGCCAATCCTCTATCCATGCCAGAATATTACCCCCAATCCCGTGATTTTTTATCTTAAGCAATAATCTTGTGTGGCACCTTGTCAAATGCCTTTTGGAAGTCTAAATACACTACGTCCACTGGTTCCCCTTTATCCACCCTATACGTTACTTCCTCAAAGAACTCCAGCAAATTTGTCAAACATGACTTCCCCTTCATAAAACCATGCTGACTTTGTCCTATTAAATTATGATTATCCAAATGTCCTGTTACTGTCTCCTTAATAATGGACTCCAAAATTTTACCTACCACAGATGTTAGGCTAACCGGTCTATAGTTTCCAGCCTTCTGTCTACTGCCCTTTTTAAATAAGGGTGTTACATTTGCAGTTTTCCAGTCTGCCGGGACCTTTGCCGAGTCCAGGGAGTTTTGGAAAATTATTACCAATGCATCCACAATCCCTACCGCTACTTCCCTCAAGACCCTAGGATGTAAGCCATCAGGTCCAGGTGATTTATCCGCCTTGAGTCCCATTATTTTACCGAGTACCACTTCCTTAGTGATTTTGATCGTGTTTAGCTCCTCCCCCCCTTTAGCCCCCTGTTTGTCCAGTGTTGGGATATTCTTAGTGTCTTCTACTGTAAAGACTGATGTAAAATATTCAGTGTTTTTGCCATCTCCATATTTCCCACCATTAATTTCCCGGTCTCATCCTCTAAGGGACCAACATTTACTTTAGCCACTCTTTTTCTTTTTATATAACTATAAAAACTCTTACTATCTGTTTTTATATTTTTTGCTAATTTACTTTCATTATCTTCCCTTTCTTAATCAATCTATGTTATTTTTTGCTGTCTTTTAAAGTTTTCCCAATCCTCTATCCTCCCACTAGATTTGGCTACCTTATATGCCCTTGTTTTTAGTCGAATACTATCCTTAATTTCTTTACTTAGCCACGGATGGCTGTCTTTTCTTTTACACCCTTTTCTTCTCAGTGGAATATATATTTTTTGGAAGTTGTAAAATAACTCCTTAAATGTACACCACTGATCATGTATCGTCTTACCCTTTAATCTATTTTCCCAATCCACTCTACTCAATTCCGCTCTCATACCTTCATAGTCTCCTTTATTCAAGCTTAGCACGCTTGTTTGAGATCCAACCTTCTCACCCTCTAATTGAATATGGAATTCAACCATGTTATGGTCACTCATTCCAAGGGGATCCTTTACTAGGACATTTTTAATTAATCCTGTCTCGTTCCACAGGACCAGATCTAAGGTTGCTTGCCCCCTGGTTGGTTCAGTTACATACTGCTCAAGAAACCCATCCCTAATACACTCAATGAACTCATCCTCAAGGCAGCCCTGCCCAATTTGATTTGTCCAATTAATATGATAGTTAAAATCCCTCATAATTATAGATGTTCCCTTATTACAAGCCTCAACTATTTCCTGATTGATACTCAGTCCAACAGAGTTGCCACTGTTCAGAGGCCTATAGACTACGCCCACTAGTGTTTTTTTCCCCTTATTATTCCTTACCTCCACCCAAACTGTTTCATTATCCAGGTCTTTTGACCCAATATCATTTCTCTGTATTACAGTGATTCCTTCCTTTATTAACATAGCCACCCCACCTCCCCTTCCTTCCTGCCTGTCCTTCCTGATCGTTAAATAACCTGGTATGTTTAATTCCCAGGCATTGTCACCCTGCAGCCATGTTTCTGTAATGGCCACAAGATCATACCCATATGTAGTTATTTGTGCCATTAACTCGTCTATTTTGTTACGAATGCTACGTGCATTCAGATAGAGAGCTTTCAAAGATGTTTTGTGACACTTAGTTCCTGCTTTTGCCCTTTTTATTACTTTACCTTTTACTCCATACCTTCTGCCCCTTCCTGACACGCTCTGGTTTTTAATTTCCCCACTGCTACCTAAGTCTATGACCTTCTCTGTTGTCATTTTTATTATTTGCTCTCTAGGAACCTCCCCCCCACTAGTTAGTTTAAAGCCCTCTCTACAGCCCTAGTTATATGATCCGCCAGGACTCTAGTCCCAGCACTGGCCAAGTGAAGCCCGTCCCGACGGAACAGCTCCCTCCTGCCCCAGTACTGGTGCCAGTGTCCCAGGAAGCAAAACCCATTTCTCCCACACCAGTCTTTGAGCCACGCATTTAACGCTCTAATTTTATTTGTCCTAGCCAAATTCGCTCGTGGCTCAGGTATTACCCTTGTGGTTCTGCTTTTTAATTTGGCCCCTAGCTGCTCAAACTCCCTCAGCAGAACCTCCTTCCTTGTCCTATCTATGTCGTTGGTACCAACATGGACCACGACAACTGGATCCTCCCCCTCCAAGTTTCTCTCCAGCCCAGAGGAGATGTCCTTAACCCTGGCACCGGGTAGGCAACACAGCCTTCGGGACTCTCGCTCTCGGCTGCAAAGAACTCTATCTATCCCCCCAACGATACTATCCCCTACCACTACAACATTTCTTTTAACTCCCCCCCCCCCCCCCCCACTTGAATGGCCCCCTGCTCCACGGTGCTGTGGCCAGGTTGCTCATCCTCCCTGCAGTCCCTGCTCCTGTCCCCACAGGGAGTAAGAGCCTCGAACCTGTTGGACAAGTGCAAGGGCTGCGGCTCCTCCAACACTACCTCCTGGATCCCCGTACCTGCCTCACTTCTAGTCACACCATCCTGACCCTGGCCACGGACTACATCTGCATTAATTAATCTAATTGGTGTGACTACCTCGTGATAGAGTGTCCAGGTAACTCTCCCCCTCCCTGATGTGTCTCAGTATTTGAAGCTCGGACTCGGGTGCCTCTTTTACGGACTGAAAAATCCAAACTTCTCCAGTCTTACCTCGTACCTTGGACCTGACACTAGGATCAGCTTCACGACTCTTCTCCACATGGACTCCAGCACCCGATTGTCTCCTTTGTTTATCAGCGACCAAAACTGAACACAGTACTCAAGGTTGGTTATGGGCTGACCATAGCACTGCATAGTTTAATCACTACTCCCTCTACTATGTAGCTCAACATTTTATTGGTTTTGTTGATAGCTGCTCTGCATTGACTGGACATCCTGTATGACTGTACAACAGTCTGTATATACAAAAGTAAAATACTGTGGATGCTGGAAATAAACACAGAAAATGCTCCTTTGGATATTTCCAATCTGTATATACGTATCACTTACACATGAAATTGTGAATTTAGAGTAGCAATTTCTGAACAAAGCAACGTGCAGCACAACCGAGTAACAATCACCTATTGCTGGAGAAAGATATCCCTTAAATCTCCAATATGCAAGAAGAAAGAGACCCACCTGTACGTTCTTTACTAGACCTTTCCTCCTATGTCTGCAGTCACTAAAGTCGTCAGGCAAACTCTGAAAATAAATTTAAATGTGTTATTTGTAAGGAATAAATGGTACAAACTGCACAAATCTGAACTATAGTGCTGTTTAAAATCAAACTTAAGTTTGGAATTTCCTGAAACAGAGGGGATAATCCAGTATGGCAGGTGGTCTTCTCATCATATTTGCTGAAGATTATGTTCCAGGACTTTTCAAACGCATGTTCCTTCAGACTAGGTTTTCACACAATACTAGCTGTGCCAGGAGCCAAGCTAGCATTGATTGCATCTGGAAGTATAAAACTGAAGACCTCTACCCAACGTGCTTCAAAAAACGAAGATCCTTTTCTCAATGTGTTCATCAAATACGATGAGTAGTTTTTAACCCATCAGTTTCATATTTTCCAAGAAAATTCCACAATTTCGAGTTTGTTGAGTAACAAGCATGCTCTGTTTAGTTTAAATGTAAACAAAAAAAATACTATTATATCAATCTGAAATCACAATTAGTAAGTAAAAACATCTACCCTGCTGAATATACGGGTGAGGCAAATTATGTAACTTCTGTATTGGTGTATAAACTCAATCTAACATTTCTACATCAGTCAACTAAAGTTAAATGGCAGGATTCATTGCAATCACTTTGTTAGATGTCTTGGTTGCAAGAAGTATCCAGAAGGACGATTTTTTCATCATCAAAGTCACAAAATAGTACATTTTAAAAAGCACTACATTTTTAGTGAAAAATAATCAGATTAAAAACACTGATTTAATAGTAGAGGAATCCTCTGAAAATGAAGTACAATGCATGATTTATTGATTTACTGAGTTGAGGATTAGAACATTGTTTCATTATCTCAATCACTTTCCTGGATTCACATAATAAAACTTATATCCCACACACAAGTTGACTGGATAATGCTTTGCTATAACTTGTTCTTTATGAATTATGGGCAATTCTGCAATGGAGACATCAATCATAGGACACGAGTCAGTCATTCAACCCCTTGAGCCTGTTTTATCATTCTACTAGATCATGGATGATCTGTACCTCAAATCCATTTACATGCTTTTGCTCCATATCCCTAGATATTTTTACCTAAAAAATATATTGATCTGTGTCTTGAAAATTTCATTTAGCCCACATCCTTTTGGGGGGGAAAAAGGTCCAGATTTCCACAATCTTTTGTGTGATCTCCCCTCAACCTTCTAAACTCGGGGGAATATAAGGCAAGTTCATGCAACCTGCCCTCATAATTTAACCCTTTAAGCCCCGGTAAAATTCAGATGAATCTGCGTTGTACACCCTCAAGGCCAATATATCCGAGGAGTGGTGCCCAAAACAACAGTACTCCAGATGGAGTCTAACCAAGGCTCTGTGCAACTGAAGCACCACTTCCTAATTTTGGAATTCCAGCCCCCTCGAGATAAAGGCCAACGTTCCATTAGCCTTTTTGATTACTTTTTGTATTCGTACATTAGCTTTTAGTGATCGGTGTACATTTACACCCAAATCCCTTTGCTCCTCTACAGCTCCTAGCCTCTCACCATTAAGAAAATATTATTAAATGTCCTCCATGGATCCCAAATAGATGACCTTACACATTGCACTACATCTGCTAGTTTTGCCCATGCACTTTGTCCATGTCCCTTTGTAACTTCCTACTCCCATCTACACAACTTATTGTGTCTCCACAGATCCAAACCAGGTTTGTACTACACAATTAAAATTTTCACATGCACCTCCACAATTAAACTGATACATGGATTGAGTGGTTCCTGTGCTTCCCTCACATGCCGTATGTTTTTAATTGTCATGTTGGGCCAGAAATTCGCGGCCAGAAGCGTGAGTACGGTCAGGGTACTCACGCATCTGGCCGTTGGAAATGCCGGCGTTCAGCAGGAACAGCGCATGCGGGGAACGCCGGCATTTCCAGACCCGAGGTCTATTCACAGCGCGTGCGACTGCACAGGCAGCGCTTGCGCAGTGAACTTTGTGGATTTCAATGATGGATTCAGTGAGGGTAAGTCCTTAGAAGTTACACTTGAAAAAAGCAAGTGTAAAGTTGTTCATTGGCTGCGGAGGAAGATATATTTTATCGTGGAGCTTCTGAAATGCAATATTTTTGTTTGGGAAAGGGAGGGAAGTTATTTTAAGAAATTTTAAGTAAGTTTTAAAGTTTAAATTTTTTTTTTTTTTAAAAAAGGGTTTTCAGAACAGTAGGTAGAAGGAGCAATTGTGGCTGTGTGAATGGAATGTGAGAATGAGTTATGTATGTATGTCCACATATATTCCTTTACATATATGTATGTATGTTTAATATTCCTTTACTAATGTGTATGAATGTATGTTTTTAATTATGATTTTCCAATAAGTTACTTTCTCTGAAAGTCATAATTAAATAATACATTCATACACATAAGTAAAGGAATATATACATAACACGCAAAGGAATATATACAGACATACATACTTTCAGAAGCTCCACGATAATAAATATCTTCCTCCGCAGCCTCTGGAGCAACTGTACCCATGCTTTTTTCATGTGTAAGTTGTAATGACTGGACCTCACTGAAAGCATTAATGAAAGCGGCGAATTATACTGCGCACGCGCTGCCTGTGCAGTCGCACGCGTTCTGCCTCTGAACCCCTTCGTTCAGAGGACAGGAAATGCCGGTTTTCCCCACATGCACTGTGCATGCTGAAAACCGGCATTTCATCCAGCCAGATGCGCAAGTACCCCGACCGTACTCGCGCATTTGGAAGGGAATTACTGGGCCAACATTTTACATGTCAATAAAATGAAAAATTTAACAATTGCACGACTTGCCCCCTCGCATCTGCGATTGAGGGTCCAAGGAGGTGCATTGCGCAAGAGGTCATCATCGTACGTATCCTCACACTGTTCCCTTTGGGGAACTGTATGAAGTGGTGGAAGGATTTATGGCCGTGATTAATGCTCATTCCGTGACCATAACCATCTTTGAACCAGCCATTAGGGCGGTTAGTCCTATGGCGGGAGGGTTTTACGGGCTCCCACAACCCATCTGAGGGGGGGGGGCCACCAACACCCACGGACGCAAGTATCCCGCTGGATGTCCACCCAGAATTTAAAGTTGGAGCTCCAACTCCACTTGCCGGGACTGTCTGGAGTGGGGTTCAAAACCCTACTCCTTCTGGCCCAGCGGCGGGGATGCTTACTGCTGCGCAAAAGGCCCACTCCGCACAAAAGGTGACACCCATACGTTTCCTGCGCCTTTTCCCTCCCCGTGACTGGAGCCCTATGCTGCCATTTCACGTTGCTAATCGGATTGGGCCTTTGTCATAGCAGTAGGATCCCCGCCGCTGGGCCAGATCAGGGTAGGGTTTCAAACCGTGTGACATGTATGACGACGGCATTGCTAAATAAATAAATGGAATAAAAAAAATTCTTTTAGGGCTTTTAAAAGTCTTTAAATTGCTTTAATTCTCTTTAAAACTACTTCAGATTACTCAAAATAATGTAAACATTTTAAAAAGTTTATAAAAGTTACCAAAATCTTCAAAAAACTTCCAAAAACCTATTTAAACTGCTGCTTTGCATGTAAAAATGCTTAGCAGCTTGACAGAAACATTGGGGGCGTGTCCAGTGAAACTGAGACCTCAAGGGGCGTGTCTCACTTGCACTGCACGCTCCTGGCTTCACGCTGGCTGCACTCCTGGGCGGCGTGATGTCATACGCTGCCCGGGATTCTTCTTTCTGTTTCAGCAAGTGCAGGCGTCCCTGGAGCTGATCGGCAGGAGCGCGGGGTAAGTGCAAAAACGGGGCTGCAAGCCCCGTTCAGCAATTTCTGGCCAGTTATCTCCATTGAAATAAAAAAAAATGGTGACATTGTAGTCATATGAACCATATTTAAACATAGAAAAATGCTACTTAACTAGACACATTTAACAAGGATTAGACCTGCACTCATTTACATTCTTGTGGAATCCTCATTTTACTTTATTGTATTTTGAACATAGGAGAAACAGGAAGTTGATGTATATTGCAAAAATAAATTCCAGAAAACTGGAGTGCATAAACAGCTGATTAAAGCACTACTAGTTTAAATACATTAGCTGTTTTATCAAGCTACATAATTTAAATTTTCACAAATGTATCTCGTCTTGGATTAAAATTTGCTGGCGTGTGTTCATAGCTGACCCATTTCATTTAAGAAAGTTTAACTATCAACATGCAAGAGCTTCAAAAATAATTATACGGAAGTTCTGGATTGACCATTTTTTTGAAAAAACAGGATGTTGAAATAAGGTGTTATCAAAAAGTTGTGACCTAAATTTCTTACAGAAATAGAAAACATTAAAATTTAAACTGTCAATGGAAACTAATGAGAAAAAAAACTCAATTTTTTAACTAATCCCCAAAAACCAGCAATTATTCTATGGATATTCCATTTCTAAGCAGTTGTGGATGTCGGTCATTTTCTCTCTTACCCACCATAGCATCAATCTGTTCAAGGAACTTCATACACTGTTCAGATGTGCTCTTCACTTTCTTCTCTAATTTGCTTAATGCAGCAGATTGAAGATCCCGGGCTAGGAACCCCTGGGCGATGAAAGAAACAAAATCTCAGCTCAAAATTCTTTTACCCAAGAACATCATGTTTCACATATCTGATATTGCAAGTTAAATAAAAACACTCACCATTTCAGGAAACTACCAAAAAATGTTATTTAGGCTAGTGGAGTGGCAGAACACATTGGGGCACGAGCATGCAATGCCACGGTGTGGTATGACAGCAGTTAATTCCCATGGAGAGACCTCCTGTTCAGCTGTGATACAAGAGGGAGGCAGTAATTAGGCATTTCATCCACACCCCCGGTTGCTCTCCCACTTCTCTTTGGTAATGGTTACAAAGCCTTTGTAAGGCATTGCCTCTCTACCCTCTCCATTGGGAAAGTGTGCAAGGAAACCTATAAGAGAAGTTGGCGGTGGGGCGGGGAAACTGTGTAAGGTGCACTGCACATTTACTAGCAATCCATTTCCATGCATGCCTAATAAATAGAAACACAAGGGTCTCATCCTGCACAGCAAATATCAATCACTAGACTACATGGCCTTATCTGCAAAGTATCCAGAGAAGCTTTTTTCAATGCCATTTTGTTAATTATGTATAAAGCTTAACAGTGGAATGAGCACTATTGTCTAAACCGTTGGAATTTTCACAAAAAGCTACTCAGAACTTTTACAAATCTGTAATACTTCATCAAAATTCTTGACCCCCTAAAACATTTAAAATATAATCATGCAGAAAGATTGTGGTTTTATTGAACTCGTTATGGTACCTATATAGTTAATTCATAACTTTAAACAATGAATTATAGTCAACCTCACCAAATCCCTTCAAATGAAAATACCATATCCTCCACATTTTATTTTCTTCCTCTAGTACTTTAAACAAAACTAGTCACTTTATTTATGCTGAAGTTTCCTCTCCCTACCACCACCACCCCAAGCCCCCTTGCAATTTCCCCCTCCCCCCCATCCATTTATATTGGGGTAGGCACCTTATCCAAGAGGTCATTCTTCATGAGTTTTGATAGTAAATGTTGGCATGTTATTTGACCATGGAGGCATAACAGCTGAGTCCAATCCTACTCTCATCTACACTCATACATTGACCCAATAAGGGTGATACCTGGCTGGTCTTTCCTCTCCTGAGGCTAGGGATTGAGGCCAAGTGCAATGCCACCAACATCAAGGTTGAGGTTCACTAGCCCAACTTAAAAGGATTCAACCTAGGACTGCCAGCGAGCCAAAATATGGGAGCAACAGTGTTTGCAGGGTGATTGGATATCACCACAATCAATCCCAGTATAGCATTGTAGCTATTTTCTTTGGGGGTGGGATAGCAAAAGGAAAAAGGATTTTAAAGGCAAATAAAAAAGAACTCACATTTTGAATGCCTGTCAGCTCTGCATTAATTTCTTCCAGTTTATGTGATAACTGTTCTGTGGATTTTTCCATCTCCTTTAACTTCTTTAATTCAGCTTCCTCCTCAGGACTGTTCTGTGAGTTGAGAGAAAACAACCAAATCAGGATAAATTGGTTCATAAAGGCTTAGGGAAAAAAACTTGCTTTATCACACTTCTCAAAGCACTACATATAAAACAAATTACTTTTGAAATAACATAACAGGAGCAGGAGTAGGCCATTCAGCCCTTTGAGCCTGCTCCGCCATTCAATAAGATCATGGCTGATCTTCTACCTCATCTCCATGTTCCTGCACTAACCCCATATCCCTCAAGTCCCTTATTATCCTAAAATCTAATCGCTCTCTGTCTTAAATATACTCAACGACTGAGCATCCACAACTCTCTGGGGTAGAGATTTCCAAAGATTCACAACCCTTTCAGTGAAGGCATTTTTCCTCATCTCTGTCCTAAATGGCTGACCCCTTAATCTGAGACTGTGACTCCTAATTGTAGACTTCCTAGCTAGGGGAATCATCCTCCCAGCATCTACTTTGTCAAGCCCCTTAAGAATTTTGTATGTTTCAATGAGATCACCTCGCATTCTTCTAAACTCTAGGGAATATAGGTCTAGTCTACTCAATCTCTCCTCATAGGACAATCCCCTCATCCCAGGAATCAGTCTGGTGAATCTTCGTTGCACTTCCTTTAAGACAAGTATATCCTTCATTAGGTAAGGAGACCAAGACTGTACACAGTATTCCAACTGTAGTCTCACCAAGCCCCTAGATAACTGTAGTAAGACTTCTTTACTCTTATACTCCAATCCCTTTGTAATAAAGGCCAACATACCATTTGCTTTCCTAATCACTTTCTGTGATTCGTGTACAAGGACACCCAGGTCCCGCTGAATACCATCATTTCCCAGTCTCTATTTTAAAAAATATTCTACTTTTCTATTTTTCCCTACCAAAGTGGATAACTTCACATTATATTCTATCTGCCATGTTCTTGCCCACTCACTTAACCTGTCTATATCCCTTTGCAGCCTCTTTTGAGTCCTCCTCACAGCTTACTTTCCCACCTAACTATCAGCAGCAAACTTAGATACATTACACTTGGTCCCCTTATCGAAGTCATTAATATAGATTGAAAATAACTGAGGCCCAAGCACTGATCCTTGCGGTACCCCGCGCGTTACATCCTGCCAACCTGAAAATGACCCGTTTATTCCTACTATTTTCTGTCCATTAACCAATCCTCAATCCATACTACTATATTACCCCCAATCCTATGAGCTCTAATTTTGTGTAATAATCTCTTGTGTGGCACCTTATCAAATGCTTTCTGAAAATCCAAATACACTACATCCACTGGTTCCCCCTTTAATACCCTGCTAGTTACAACCTCAAAAAACAAACAGATTTGTCAAACACTATTTCCTTTTCAGAAATCCGTGTTGACTCTGCCCAATCATATGATTTCCTAAGTGTCCTGTTACCACGTCCCCAGATTCTAGCATTTTCCCTACTACTGATGTCAGGCTAACTGGCCTATAGTTCCCTGTTTTCTCTCTCCCTCCTTTCTTGAATAGTGGGGTCACGTTTGCTACCTTCCAATCCATGGGGACCATTCTAGAATCTAGGGAATTCTGGAAGATCAAAACCAATGAATCCTCCACCACTTTTAAAACCCCGAGGATGTAGGCCATCAGGTCCAGGGATTTGTCAACTTTTAGTCCCATTAGTTTCTCCAGTACTATTTCTTTACTAATACTAATTTCTTTACTTTCCTCGTTCACGCTATGGTTCTCCACTATTTCTGGAATGTTTTTTGTGTCTTCTACCGTGAAGAGAGATACAAAATATGTTAAATTTCTCAGCCATTTCCTTATTCCCCATTATAATTTCTCCTGTCTCTGCCTCTAAGGGACTCACATTTACTTTCATTAATCTCTTCCTTTTTACATATCTATAGAAGCTTTTACAATCTGTTTTTATGTCTCTTGCTAGTTTACTCTCATTCTCTTTTCTCTTTCTTTATCAATTTCTTGGTCATCCTTTGCTGAATTCTAAAATTCTCCCAATTCTCAGGCTTACTACTCTTTTTGGCAACATTAGAAGTCTCTTCCTTTAATCTAATACTATCTTTAACTTCTCTGTTGTTATGTAGGCAAATGTGGCAGCCACTTTGCACACAGCAAGATCCCAAAAACAGCAATAAAATGAACAACCAGTACATCTATTTTTTGGTAATAATGGTTAAAGTAGGAATGTTAGCCAGGACACTACCAAGAGAATTCCCTGCTCTTCTAATGTAACAGTGTATCCTTAAAGTTCCATTGAACTAGTAGAACAGGCAATAGGGCCTCAGCTTAACATCTCATTTGAAGGATGACAACAATGTAACACTCCAAGTGTCAGTCCAGATAACGTGCTCAAATCCTGGTCTCAACACACAAACTTCTGACTCAAAGGCAAGAGTGCTACAAAATAAACAAAAAGCAAAACACTGCAAATGCTACCAACTGAACCAGCCTGCTACTATGGCCTGGAATTTGCAGTTAGAATCATAGAATGGTTACAACACGGAAGGCAGCCATTCGGTCCGTTGAGCCCGTGCCAGCTCTCTGCAAGAGCACGTCAGCTAGTCCCACTCCCTCGCTCTTTCCCCGTAGCTCTGCAAAATTTTTTCTTTCAGGTACTTATCCAACTCCCTTTTGAAAGCCGTGATTGAGTCTGCCTGCACCATCCTTTCAGGCAGTGCATTCCAGATCCTAACCACTCTCTGAATAAAAAAGTTTATTCTTATGTCGTATTCTATCAAATCTCCTCTCAGTCTTCTCTGCTCTAAGGAGAACAACCCCAGCTTCTTCAGTCTATCCACGTAACTGAAGTCCTTCATCCCTGGAATCATTCTCGTAAATCTTTTTTGCACCCTCTCCAAGGCCTTCACATCTTTCCTAAAGTGCGGTGCACAGAATTGGACACAACACTCCAGTTGAGGCCGAACCAGTGTTTTATACAGGTTCATCATCATTTCCATGCTTTTGTATTCTATACCTCTATTCATGAAGCCCAGGATCACATAAGCTTTTTTTTTTTAAAACTGCTTTCTCAACCTGCCCTGCCACCTTCAACAATTTGTGCACATATACCCCCAGGTCTCTCTGTTCATGCACCCCTTTTAGGATTGTACCCATTAGTTTTTATTTCCTCTCCTCATTCTTTCTACCAAAATTTATCACTTTACATTTTTCTGCGTTAAATTTCATCTGCCACATTTCCACCAGCCCGTCTACATCCTCTTGAAGTCTATTATGCTTCTCCTCACTGTTCACGATACTTCCAAGTTTTGTGCCATCTGCAAATTTTGAAATTGTGCCCTGTACACCCACATCCAAGTCATTAATATATATCAAGAAAAGCAGTGGTCCTAGAACCAACTCCTGGGGAATACCACTGTAGACCTTCCTCCAGTCCTAAAAACCATTCACCACTACTCTGTTTCCTGTCACTTAGCCAATTTCAAATCCATGCAGCCACTGTCCTTTTAATCCATGGGTTCCAATTTTGCTGGCAAGCCTATTATGTAGCACTTTGTCGAACGCCTTTTGGAAATCCATGTACACGTCAACCACATTGCCCTCATCACCCCTCTGTTATCTCATCAAAAAACTCGATCAAGTTGGTTAAACACGATTTGCCTTTTACAAATCCGTGCTGACTTTCGTTAATTAATACACACTTGTCCAAGTGTTAATCTTGTCCCTGATTATTGTTTCTAAAAGCTTCCCCACTACTGAGGTTAAACTGACTGGCCTGTAGTTGCTGGGTTTATCTTTACACCCTTTTTTGAACAAGGGTGTAACATTTGCAATTCTCCAATCCTCTGGCATCACCCCCGTTTCTAAGGAGGATTGGATGATTATGGCCAGTACCTTCTCGATTTCTTCCTTCACTTTCCTCAACGTCCTAGGATGCATCCCATCTGGTCCTGGTGACTTATCTACTTTAAGTACAGCCAGCCTTTCTAGTACCTCGTCTTTATCAATTTTTATCCCATCCAGTATCTCTTCTACCTCCTCCTTCACTATGTCTATGGCAGCATCTTCTTCCTTGGTAAAGACAGGTGCAAAGTACTCATTTAGTACCTCAGCCATACTCTGCCTCCATGCGTAGGTCTCCTTTTTGGTCCCCAGTAGGCCCACCTCTCCTCTTACTACCCGTTTGCTATTTATATGCCTATAGAAGACTTTTGGATTACCTTTTATGTTAGCTGCCATTCTATTCTCATACCCTCTCTTTGCCCATCTTATTTTCTTTTTCACTTCTCCTCTGAACTTTCTATATTTAACCGAATTCTCAGATGCATTCTCGACCTGACATCCGTCATACGCACTCTTTTTCTGCTTCATCTTACTTCTATCTCCTTCGTCATCCAGGGAGCTCTGACTTTAGTTGCCCTACCTTTCCCCCTACTGGGAATGTAGTTCAACTATACCTGAACTATTTCCTCTTTAAAGGCAACCCATTGTTCAATTACAGTTTTGCCTGCTGATCTTTGATTCCAATTTACCCAGGCCAGATCCATTCTCATCCCACTGAAATTGGCCTTCCTCCAATTAAGTATTGTTACTCTAGATTGCTCCCTGTTCTTTTCCATAGCTAATCTAAACCTTATGATACTATGATCACTGTTCCCTAAATGTTCCCCTACTGACACTTGCTCCACTTGACCTACCTGATTACCCAGAACCAGATCCAACAATGCCTCCTTCCTCGTTGGGCCGGAAACATATTGATCAAGAAAGTTCTCCTGAACACACTTCAGAAATTCTTCCCCCTCCTTTTACACTATTACTATCCCTGTCTATATTAGGGTCATTGAAGTCCCCCATTAACACTACTCTATAGTTCTTGCATCTCTCTAATTTCTCTGCAAATTTGGTCCTCCATATTTTCCCCACTAGTTGGTAGCCTATAGAATATACCTAATGGCACCTCTATTATTTCTTAACTCTAGCCGTATAGATTCTGTCCTTAACCCCTCCAGGCCATCCTCCCTCTCCAGCACTGTAACATTCTCCTTAACCAATACTGCCACACCAAATCCTATCTTTTCTGAACACCCTATATCCAGGAATATGTAATACTCAATCCTGCCCTTTTTTGAGCCAGGTCTCAGTCATTGCCACTACATCATATTCCCATGTGGCTATTTGCTCCTGCAGCTCACCAACCTTGTTTACTATGTTTCATGCATTCACATACATACACTGTAAACTTATCTTAGACCATCCTGTGTTCTCTCTTAGTAAGGTATTAGGTGGGGTCAGACCAAGAACATAAGAAATAGGAGGAGTAGGCCATTTGGCCCTTTGAGCCTGCTCTGCCATTCAATAAGATCATGGCTGATCTTCTACCTCATCTCCACATTCCTGGACTATCCCCATATCCCTTAATATTCAAAAATCTATCGATTATTCAAAAATCTATTTCTTAGATCAGCCATGATCTCATTAAATGGCGGAGCAGGTTCGAGGGGCCAAATGGCCTACTCCTGCTCCTATTTCTTATGTTCTTACTTTAGTGCCATCTGTCTCTCCCAATCCTTTGTGCCCATTGTTTCTCCTTTCTAATCCTGGTGCCCACACCCTTGCCAACTTAGTTTAAACCCTCCCCAACAGCAATAGCAAACCTCCCCGCGAGGATATTGGTGCCGACTGTTGAGGACAACAAAATTGTCAGTGTTTGCTGTCATTACAACTGTGAAACAGACAACAACTTCTGTAGTATGCACACGTGCAGTTAAATGCCAAAATCTAGAAGTTGCTGTCAGTCATTCCCTGCTTCTCTAATGACTGTTGAACGCCCAATTGAAATTATTGAACTGACAAAAACTTCCCTTTTTACGCTGGAATATCACTTAAAAAAACCAAAAGTTAAGCCTTGATGAATGAGGTGTAACTGGGTTTTTAAATGGCGTACTGAGTCATAATTACTGCTGAACAACCGTTCTGGCCCTGAAAAACTAATTTTATATTTGTGGAATGTCAAATGTCTCCATTATGATAAAAATTCCATGGTTTTAATATAATTTTTTTTGTGATATTAGTTCTTTGACCAAAACATATTATTTGAAAGAATGCCAATTATTTAACATCCTGATGGATTACCAAAAAAAATCAACCATGTTAAAATTATAAAATTCAGAGACATCTTTCTGATTATATAAATGTATTATGCCTATTGTACCAGTTGGCATCAACCATTAAGTGATTCTTGCAGTAATTATATATAAGGAACAGATACGTGGATTGAACGGGACATTACTTAATTTGTCAAAATACAGACCAGAGGCTGGGCATTTCCTTACAGTAGAAGGGAAAATATCACTGGCCAAGTCACCCAAGAATACCCTCATGGAGTGACAGAAGCCTTGGAGCAGGTATGTTTGCTTTGCTGGTAGAGGAAATGGTGCAAGGCCAAGGAAAACCCAGGTGAAGGAAGGATAAAACAGAAATACAGTTATACATTTAAAAAGAGAATATATAAATTCTACTGGGAAAGCTCAAAATGCAAAACCTTACAAGATTTAGTTGGAAAATTTCTTTGAAATGGAAATAAATAGAATTTTACCTTTTTACCAATCATCATTATTTTACAGCCATTTTTAACACCAAGAACGGACAAGGGCTGTTCCATCTCTTTAAGTGATTTACCTACATGACACAGAAAATAGAAAACATTAAAATGTTGTTAGTTTCTTTGACACTTTTTGGGAAGCAATATTATTGATCAGACGCATGCAGTGTCTGAAGTGTCTAATGGTTTTTGGTAGCCTGCCGGTTATGATACTGCACTAGCAACTCTGGTTGTACGTTCAAATCCCACCGTGGCAAGTTATAAAACTGAATTCAAAAAAATCTGCCTATTTGTGGGCTAGCACCAGAAAATGAAAGCCATTATAAAAACCCAGTTAGTTCACTAATGTGTTTCAGAGAAGGGAACCTGCTGTCCCTACATGGTCTGGCCTACATGTGACTCCAGTCCCACACTACATGGGTGATTCTTAATGCTCTCAGGCCAATTAGGGATGGACAATAAATGCTGGCCTGCCAGTGTTACCAAAATCCCACAAACAAATAAAAAACCAAGTGTGAAAAGATTTCATAGATCTCAGCTTAAAATCCTTGCACGTTGAGTACCTCAGACAGTATGGCCTGCAATTTGTAGTCAGCGGCGAAGCAAAGGCACTCGCCCCGAAGAAAGCTGCGCAGAGATCTTGCCATCTCTATGGTGAGACGTTTCCCTTTCCCAATGTGCAATTCATTGTAGCGCTGTGTAATGGGAATTCCCAGCGAAGAGCTGCAGCGACGTCAACAAGCGGTCTTAAGCAGCAAATCACACTGAAGAATTTTCACAGACAGCCAAACAGGAAATGAAAAGCAGCTTTTATCTGGACTTTTTAAAAAATGTAACAGAGTGTGAAACAAAGACTGGGACTTTCATATGGGGATAAGGTAAAAGCTGAAATATCATGAACAAACATTAATATTTTTTTAAGTTTGTTAAAAATTGCTATTTTTATCATAACGGAGACGTTTTACACTCCACAAATATAAAAATTCATTTTTCAGGGCCAGAACATTTGTTTAGCGGTCAATATGCTGTTAAAACCCCAGTTACACCTAGTCCAACAAGGTTTAACATTTAATGGGGTATTTAACAGCGACATTAGCATGGAAAAGCCCAAGTTTTCGTCAGTTTCACTGATTACCGACTATGGCCAGGGGGAAAGAGGGCGGACGGCGCAGTAGGGGTTCCACAGCGCAGCTCGTGTCGGAGCAGGGAATGACTGACCACAATTTCAGGATATCCGTGTTCAGATGCACATGCGCTAAATCCTGAAGTTGCGGTCAGTTTCAAAGGGGTAAGGCAGCGAACGCTGATAGTTCACCGTCATTACCCACCGCAAAATCTGGCCCTATATTTTTGAACTGTAAAGGAGTGTTGCTCCACGGGTTGCAGGGTCGCACTAAGTACATCCCACACAGTGATCTCTTATTTTTTATTTGTTTTATGGGATGTGGGCGTCGCTGGCAAGGCCAGCATTTATTGCCCATCCCTAATTGCCCTCGAGAAGGTGGTGGTGAGCCACCTGTGTCTGGTATGGCTGGTCCAGTTAAGTTTCTGGTCAATGGTGACCCCCCCAGGATGATGCTGATGAGGGATTCGGCGATGGTAATGCCTTTGAATGTCATGGGGAGGTGGTTAGACTCTCGCTTGTTGGAGATAGTCATTGTCTGGCACTAATGTTACCTGCCACTTATCAGCCCAAGCCTGAGCGTTGTCCAGGTCTTGTTGCCTGCAGGCATGGACTGCTTCATTTTCTGAGGAGTTGTGAATGGCGCTGAACACATCAGCAAACATCTCCATTTCTGACCTTATGTTAGAGGGAAGGTAATTGATGAAGCAGCTGAAGATGGTTGGACCTAGGACACTGCCCTGAGGAACTCCTGCAGCGATGTCTTAGAGCTGTGATGCCACAATCATCTTCCTTTATGCTAGGTATGACTCTCTCTTCCCCCCCCCCCCGATTTCCATTGATTTCAGTTTTACTGGGGTTTCTTGATACCACTCGGTCAAATGCTGCCTTGATGTCAACGGCAGTCACTCTCACCTCACCCCTGGAATTCAGCTCCTTTGTCCATGTTTGGACCAAGACTGTAATGAGGTTGGGAGCAGAGTGGTCTTGGCAGAACCCAAACTGGCAGAACCCAAACTGGGCATCAGTGAGCAGGTTATTGGTGAGTAAGTGCCGCTTGATAACACTGTCGATGGCACCTTCCACCACTTTACTGATGATTGAGAGTAGACTGATGGGCAGTAATTGGCCGGGTTGGATTTTCCTACTTTTTTGTGGACAGGACATACCTGGGCAGTTTTCCACATTGTCGGATAGATGCCAGTGTTGTAGCTGTACTAGACCAGCTTGGCTAGAGGCGCAGCTAGTTCTTGGCCTCAACTATGCTGCGGGGGACAGGTACAAAGTGTAAACTTGGAATTCTTCTCTCCTCCATTAAAATGGTGGAAGGAGAGTCACTGGGCCCCTCTTGTGCACCATGATACATCAGGTTGAGCAGGAGCATTTAGAGATGCTCCTTTAAATATTAGTGTTTCAATTAAACAACTAGTTAAATCAGAAGCGAGTGAGTCTGTCGGCAAGATGGAGCTTGCATACAAGCTGTGAGTGCCTGAATGTACTGTTGCTTTCAGACAGAGAGTAGACCTCAAACTGAGTTAATGAGGTTAAAGTCTCCTCCTCCATCGAGTACAGAACTGGATGGATAATTCACTTTGTCCATCCAAATAATTCCCTATGACTATTTTTACACTTAAGTTTCTAATTGTATTCTTGTTCCCTCTTCCCCCTACAATTCCAAATTTATTAATTAATTAGTTACCTTTATGATACAAGCTTTCTTTTCCTAATAAATTCTGAAAAAATTGTTCTTAAATACAAAATTACAAACCATAATTTAGTGACTGCTAGGCAGCCAGTGTCAGAAGATTTCACTGAACCATCTTTAACCCATTTAATTACAAAACTAATAGCAATTCTAAATCATACTGTTCCTGGCAAACCAGTAGCCACATTTAAGTTTGAGAGGTTATCATATAGAATAATTGGAGTTTTTAAAAAATACTTATGCATTATAATATATTAATTCAGCTGTTATTTAAAATTGAAGTGGTGGGGATTCAAGGTAATACTCGAGAATGAATAAATAAAATGCCTGAAGGGTGCAAAGCAAAGGCAATTGTTTGGGTAGTGATAGAAAGGTGCGAGAATGGAGTGAGGTGTCCCAGAGATCTATGTTAGGACTGCAACAGTTTCTAATTTACACAAAGAACTAGAATTCAGAAACTGAATGCAAATTGGTCAAATTCACTGGCAAAACCAAACTGGAGGGACAATCGCATTAGAAGAGGCAGCCAAGGACCTACTAAAGGAATTAGATAAAAGATGTAAGTGGGCAGTGCAGTGGGAGGTTAAATTTAATAGATATAATTGTAAAGTAGTTCACATAGGAACAGAAAATCTCATACTCCATGAATAATACTGAAACAGCCACAGATGAAGTTGAATGAGATTTAAGGCTATATTAATAGATGGCGGTTAATACGACTAGTCATTTCAAAGCACTCAACAAAATAAATAGAATGCTGAATTGTATAGCTAAAACAGTACACTACAACTCGATGAAGTCAAGGTTAAAACTAGTGCTCTGGACGGTCTGCACCTTGAGTGTACCCAAGCTAAACTATTAAAGACTGTGTCTACTGCTGGATCACAGACATTCAAATTCTGTTGGCAGTGCACAGAAGAACCATGAAATTATTCCCTAGAGTAGATGAACTGAGTTATGAGGAAAGTGAAAAAACTTGGGCCTTTCAGCCTTGATATGAGGCAACTAAGAGCAAGCCTCATATAGATTATGATACTAAATGGTATCAAAAAAGTAAATCCAGTACATTTTTTATGTTAAACCATGAAAGTAAGGCAAGAGAACACAAACTAACAAAAGACAAACTTATTACTGAAGTCAAGAGGTTGTTCACAAAGTGTGAAGGTAGCATAGTGGAAGCAAAGGAATCCACAATCATCAACTGAATGCAGTGATGGATGACTATAAGTTCCTCCTGGATAAATAAGCTAGGATGTGTCCAATGGCCTTGCACATCCCTATCCATCCTGTAATTTAATGTATTAGTTATAAGTTTTTAATCTCAGTATGTGTTCTGCTCTATACAGTCCCAGACATTATGGATCTGTTAATGTTATGAGAATTCAAGAATACCCAATAAAATAGTAAAAACTTTCAACTGTGTTGTTATACAACAGTTACAGTAATGCAAGAAATTCACAGACAATCTTAAGTTTGTGGAATTTTTGTTTTCAGAGATGAGAGTGCAACTGAACGGAACTTATTTTCCACTTTTTGGCATTCAGTGTCTTCACGCACTGGTCCAATTCTCCCCACTACCATATTACTAACTTGTCTGAACAGAACTGCCAAAGTATTGTCATGGGTAGCGATATACTAAACCACATAACCACTAGAAGCTATATCAAGACTGCTTGAACTCAAACCATGTCGGAGCCTCAGAACCAAGAAAGACATTAAGAGAATTTCATCCAGTCAGTGAGTCTGCATTCAAATTCTGGTCCTGATTATGAAAGAATATTTTGCTAACCCACAACATCCAGTTTGCCAACAGAAGGGTTGTGAATGTGTGTTTTGTCCAATAAACTACAAAACTATTTTATATTTAAGCACGGAAATGTTATTTCATTCTCAAATGGTCGAAGTACCCATGACAATACTTTGACAGTTATGGTCAGACAAGCTTATATCATTACGTTTCAGTTGAGTCCAACTCTTGAGTACACAGGACAATATATAGCCACAATAAGGATTAGGGCAAATTATTTTGTACATTACCCATTCTACCAGTAGAATGTATACCTTTAAAGATTAGTTTCTGCAGTTGCTGGGGTACCCCAGTGACTTGAGCAATGACTGTTGCCATGTCCTGTAATGTAGGCTCACAGCCTTCCTGTTCTGATGAAATTTCAATCTTGTGTTTTGAACTGCCTAAGAATGAAATACAAATCCACATCAGTAAACATCGTTATCGCCTGTTCATATTACATTGCACTGATTTTTGAAAAGGAAAACTGCAGTACTATAATCACCGTAGTGAGCAGATGAGCATACTCCCTGTTCATATAATTTGTATTCAGTTGTATTACACACATCATACACAATGAGATTTAACTCTTCTGTTGATTCAGATTGCTTTTTCTCTATATTTTAACGTCCCTATATTCTTAAGCCACAATTACTTATCAACTATATGAAATTCACAACTTTATTCACAGTTTTCATTAATATCTCCTACAGACCTTACTGTCCGTGAAAAGATTAATCAAAGGTTACTCTGCCCCTCGATCGCTGCAAACGCAGATTTATTGTATTGCACCGGCTGGGCTCGGCTGCAAAAGGATTGAATCCAACTAACTCCCCCCACCGCATTTTGTAGCAAACACAGACCGTGCCCGCGCTGTGTACCGACGGGCGGGGGTCGCGCCGCCTCCCTGCTCCTTGAGCTGAATGCCGAGGACTTCCATGTTCCGCTCGAATTAAGGATCAGAGCAAACGCCCGGCGCGAGCTACCAGGAGCCCGGGCACAGTCGCTATTCCTCCCCATCTGATGAAAACAGCAGACAGCGATTTGCCGGCCATTACCGTGCATCAGTGTGAGTCCCACCGCGGCGCCAGCCATCGCTCCTCCGCTCGCACCTCCACCCGGCGCTCTCAACTTCCGCTCCGCAGCGGAAATGGTCGGCGACGCGGACGTGAAAGAGAACCGAAGCGGGCGTCATCTTTGAGCGGGGCCGGGAATGAATGTGTAGGAGGGGCCCAGTACTAGAACTTGTGGGACTCTGTAATAAATAAACATAATTTAAACTGTTAGCTGGGGTAGTAGTTCGGTAGTTGAACTGAGCCTCCGGACTGTGTTGTGTGAGCTTGTTGAGTTGAGATTTTTGAGGCTGATTGGTGCCACTCTGAGCATCATTGACAGTGGATCCAGGGACAGCTTGCTCTCCTTAATCGAGCAACCTGTGGTAGCAAAACAGACACAACATTAATAAAATACACAAAAATACATGTAAGCAATTCGTCATACTTTAAAAAGTTGTGTTCATATTTAACCGCATTATATAATGGGACAATGATGCACTGACCAGCAATGTCTGGCCGAAATTACAAGCTAACGGATGAATAAGGATGGAAATTATGTGCAGTTCATGGTACTTAATACCTCCCTGGTCAGTCGTTCAGGTTGAACGAGACCCTGTAAACCACTGACATTCCATCTTACACTAAGTGGAGCTAAAGACCTACATTCTATCCATCAACAAGACCACTTATTTTCAACTCTGCAACATTGCCCACCTCTGTTGCTGAAACCCCATCCATGTTTCTGCCAACTCCAGACTCTCTTGCTCCAATACAAAAACAAAATACTGCGGAAGCTGGAAATCTGAAATAAAAACAAAACAAAATACTTAGCTGAGTATTTCCAGCATTTTCTGTTTTTATCTCTTGCTCCAAAGCTCTCTTTGCTGGCCTCCCCCTCCATAAACTGCAACTTGTCCAAAAATGAGCCTGTATTTTGTTCTGCACTAAGATCTGCCCCTCACTCCTGTCCTTAATGACTTATTTTGGTTCTGTATCTCCTAATGCTTTAAATTTAAAAATCTTTATCCTCGTCTATATATCCCTCTGCGACTCCACCCCGCCCTCTCTGCAATCTCCTCAAATTCTATTTCCGCATTCCCCATGCTCCAGTCCTCATTATGTGCCTCTGTACTCTTCTTGTGCTTACGATAAACAAAAAATACTGTAACTAATAAAACATTAAAGGAAATTTAACAACTTAAATTAAAATGTGATTGTCAGTGGTGATAATGCACTCCAGTCCCCGCGAAGCCCACCGGTCGCGGAAGGCCTCGAGTGTGCCGGCGGACACCGCGTACTCCATCTCCAGGGCCACCCGGGTGCGAACGTGGTCGCGGAAGGCCTCAAGTGTGCCGGCGCATACCGCGTGCTCCATCTCCAGGGCCACCCAGGTGCGAACGTGGCCGCGGAAGAGAGGCAGGCAGGCAGGCCGAACCACCTCCTATATGTGCCTGTGTACTCTTTTGATTAAAAACATAAACAAATTGACTGTAAATTAATAAAACTTCAAATAAAACTTAACAAATCAAATTAAAATTTGGTTGTCCAAATTGATAATGCACTCCAGTCCCCGCGGCGCCCACCGGTCGCGGAAGTACTCAAGCGTGCCGGTGGACACCGCGTGCTCCATCTCCAGGGCCACCCGGGCACGAACGTGGCCGCGGAAGAGAGGCAGGCAATTGGGCTGAACGACCTCCTATATGTGCCTGTGTAAAGCTGTTAGAAAAACGTTTTTATAGTTCTGGTCATGTGGCGCACAAACGTCACTCGTGTTGTGACTCTGTTTATAAATTACTTGCTGGAGTGCCCGGCGGTGCCGAGGGTTTTTTGAGGGCATGTTGTTGTTGGAAGAGAGAGAGAGAGAGACTGGGGGAGGAGAGAGAGATTGGGGGGAGGAGAGAGAGATTGGGGGGAGGAGAGAGAGACGGGGGAAGAGAGAGAGAGACGGGGAGAGAGAGAGAGACGGGGGGAGAGAGAGAGACGGGGGAGAGAGAGAGAGAGACTGGGGGGGAGAGAGAGAGAGAGAGAGAGAGAGACTGGGGGGAAGAGAGAGAGACTGGGGGGAGAAGAGAGAGACGGGGAGGGAGAGAGAGAGAGACACTGGGGGAGAGAGAGAGAGAGAGAGACTGGGGGGAGAGAGAGAGAGACTGGGGGGAGAGAGAGAGAGAGAGAAACTGGGGGGGAGAGAGAGAGAGAGACTGGGGGGAGAGAGAGAGAGACTGGGGGGAGAGAGAGAGAGAGAGACTGGGGGGAGAGAGAGAGAGGGAGACTGGGGGGAAGAGAGAGAGAGAGAGACTGGGGGGAAGAGAGAGAGAGAGAGACTGGGGGGAAGAGAGAGAGAGAGAGAGACTGGGGGGAAGAGAGAGAGAGAGAGAGACTGGGGGAAGAGAGAGAGACTGGGGGGAAGAGAGAGAGAGAGACGGGGGAGTGAGAGAGAGAGAGACTGGGGGAAGAGAGAGAGAGAGAGACTGGGGGGGAGAGAGAGAGAGACTGGGGGGGGAGAGAGAGAGAGAGATGGGGGAGAAGAGAGAGATGGGGGAAGAGAGAGAGAGAGAGAGAGACTGGGGGGGAGAAGAGAGAGACGGGGGGAAGAGAGAGAGAGAGACTGCTGGATTTAGTTCGGGATTAGCCTGGAGAGAGAGGGGGGGAAGGAGCGCCTCAGGCCTGGCCCGATGGACCCCTGCGAAGGGAGGAAGGAAGGAAGCAGGCGAGCTCTCCCTCCCTCTCCCACCCCCTCACTCTTTCCCTCCCTCACCCTCTCTCTCTCCCTCCCCCTCTCTCTCCCTGCCCCTCTCTCCCTCCTGCCCCTCCCCCTCTCTCTCCCTGCCCCTCTCTCTCCCCTCTTCCTCTCCCTGCCCCTGTCTCTCCCCCTCCCTCCCCGCTCTCGCTCCCTCCCTCTCCCTCCCTCCCTCCCGTCTCCCTCCCATCTCCCTCTCTCCCTCTCCTCTCCCTGCCTCTCTCCATCCCTCCCCCTGTCTCTCCCTGCTTTCCTCTCTGTCCCTCCCTCCCCTCTCCCTCCCTCCCCTCTCCCTCCCTAGCGCCTGAGGCCCGGCCACTGAGCCGAGCCCCGGGACCGGGCTGAGGGGGGGAAAGGCCAAGTCCACGGCCCGTGGGCGCAAACGGAGCCGAGCCCCGGGACCGGGCCGAGGGGGGGAAAGCCCGAGTCCCCGGCCGCAAACGGAGCCGAGCCCCAGGACCGGGCCGAGGGGGGTAAAGCCCGAGTCCCTGGCCGCAAACGGAGCCGAGGACCGGGCCGAGTGACCCCAACTCACCTCCCGCTAGGCTACGTCCGGCCCCACCAGCCTTTACCAAGATGGCGGCGATGGCTACGCTCGGCTCTGTCCCACCCCGCCAGCCTTTACCAAGATGGCGGTGGTCGCAGGCTGCTGGTTTGGAATCGGGCCCAGCGGGACGGGCGCTGCCTAGCTCGGGTATGGCTGGCGAGGAGAGGCCGAGGCTTCGAGGCCTGAGGCCTGCAGGCAGCTCATCCACCGCCAAGGGGCGGAAAGCCCGAGTCCCCTTTGCAAATGGATTTTTTTTTCTTTAAAACCAACTTTTTTTTGCTGGAAATCTATATTTCATGTGTCAATACTAATGAATCAACAATTTCCTCACCTCCATTACCATTCTTTGAGCTTGAGGCCCGGCAGGTGTTTAATGGCCGCCACTCACCTCAGCTCAGCTCCCGCTCGGCAGTTTGAACGATTAGGCCCCGTCCACAAACGCCACGAAACGCCCCCAATTGGTCAACCATCACGTCACTCAATGCTAATGAGCGGTAGGATTGGTCAATGTTCACGTCACTCAACGCTAATGAGCGGTAGGATTGGTCAACCGCTAATGAGCGGATTTTGTCCTTTTTTTGAACGTTTTTTGTATAGTGTCCGAACAATTTTTGTCTGATCAAAAAGTAAATACGCCTATTAGACTCCCCTAATGATAAGTTTTCTTTTGATATAACATGTGTGTAGGTACACTCTATGGGGGAGAAATTGGGTGAGTAGCGCCACCTGTTAACGCCTAAAGAGGCAGTCAATGGCTGTAGCGCCACTGGCTGCGCCTCCCGCGATATTCAGCAGGGGCGCTAATGGTGGCATTAGCCTGTTGCGCTGCGCCGCCACCGATGACATAATCGGTGTGCGCAGCGCCCCATTAGCGCCCCGTTCGCGATATTTGGTAGCGAACGCCGCTACCCGCACCTCCGTCCCCGGCCTCCTGACCCCTCCCCCCCCCGCGGCATTGCCGGCTGTTTCCCGAGAGCCCGGCACTTCTCCTTGGTGCCGGGCTCTTTTGCCGGCACTCGCGATCGGGGATCACGCTGTTGCAGGCCCCTCCCCCTTAACAATGGGAGGAAGGCCTGCAGTACCGCAGCATGCCATGCCGCAGCGTGTGGCGCTGCGGCACGTTGCGCTGTGATATTCAGTTTCAGCACCCTAAGAGGGACGCGGAGCGCCTCGAGCCTCGCCCCGTGTCCCTCGAGGATTTCTGAAACTGAATTTCTGGTGATCGGTATTACTCCCAACGCAGCGCAAAAATCAGCGCCCAGGCGAACTTGGCGCCAATTTGGCGCCTCAACCCAATTTCTAGGCCATAGTGTGTAGCGGACAGACAGACAAACAGACAAACCAACTCTTTTATTATATATATAGGTTTATAAAAATGTTAAATTGTGATGTTAGCATGAGGCGCAGGCACTTTCCTCTACCCAAGATAGTGACAGTCCCTCTTTAACCAGTCCATTAGAAAATAATCTGTAGAAGTTAAAATGTAATTGTAGAAAGATCAGGGAATTTCCTCAGAGTTTCTCCTGTTCTGTTGCCGCAACTTCGCCGCAAGTGCGGCAATAACGGGGTTTCCAGCAATATTACGGCGGCGGAGCGGGAGCAGCTGAGGAAATTCCTGGCGATATTCTGCACGTTTATCTATCTATATATATAAAATAGCTCTTCTGTCCTTCCGTCTGTCTGTCCTCTATACACTCAAAAGTTATAGAGCGTACCTACACATATGTGTTATATCAAAAGAAAGCTTATGATTCCGGAATGGTCATAAGCGTATTTACTTTTTGGTCAGACAAAAATTGTTCAGACGGTATCCAAAAAACGTTCAAAATGCCGCTCATTAGCATTGAGTGACGCGAAGGTTGACCAATCGTACAGTCGAGCGACCTGACAGTTGACCAATCGCTGCGTCACAGGGGCGGGTTCATTGCGTGTGCGGGCGGGCCATCCTAGAGTTGAGTGGTGTGACGATTGACCAATCCTACAGTTCAGTGACCTGACGGTTGACCAATCGGTGCGTGTGTGGGCGGGCCTAATCCTTCTGAGCTGAGGTGAGTGGCCGCCATCTTGATTCCTAACTCTTCATTTCTTTTTCCCACTTTCTGCGTGTTTATTTTCAAACTGTTTTTAAAAAAAGTAAATTAATTTGTAAATATTTTTTCTAAGCTGATTAATTTCCTACCTTTCGCCCTCTTTTTTTCCTGTTGACTCGCTACCTCCGCCGGGCACCGCAACCTTCCAGGGTTACCCTGACTGCAGGCCTCGAAGCCTCGGCGTCTCCTGCCCAGCCACGCCCGAGCTAGGCACCTCCCGTCCCGCTCAACAAGCGGCCCGCGATCGCCGCCATCTTTATAAAGGCTGGCAGGGCGGGAATGAGCTGAGCATAGCCACCGCCGCCATCTTTGTAAAGGCTGGCAGGCCGGGGCGGTACGGAGCTCCGCGGAGCCATCGCCGGGCAACTGGGCTCAGGTGCTTTGTGGCCTGCGGCCGAACGGCGGCTGCGGAGCTCGGGCTGCACGGGGCGCTGTGCTCGGCTGGGCCATATCAGTGCGGGTGCCTGAGGCCCCGGGGCCTAGCCTTTTCCAACCGCCGGCAGCGCAACTCTCAACACTGGCAGAGGGGACAGGGTCTGCTAGCTCCCCCACTCCCTTTCCCCCCCTTCCCCCACACCCTCCCCTCCTTCCCCCACACCCTCTCTCCACCCCCCCTCCCTTTCCCCAATTTACCCCCTTCCCCCACACCCCCTTTCCTCCCCCACCCCCTTCCTCCCTTCCCTTCCCCACCCACCCCCCCCTTCCCCCCCACCCCCCCTTCTCCCCCAGCCCCCCTTCTCCCCCAGCCCCCTGCCTTCCCCCACCCCCCTTTCCCTACCCCCCTTCCCCTTTCTCTCCTTCCCTCTCTCATTCCCTCTCTCTCTCTCATTCCCTCTCTCTCTCTCTCTCCTTCCCTCTCTCTCTCTCCTTCCCTCTCTCTCTCTCTCCTTCCCTCTCTCTCTCTCTCTCCCTCCCTCTCTCTCCTTCCCTCTCTCTCTCTCCTTCCCTCTCTCTCTCTCTCCTTCCCTCTATCTCTCTCTCTCTCTCTCTTCTCCCCCCAGTCGCTCTCTCTCTTCCCCCCCAGTCGCTCTCTCTCTTCCCCCCAGTCGCTCTCTCTCTTCCCCCAGTCGCTCTCTCTCTTCCCCCCAGTCGCTCTCTCTCTTCCCCCCAGTCGCTCTCTCTCTTCCCCCTAGTCGCTCTCTCTCTTCCCCCTAGTCGCTCTCTCTCTCTCTTCCCCCCAGTCGCTCTCTCTCTTCCCCCCAGTCGCTCTCTCTCTTTGTCTCGACAAAAAACGTTCAAAAAACATTCATTAGCGGTTGACCAATTCTACCGCTCATTAACGTTGAGTGACGTGATGGTTGACCAATCCTACAGTTCAGTGACCTGATGGTTGACCAATCGGTGCGTCACGGGCGGGACCTAATCCTGCAGCCCCCCGAAACGTAGCCGCCATTTTCCCCCCTGCTTTTCCTCAACAGCGAGCGGGGCAGCTGCGTCGGCCCGCCAGAGCGGGAGGTGAGTTGGGGTCACTCGGGCCGGGCCTCACAACCGCTCGGCCCGAGACACAGAGCGGGGGAGCGGCAGCGGCCGGCCGTCAACTGCGCGGCCCGAGACACAGAGCAGGGGAGCGGCAGCGGCCGGACGTCCACCGCGCGGCCCTCTAAACTGCCCTGGCAACGCCGGGCCCCCCCAGCTGGTCTATATATATATAAAAGG